>NW_027526203.1:190772057-191019557 GCF_048455015.1 Haemaphysalis longicornis | reverse complement strand
AGGCGCGAGCGTACGAAGCAAGTCTTCCCCGTCATCATCTTATAACGCTTCTGAAAGGACGGCTGCGGGAGCAGGTCGCGTTAATTAAAAGCCACCTCTTGAAGAGCTTTCCATAAAAGAAGGCTTTGTCCGAGCAGCGGTCGGACACCTCGCAAATGGCCCGCTCCCATCAAAGCGAATTGGGAACTCGAAGTGAAGGGAGCCGGGGGGAGGTGGAGGGGAGGGGGAAGTGCAAGGCTTCCCTATTTTACCGTCCTTGTTGTCATCACTAGCGGTCTTCCAGGTTTAGCGCTGGGGTTATCTGGATTATATTTTAAAACTCTCGGTGACGGCCTGATATGATTCGACTTGTCCAGGCGCGCAAACGGTGGCACAATGCATACGAGGGCGTTATAACTCAGCCTCAAACCTAGTAATGAGAGTGAGCGGTAATTTCCTGTCGAGCTGCCCTTTTTCAAAGGTGGCAGCCGTGTAGCATGGGTGGATACCAGGTCCCCCATTGCAGTCGCTCGTCGTCCTTCGCTGCATAGGGAAGGTCTTGGCAATCGGCTGAAACAATCCTTCCCATACACGTAACCTAAAACACAGTATGGTAATTATGTCAGTTTATGCGACTCTGTAGTGGGAAAGTTATCCACGTATTTCTTTTGAATAGTTATTTAATAGGGAATCTGTTAAGAATGTTTGGGATTTATTAATTGATGTTTACTTTCGTGATATTCTAAGGGGCGAGAATAGTACCCGGACACTCCTGCAGCTCGCGTCTAAGTTAACGCATTTTAAGCTAAGAATAACACCACGTTTGGCTCCTACGGCGGCTTCATAACGTGCGAAGGTCAGTTTACCTACTTCACCATTTTAGGTAACCTCGCAGTTTTGAAACGAATGATATTACTACGGCTTCCGTAGCCTCTCCGCCAACCGCAGAAAGTCCGAGCAAGGCTGTATGAATCCCAGTTCAAGCTTACTGATTGCCGGGCATTTGTCCGTTACGATAACACAATAACCAAACACCTTAACTATACTAATTATCATTGCAGAACTGTTACGAGCCTTTGCATCAAGCAGCACTTAGTAGTAGCGTCCACGTAGCAACCGTAAGAAGCGTTACTGCTACACGGGTGAAAGCTTCTTCCTCACGCACTCCTAACGATGTGGTATATCTAGCATCACCAAAAATCTAGGAGCTTTCGAAGTGTTTTGCTCAAGTATCTGGTTAAAGACGATATATTTAGCGGAAGCAGACTCTGGGAAACCTGCCAAAAGCTTTCTTTCTGTTTTAGTGACGAAACTTACGCATGTGCTACACACCTATTTCGCTTGTAACACGACGAAACCGGTTGTGCTCGTTTTGCGTATGCAGACTAGCAGCAGGCGTACAGGAACTTCCAGTGGGACTGGGTGTCCCTGCGGGTGCTTCGCTTACTGAGAGACATAACGCCTCCAGAGAGCCAAGTTGAATCAGTATGGGTTCCAGCCCACTCCCCGGTTTAGGGCAACGAGTTCGCCCACCTACAGGGACGCGCGTCGACGTACCGGGCAATGGCTGGGGAGGAGGCTAGAAGTCAACCTACGGTCACTTACAGTGAGATATATAGTGGCGTACTATCGAGATAGTGAGGTACTATCGAGAGGATAGGCAGACTCTTCCTGCACCGTACCCAAAGCTCACGGGGGAGCAGCAAGTAATGTATCGACAAATACAATCAGGAGCCTTCCTTCACCCCCACTTACTCAATAGCATGTTCCCCAATCAGTACGAGAAGAGCTGTCCATTATGTACACAGCTAGATGCTCTTCGCCACAAGATAGAAGAGAGAGACTTCAGCCAAGAACACCCATCCCGTCCGCATTTCCTCCTCTAATAACCCCGTACTAACCCCCAGCGAGCAATGGGAGATCTTGCTACCCATCCCCGGCTTCGAGGATCAGCTTCAGCTAGTTACCAGGAGCCAAGTGGCGAAAGCAGCACATGGAATCATGTGAAAAGGGAACCACTCTAATCCACTGCGTTTCGTGCTGATATTGCTCTGCAATAAAGTTTTCCGCATCCTTCTTTGTGTTTTCTTCGTCCTTTGTACCCACTGGCCCCCGTGAAGCATAAATCTTAGCGTTGCTGAATGGTATCGTTGGATGAGTTCGTTATTAATGCTTAACGAACAACGCAGGACGAGGAGGGCGAAAGACGTTCACTCCAACGAAACGACATGTGTTCCTTTTCCTCTCTGCCCATGTTCTTTTCGTCGTGTTGGCTGCCTGAAGCGTGAGTCATAAGTGCGAGTAAAATAGATACATAAAAAATTACACCATCTTCCAGTGGGGAACCATGAGGAGGATGCGAAGCATCATATGGGTTCCGTATAGGTTCCATTGTGTTGCCGTTATGTTGGTTCATTTATCGGAGCCCGAATGGGAACGTCGTGTGAACCCCCATGCAGAGACAGACAAATGTAGAGAAATGTAGAGAAATGTAGAGACAGCGAAGAGACCGACACCGGCGTTACCCGATGGAACACCTCCTGGTTCTCGTCTTTCTTTATTGCGTGCTCACGCTCCTACCCCGCTGCCAGCCCTTTTCGTCCGCTTCTCTGGTTTAGGTGCATGGGGCGTGGCGCTTCCCGCCACAGCTTTCCCACGGGAAATTAAACATCCTTCTCTAAAGTTTGCAGTTCGTCGTTTCCGTTGACGTTCCGCTTCGCGTGCCTTCGTTGTAGCAGTAGCTTCTTGACGTAGTTTGAATGAGTCAAAGACATAAGGCGCGTTCGTAGCACTTGCTCCTGTTCGGTTTTGTAGCGCAGTGGGAAGAGCGCCACGTACCTCCCGTTGCGGCCACGGAATCGTGGGATCGAAACCAGGCGCCGCTATTTCTTTTTTTATAGTGTAGGGGGAGAGGTGCGGACGGACGGACGACGGACGGACGGAACCGAGAGCAAGAGATGCTTCGCATCTAAAAATTGAGTTTAGAAAGGCAGGCTTGCAGTAAGCAGGCATGCTACAGCGATGTCGAAATAGACGACGCTGGCGTACAATGAAATGTCGTCTCTGATGGGCTGGTGAAGCCCTAGATTCAATATCAAACGGACATACGCGATAGTAGTATCCCTTATGGCGTGTGTTGTATATCCTGGGTGTGTATCAGCGGGCTTAGGTTGGCATCAATCTAGTGTGAGTTCGGTACAAGCTACAAAAAATTGAGCTGATTGGTGTCTGCGCAGCGGTTTGTTATATTCCCCAATCGGAACTATATGCAACCCTCAACATTACGATAAACTAAAACAATGCTGCTTGAGCGCAGTTGCATCGGTCACCATGATGAGTAATTTTCGCAGCTATTGCATCAATTGATATAAATGTATTCACGCATTTTTCCAGAATGTGGTTTTGTAGAGAATTCTCGCTACGCCACGTAACTCCTCCACTTTCCACTCCCACCCATGAGCCTCCTCCCCTTCCGCCTTTATCGTGATGAATTAAACTGAGGTTGAGGTTTATTTAATGCAATTCACTGCTGGCGTACCATCTGTTGGGAGAGAGTGCATTCTTTTCTTTGTCTTTTGTTTGTTGCTCTGCCTGAAAGAGCATGGGCAGGAGGTATGTTCTTTTTGTGCTTGCTCTTATCTCGCACGAGATGGAGCTTTCCTGCGCCATTTTTCATGCGTAGTTTTTAAGTGTGGAGTACTTCAGAAGCCCGGGATGTCGTCATTTTAATGTTGTTTGGCGTCACGCAATCCAAAGGACGCATACCCACTCATGGGAATTAGCAAAGAATTTGTTTTAGTAGGGAAAACCAATGAGGTACGACAACATAGGGGAGCAGACGGAATGATTTAGTGAGAGATTTGAAGGGAGAGAAAAAAAAGAAAGAGGAGTGGAAACAAAACAAAAGCCACCCTGATCCGAATAGTTCTAGCACAGCAGATGAGCCGTCTCGGCAACGAATGAGTGGGCAGCGTGACACAGATCCCTATGGCAGTGGTCCAGCTTTCTTTGTGGCCCCGAAAGACAAAAGCGTTGGAAGAGACTATGTCAGTCTTAGGCGCCACAGGCGAATCTTCAGTAGCCTTCTCCGATGATTGTTGTTGTTCCTGGCTTCGTGGCGCATACCCATGTGAGAGACTGGCCATAAATCGCAAAATTTGAGGGGTTATCGCGCCCTAGTTGATTAAAACAGGTAAACAAAAGCAAAACACAGAAAAAGGCAAACAACACGCACAAGAAGAAAGACAAAACGCAGAAAAAGGGAAGAAACCCACAAAAATAAAACAAAAGCAAGACACAATAAATTCGGCCATATTCGCAACTGAGATGCGAAGACTGAGGAAACAGCGGAGCTGGTGGTCTCCATTAGCTTTAACTCGGCTTTTCTGAGGTCTGCCCCTTTCTTTAGAGAAAGAGACGAAGCTGCGCCATGATGTGTAAATTTGTGAACAACTTCGTTCTACACATGTAGAACAGAAGTGGCAATAGTGTTGAATGCAAAGTGGAGTAAAAAGATTAACTGAATTCCAGTTTAGAGCGAGTGCATAGTAGCGCGTACTTACTAATCGTGGAAATATTACCGGGCCAGTCATCAAATATTTAATGCTTGGTTCAGTGATTAATGAGCATGAGCTGCGTTTCCTCTAAAGGAATATATACCATTCTATACAGGAATAATGAGAATTTATGCGTTTTCTCTGAAGTAATACCATTATAACGGTCGCACCTGCGCGATTACCAGAACATTTCTCGAGGCAAACTTTGCTTATTAGAGATACATACAAAGTCCAGAAAAAAAATTCGAACAAAAGAACTGCTGAAATGTTTAAGTGGGAGCTTGGGTGAAATACTTTCTATAAAATGGCTTCGGTGAAACGTCCATCGTAAAAATGACGTTCGATAAAACAGTGGCTTTTATGAAACGAACACTCAAATTAGGCGATGCAAAAAAATATTTGGATGCTTCCAGAATATAGAAATGAACTTTGCGTTTTTCTGAGCGTTGTGGTGGAGAAATACTCAATGTATTACACGGGAGTTTGGTAGAGAAAGAGTCTCGCTTTTTAAATGCGAATGCATTTATTATCCGGGGGTTGTCTTGCTCCGTTGGCCGGCGTGTGCCTGCATTCCTCCAGCGCGAGCGCACGTGAGCGCGCGCCTCGTAGTTCTGCCTTTGTCGTCGTCGTCGTCGAAAATGCGAATGCATTTCTTAGTGGGGGGTCGTCGTGCTCCGTCGGCGTGCGCCCGCAGGTGTTATCTCTCCGCGCTCCTCCTCGCCCCTAGCAACAGCTGTGGCGCGCCTAGCAACCGGAGCAGGTGGTAGCTCGGGCGGGAGTAGCGGAGGGCAAGAGGAGAGGACACGCCCGAGGGAACTTGATATCGCACGCCGTTGCCACGTCTTTCGTTCGAGACACGTCTCCGTACAAGGACTTGTACACCCTTGCCTACACCGGAGACGGAGTCTTTGTGGTGACCGTGTACCTCGCGCCCAACCTCGCTCGAGACGCCGTTGCCGCGCAGCTGGACGCGGCTATGGAAAGTGTGCGCGTGCGCTCCAAACCCTCTGACCCCATAGTCTTGGTTGGCGACTTCAACGTTGACGTGCGCAAGAAGAGTAGCGAGTGGCTGGTCGAGTACATGCAGACCAGGCACTCTATGCATTGTCTCTCTGCCGGCTTCGACACGTGCCCCACTACCATTCACGGGAGTTGCATTGATGTGGTCTTTACGCGAAACTGTGATGCGCGTATGCTTCTCAAAGACCCTTTGACCGTGCACTTTAGCGATCACAAGGCAGTGATTGTGGCCGTCAGGTACAACGATAACACAAACAGGTGCTGATGAATAAATGATTACGTTCACACTCTCGTCATTAATTACGCCATTACTCGCAACACACTCATCGGTGCACCCAATGCATTCGCATTTCTGCACGATTCCCTTCGGGGAGGTGCGGGGGAATTTTTTTTCGAGTGGTGCGGGGTGAATTGACGCGAAAGCACACCACTGCCTTCACAGGAAATATTTGTTGAGTAGCCTGGTAATACTTCCAGGATTAAAAGGTACGTCTTACCATTGTGGCGATGAGCGTTCCAGCCCAGCCCAGCCCAGCCCGTCATTCAGCGTGACTAAATAAGATACTGCAATGCATGGAAGCTGCATGCGATCGCACATACACCCG
Source organism: Haemaphysalis longicornis (assembly GCF_048455015.1). Taxonomy (NCBI): domain Eukaryota; kingdom Metazoa; phylum Arthropoda; class Arachnida; order Ixodida; family Ixodidae; genus Haemaphysalis; species Haemaphysalis longicornis. The sequence goes on along the minus strand of NW_027526203.1, from coordinate 191,013,397 downwards.
CGTATTTTACGTTTCACTCCGAATCTTTTGTCTTGCGATTAATGAGCGTCGACTCTTTTGTTTATGCGTCGTCTGTAAAGGAATAAGGTATCGGAAATCAATCTTAGCTTAAATTACGAATTCTTCGAATAGCCTGCTGCTTCCCTGACCCACGTGTCAGTGTTTTATTAAACGTTCACGTATGCCCTCCTATTGACCAAATTCTGTGCTCCAAAACGGCAAAATCCAGTGCGTCACATGTCTGCTCTGGAAGAACAGAAATAGGACGCACGATAATAACATGACAACGAAAAAGAAATCCCCGAGAAAACGCCGTCGACTTCCGGGAAAGCATCCCCTTACAAGACGCATTTGCCTCGTATAAAGCCAAGTAAATACACGCCGGCTACGCGTGGCCAAGAAACGAGCAGGGGGCTCTTTTCATTTTCGTTGTCGTTGTTGTTCTCATCTTTCCTGAATGGCACGCCATGGCCGTCAGAATGTGCCAGGCATTCAGTTCCACGGCTTTGCCCAGACACGTGCATTCCTTGAGGAAACATTACGCGCGCGTAATCCTTTATGCTTGCGTTGGCGGGCCTCCGGGGAGTCCTGTGGGAAAGGTTGTAAACACGCGGCCAGTCTAAGCGCCGTGCTGCGGCTTGCTGGCTCGGCAAACGAAAATAAATTCCCCCAATGTTGTGCGAGCTAAGGAGAAATTAAGGACGAAAATATTGTCCCTTGCCGCATCGTCAATATACTCCTGCTTACTTTGTAAGGCGCGCCTTGTCGACATTGGGGACGTGCGTGATCAATATGTAGGCGCACGTACGCACTTAATAACAACAGGGACATGTGGGCAGCAAAAAAAGCCAGGTCTTTGAAAGTTTTGTAATTTAACGGAAGATTGGTTCTGGATACTTTACTTTTGTGCAACAGAATAACAAAGAAATTATCCCCTTCTTGATTTAGTGCGTGTTTTAGTGAGATTATTTATACTGCTTATTATTTGCGAATGGCTGCCGAATACAGCCAAACCCAAACCTATTACGTGTTCGATTTCTGTCTTATGATCGGTATAATGACCACTTGCCTAAGATATTGTTATAATATTCCCATTCGTGCTTTTCACCCCCTCCCTTAACAGGATGGTTCTGTGAATATGTAATTAGCATTACTTTCGAATTCGCGTGCATGTTTAATCCAACAGCTTAGACTTCTAGGTTGAGTTCTTGAAGCATGCTTGAAGTCCTGACTGGACTAACGATGTCCTACGGACATCCCAAGTGGCTCACGTATTCCTCCCTTTTATTCAACCCTGAATTTTCTTAAGTAAGATTTCTAAACATTCCCTCTAAACAGGTGGTAAATAATTTACGAGAGGTTGTTCCTCCTGGTCTGACGCTATTCCTTTAGGATACTTCGTCTTCTTAAGAGAGAGACTAAAATGTCTCTCAATGGCTAACTTTTAATACAGGACAATTGTGAAGTAGATACCTGAAACAAGCAAAAAGCAGACAGATCAGTTGCTATTCCATTTTTTCAACGCTCGTCATACCTTCCTTTTTGACTGCTGTGTCTATTGTAAGCTTGCTTTGCTTTCGGAGGTGCAGATTTTACCGGCTAACCAAATTGACAGTTATGCTGCTATTATATTTTTGAAGGAAACAGGCTGTTGTCGAAAACGTAAAGGCCTCCCTCGCAAAAAGAAACCTTCCACCTGCTTTTGGCGCTGTTGTCGAAAACGTAAAGGCCTCCCTCGCAAAAAGAACTCTTCCACCTGCTTTTGGCGCTAATTTACGTTTTTCAATTTTAAATCGCAATATCATTGGCTGGATTCTACATTATAGCGAAAGACGCTGTGGCAGGTGTGAAACTGAACTACGCGTAATGACACGCGCGCAGACATCGGCGACGCCGTTCTAAAAAACTTCGTCCGTGATCGAGGCCAAATAGAGTGGCTGACGGTTCAATGGGGCTTATTTCGCCAAAAAATATTGGCTTACGCGCTTCAGCCGGTGACTGCGAACAAATTATCGTAATTGACCGAACAATCGAATTAATAGGTACCATTCATTGTGCTGACATAACCATTTTCTTTTTCTTAAGCTACATTTAATTAAATATCTAACGTTCAACTGTCGCCTTCTAAATTATGTACAGAGATAACGGACAGCTACGCAGGCGGAATTCCAGTTGTTTCATGCCAAGCCTGAGGCGTAGACCCTCCGCCCTCTACCAAGCCTGTTGGCAGAACTTACTTCTATTCGGGATGGTCTCCAAGCGCTTGCATCGACAGTAACTACCGACGTGAAACTGGAAATTTACACAGACTCAAAGACAGCGATACGTGATCTACGTCCCGTTGCGCGTAGCACCAGCATGTCGGCACGTATTCACGCGATCCTGGACACATACCCATGCCCTGTGAGTGTTTTGTGGGTTCACGGGGCATGCTTCCTGCCCACATAGCGGCGGATCGCGCCTGTCGCCGTATAGATCTTCCACGGCCGCTACCACTTCTTCCGGTGTCCACCCTAGAAGAACTGCTGGTGGAAATGGAGAACCTCCGCCGCGCCACGCGTGCTTTACTTCCACCGCGTGGAACTGACCTTCCCAGTGGGCTCGCTCGCTGGGAGGAGGTCCTGCTGAGGAGGCTTTGAGTTGGGGTGGCCTTATCCCCAGCAGTGACCCACGCTTGGCCTGCCCGCTATCACGCACCGTTTGCGGACACCTGTCACTTTTGCACGGTCCCTGCGTCCTAAGCCGACACGAGCTACCTTCTATAGACCTGCCCTGCCCTTCAAACCTCTCGCCTGCAACACCTCCGGGGCACAGGGCTCCATCCTGGGAGACCCCCTAATCTACAGCGGTGGATATGGGGCCCTCAGTACCGGTCTCTGCTGGCGTTTATGCGTGAAACCAATGTGATGTTGTATATATAACTGTTATGCCATAAGGCAAACTATCGCAAACAAAAAAAAAAACGTGAGGCGGGGTTCTGTAGAGAGGGCGCTAATTTCAACACGAGAACTTGCACGGTTTTCCAAGTGGGAGTTATATGCTGTGTAGGGATTCTTTCAGGCTGCACATCTCTGCACAAACACCTGAACGTATCCAAAGTGTAGCTCTCAACAACTCGAAAAGTCCTAATCGCACTCTTGTCATAATTAACTACTCGTGACCAAAATCATAAGTTCGCACACTCGGAACAGATATAGTGTAGTTACAGCCTAGCCATTGCCATACGCCATAATCATAAATCGTAACCACGAGAACACAGTCCAAATCATAACATAGTCGTAATAGCAGCTCGGTAGTGATGTCATAAATATCAAATATCATACACACACCATATGAATTCCTCTATATATACAAAAGGAACGCGTAGAGTTTCGGGACTTCGGGATAAAGTTCGGGAGTTAGTTGCTTAAGCTAGATACCTCACGCATTAAAAAAATGGAGATGGTGAAAATTCCTTTTTATTTATTTTTTTACTTTTACCCACCGTGGTGGCTCAGTGGCTATGGCGTTGTGCTTCTGAGCAGAAGGACGCGGGTTCAATTCCCGGCCGTGGCGGCCGCTTTTCTGATGGAGGCGAAAAGCAAAAACGCCCGTGTGTTTGAGATTAAGGCGCACGCTAAAGATCCCTAGGCGGTAAAAATTAATCCGGAGCCCTCCACTACGGCGCCCCTCATCACCTGTGTAGCGTCGGCGCATGACACCCTACCATCAATCGAAAATACCGCTGCGGAGGCTGGCATGCTGTTTGACGCGCTTTAGCACTAAATAATAATAATAATAATAATAATCTTTATTTCATGTTCCAAGTAGTACATGAGGGGGCGAAAGAAAAAGCTGCTCTTGGCAGCTTGACCAGCTTCCACCCCCTGTTTGCAAGGACAGCATACAGCAACACAGCATACAGCAACACATGTTTCACGGGTAACACTCGGTGAAGGGGTGTGCTGCAAAATACCCGGACGGAAACCCCGACGGAAACCCCTCCAAGCAATAACACAAGAGAAATAACCTGACAATGCGCATTGAATTGCAACAGTAAAATAATTATGCCTATTAGCGCACATGATCATTAGGCATTTCGAACAATACAATACAGTGGCATACACTAAAGTAAGCGACAACAGTACACAAACAAGAAAAATAAAAAAACTCTGAATTCCACACACAATATAGAAAATGGCAACCATAAAGTTTACAAGAACAATTCATAGATCTTCTTAGCAGTAAGCTTGTAAAAATCTATACCTTTTTCATGGAAGTTGTTCAAATTCCTCGGAATTACAGTTCGTAACATTTGATCTCCATAATTAGTTCTATTTAAACCCACCTTCCAATACTCTGCACTACGTGTTTCATGGACATGTTTATTTATGACTAAATTACCCAGACTGAATAGGTGGCTGGAATTCCGCTTTTTTCCATGTTCAAGGCTCCGTACAAACGGTAGCTGTAGAGATTTTCTATACCAACTAAACGAAAATTGTTCAACAGCGTGTCTACTTCATGATCCGATGGAACGTTAGCAATTATCCTAATTATTTTATTTTGCATCCCAGTCAACCTTGCAATATTTGTTTGCGTTGTCATGCCCCACACTAAAAAGCAGTACTGTACATGAGAAAGAAATAGGGAATGGTATATAAGAAGTCTGATTCGAACTGGAAGTACATCACGATTACGGTACAGCAAACCCACGACTCGCGATAATTTGTGCATAACGTGATCGCATTGCATATCCCTAAGTAAAGTGTCAGAAAATGTCAAGCCTAATGTTTTAAAGCTCTTTACGATTTCAATTGGAGAACCGTTCATGTATAGATTCTGGCTGGCGCTGGCTTGCTACGGCTTTCGTTTTTACGACTTTCGTTACGGCTTTCGTTTTTTCTGTATTGATAACCAAGCCATTACAAGAAGCCCATTCCGTTAATTTACCTAAAATTTCATTTCCTTGGTTGATTAGCTTGTCACAGTTGTCATTCGAAATGAGCAAGGTCGCATCATCTGCATAGATGATGAATTTTACACGGGGGTCAATCTGTACAATATCGTTTACATAAATATTGAAACGGGGGAAATATTACGAATTGTGTAAGACGGTTTTGACACTTTACCTTTCCGCTGAATGGCCATAAAAATTGGGAGATGGTCGCTTAAATCAGATGCTAATACACCAGATTTTACGTTTGTGATAATTCAGCTAATAAGAAAAATATATATAAGGGTGGAACTGGTTTCAGTAACCCTTGTTGGCATTTTTATGGGATTAGTAAGACCAAAACTTTGAGACATATGCACAAGTTCTTTCGCTGCATGATATTCTGATAACATATCAATATTAAAATCTCCACCACAAAGAACGTTGAGCTTGTTGTTAAGGCAATTGTGAAAAACTGCTTCCAAATACGAGAAAAATGCGCTGTAGTTTCCAGTGGGTAGTCGATATACAACCGAACAACATAGTTATTCAATGAAAGGGACAAAATTTCGAAAAAATGCGCTGTAGTTTCCAGTGGGTGGTCGATATACAACCGAACAACATAGTTATTCAATGAAAGGTACAAAATTTCGAAATCGTTATTTGTAGCACTGAAATCATGCAACAACTGGCAGCGATAATTATTTTTTTACCAATATGGCGATACCGCCGCCACGGCGAGACGGGCGGTTCATATAGAAGTTATTGTATCCAGGCATCGAGAATGCTGGATCTTCACTGGATAGCCAAGTCTCCGACAGCATAATTATGTCAAAATCAAATCCTATCTGACTAAACAATAAGTCCAAAGATACCTGTTTGTTCCTTATTGACTGTACATTTAAGTGAAAAACCTTTACTCCGGCGAGATACTTCTTTCCTAAGTGGTGCCTAAGCTCATCAGGGGCAATGTACATGCAACTGGAAGATGCGAAGAACGCTGGTCTACGGCCTAAGCGATAGCCGACAGGTCATTTCGTGATCTGTCGACCACCGCGCGCTCTCCCTCGCATCGACGCACGAGAACCTTGCCATAGCTATGCCAGGCAAAGCGAAAGCCTTTTTCCTCTGCCCACTTCTTCGTTTCCCATAGAAGGGTTCGCGTCTGTTTGGTCAGATTTTCTTGAATGAACACGTCCGACTTAGCTTCCACTAGTTTTTTCTTGTTCTGAAGCCACTTGTCTCTCACGGTTTGTCGAGTGAAGCGAACGATAATCCCAGGCGTCTTATCTGGCTTCGATGGCAACCGATGCATGGCTGTGACGTCACTTTCAGCGAGTTCAGGAACCTTGAGCGATGCAGCAACCGCATTGCCTTTCTCAAGAAGGTTTTCATGCTCTGTTTTTTGTATGCCATGCAGCTCAAGATTCAGTTTACGGTTGTGCCACTCGAGTTCATTCATGTCTTTCTTCAGGTTGTTTATCTCTACGTTGCCTTGGCCTGTTTCCAATCGCTCCACTCGGCGCCTAATGTCAGCCATTTGCTTCTGCTGGTTCGTCATATCTGTTATCAGCGTGTCGTATTTGTTGGACAGCAACTGCATGCTGCTTTCGATGGCAGTGACTGTTTCAGAAAGGCTTTTCACTTTCTCAGTCAAAGCCGCGATCGCTGTGACACTGTCCTAGCTTACCCGCCGCGGTGGCTCGGTGGCTAAGGCGTTGCGCTGCTGAGCACGAGGTCGCGGGTTCGATTCCCGGCCGCGGCGGCCGCTTTTCTGATGGAGGCGGAAAGCAAAAACGCCCGTGTGTGCGAGATTTCGGCGCACGTTAAAGATCCCCAGGTGGTCAAAATTAATCCGGAGCCCTCCACTACGGCGCGCCTCATCGCCTGCGTTGCGTCGGCGCGTTAAACCCTACAATCAATCAATCACTGCCCTAGCTTACAGTGTTTTTTGTTTCACTCCTCGGCACAACGGACACCGCCATTGCTTTCGGCATGAGTCACTTCGCGACCTAAAGACTTTATCTGACACGGCTGAGCAATCCCCCAGATGGTACGCGCAAAAACATTCATTGCATACCAGATAAGAGTCATCAGGCCCGATTTGCACATCACACTCATTGCGTGCACAGACGCTCATTGCTGGGCAGCAGTGCGGCAGAGATATTGTACAAAATTGTGCCGTTCAGGGGACTACACACCTGTAAAAATACAGGATGATCCGTGAGTTGACCGGTCCGTGCCGCCGCTGCTGCCCAAGTGCCGGCCGCTCTGAATCCGTCGCTTCTTATAGAGCAAGGACGGCCTCGCCGCGCAGGGAAGGGTTTCACTGCGCAGGTCCAGGGAAATCACCCAGTCAAGCTGGTGTTCCGTCAGCAGCAGGCTAGACGAGCAGCAGGGGAAGGGTAGTCGAAGCCTTGTCTGTTGCACTGTAAAAATACAGGATGATCCGTGAGTTGACTGGTCCCACCCGCCGCGGTGGCTCAGTGGCTAAGGTGTTGCGCTGCTGAGCACGAGGTCGCGGGTTCGATTCCCGCCCGCGGCGGCCGCTTTTCTGATGGAGGCGATAAGCAAAAACGCCCGTGTGTACGAGATTTCGGCGCACGATAAAGATCCCCAGGTGGTCAAAATTAATCCGGAGCCCTCCACTACGGCGCGCCTCATCGCCTGCGTTGCGTCGGCGCGTTAAACCCCACAATCATCAAGTTGACTGGTCCGTGCCGCCGCTGCTGCCCAAGCCCAAATAAGAACAGTGACCCGGACGTGATTCGAACACGCAACCTTCTGATCTGGAGTCAGACGCGCTACCATTGCACCACCGGGTCGGCGCACTTATGATACTAAAATAAGTTAAGTGTCGCGTTTTACAGGAACGAATGAGTGTGCTCGTCACAAGTCTGAAATTCTTTGCGATCACGTCTTTTTCAAGGGCGTTCATAACGCGCCATGACGATAATGCAAGAGGTGTGTCGCACGCACACTGCGCACCGCTTCCGGCGTCCGCTTTAAAGCATTGAGCCCACTCGGCCTCTGACACCTTTGAAAGGAACGCAAGATGCGAATTCAGCCAAAGTGCCCCACAGAATGCAAGGAATTGTTGCCCGTATCTGGGCAACAATCGACGCCCATACTAAATATTAACAAATAACTGAAAATAATTTGTAGGTATTATAAAGGAAAGGTGAAACTCAGAATAAAAAAAAATGAACGCCATCCCTCCCTGCGAAAGTGGATGTCCAGTGCAGCTGTTGTAAACCACTATACATGCTGATGGGGAGGGTATGAAATGTTCCTCGTTGTCTCGGCGGGCTTGTCGCTGGCCCTCGGGTTCCCTGGCGGCAAATGCTGGGCCCTGATGCTTGCGCTCGGCGTCTTGGGCGGGAACTGCTGCGTCCTGCCTAGCCTGACGCATGCGCTAGCTCTCGAATGACTTCAACCCCTTCAACTTTCAAGAGCAGCTGCAAACCTACTCTTTACCGAAACACATGGGGGGGGGGGGGGGGTAGGGAAGGGGGGGGGGGTTCCCATTGTTCACCGGCGCCTCATAATCCATCCTGCGGTTTCGATGCTTGTTTTGTGATTTTTTTTCTTTACCTGAATACTGAGCTCTATGCTGCACGCCTGATTAGCCTGACACATGCGCTCGGCGTCTTGTGCAAGAACGGCTGGGTCCTGCCCGGGTTTTTCGTTTACGACACGAAATTTTCAGACCAACGAGAGGCTAACAGCATCGCTGCAATAATTTCCATGCCAGATAACTGCATTCATACACAGTTTTAATGCGCTGCAACTTATGCCTGAAACATTAACGACGCCAAATAAAGTAGATGTAGATGAAAGTTCCCCCCTCTCCCTTTTCCTACAGACCAGCCAGCATTTATTAGAAAAAAACAACTTAATCTGTGATAAATCAAAAATTAAAAATTTGATTTTTATTGATTAAGGTTTAAAGAGGCTCCTACAGAACCATTTGTACATCCAACTCGCACCTGCTATGGTCGCGACCCGAGTTAGTTCTAATCTGTTGGCGGTTTCACGAAGAGCCCCATGGAAGCCGCGAATTAGGCTTATATGTGCGGATACGTGTGGGAGCACCGAGCATTGCATGCTGTTGAGCGTTCATTCACACCCTCTGGCATGAATCTTTTGACCATGTGGAATTCAGTTGTTGTTTTTTTATGTAATGAATGTTGTCGTAATAATTTTGATTTTACGGTCAGGGTTACTTGAAGAAAAACAGCAAAAGTGCGCTTTTCCAGTTCCCTTGAGGTTTTGTCCGCGCCAGTGGGGGGAAATCCGAAGAGCGCTATACGTTGGGCTGTCGCTGAAGCCGTCCGTTAAAGCCGGAAATCGGTCACAGAGATGTGACTATGGTCACAAGCATGAGACACTTCAGGGTAATGCAGCCTCCTCTTGCATACACACACACAAACACACACGTCCGCCACCGGCATGGCCTCCCAACTTGTTCTTCCGACCACGTTTACCTTATTATAACGGCAGTATTCAAACGTTTTCTTTCTGACGAAAAAGCTGTGGCGGGTTTTCCAGAAATTGTTTTAAATTTATTCAATTAATATTCTATAATTTCTGAGATGAGTAATTCATTACGTCAAAAACTTCATGATGAAATAAATAATTTATCACACCACCTAATATTGCAAAAAGTAATGAAATAACTACATTTTATTACTGCCATGTTTGCGGCGCTGGAAGGTTTCTGATTTTACCGCACTTGTTCAATCCCAGTGGCAAGAGCACAAAAACGGCGTTGTACGTTATTACGGCTATTCGCAGTGTGCACAATGCTTGACCCCGTGCGGCCTGTTTTATGTTCGCAGGTCGCTACTGTGGGACGGGCCGAATCCCTGACATGCTGCTAAGCACGGGCTATCGGATGCTCATCGTCTACCGTACCTCGAGCAACCAGAATGGACACGTGGGCTTCAGAGCTTACTACGAAGGTTCGTAAACTCTGCCGCTTTCACTCTTTTTTTTGTCATAATTCCCCAAAAGTCTCAAATATCAGCGAACTCTGCATGTGCGAGGCACGAGCAGCTACATCGGCCTATCAAAAGCGTCAAGCGTAACAAGGCTTACCGCGCCGGCCCTATATTTAAACATGGGTTCCCAAGACGGTTACTTCTAGCGTTACGACTATCAACGCCAGCTGTGAAGGCCAAATAAATGCGAGGGCCGTTGGCGGTTGCGGGCTTGGCTACATCCCTCTTTAGAACTATATTCAGTCTAACAGACTACATCTCGAATGGAACGAGTTTTAAAGCAGCTTATGTTGGTTAAGACATCGCCTCGGGTTTCTCGAAGACACACCACGGGATGTTGATTAATATCTTGACCTCGCGTAATATCCGTGCTCCAAGGCGTTCGTGAAGAATATCATTCCACTCTAGGGCGAATGTTTTGATGGTCCACTACGTTTTTCAGTGTCATTTAGTTCCAATTTGTATCTAGGCGAATGATCTCTTCAGGTGACATTAGAGGCTCACACATTCACTCAAGATACAAATGTTTGGGCCTTCTTCCCCGTGCTTTCACGCAACTGTCGCAAAATTATTACTGAAAATAGAATACTGAGCTAACAAGAACCCTATTTTCAACTGTCTCGTGCAACTGATTATTGCCTAATAAAATACTGTCGCAAGCTCTACTGGCATTACACTGTCCATTCTAGCACAACAGAAAAAGCAAATATAGCAAATAGATTCACAACTTCTAATGAGAAATAAACGCCCACATTACGTTTACAACTAGTTTTATATGCTTTCGTTGGCAGATATTACCTCTGATTTCCAAACTTTTCGGGGGTTTTCTGTCCCGAAACCCACCTGCCCTATATGGCTATGAACTTCGACCAACTGGGAATCTTTAACGTGCTCGGTAATCTCGACACAATTACCTGTGATTTTAAATGTTTTCCTACGGTGTGAAAACGGGTGCCGCGCCAGAGAAACATATAGTGAGATAATAATAATTAAACAATTCATGACCCAAGCGAACAATTAAATGCGCGGTAGAAAATAAGACACGCGCCAGAATGATACATCTTTCAACTGCCATCGAGATTGTAGTGGAGCGCGGCGCGTAAGAGCGCCATTCAAGTTTGTTATTTAAGGCGATGACGTTCGTTTTGAATGCGTTTGAAATGTCAGTGTAAGGCATTATGCTGCTGAGCCAAATGACGCCGGTTCAGTCCCACCCACGGTGACCGTTTTTCTGACGGAGGCAGAAAATTAAAACGCTCGTGTGTCGACATTTCGGCGTGCGTTAAAGATCCCCAAGTTGTCAAAAATTAATCCGGAGACCAGGTGTAGCGGCGTGAAAAATAACGAAGTTGTGCATTTTGAAACGACAGTGGAGCACGGGTATAGATAGGGCTTCTAGGACAGATCTTCAAAAACAAAACGCGGCAGTTTTTTTTTTCTCCCCGGAGATTGACGTGTACGATTCCGTTTAAGAAATCGCTTGAGTTTGAGATCAGCTGCTTGCATTTCGTGTTTGACGACGAACATTTCTGGAACCATATTTTATTCTGAGGCAACACGGCCGATGCGCTCGTCTCATCTATGCATACACTCCGGCTACCACATGCGTGCCCCGATTGTACGGGGTCAGCACTGACGAGCCATCGCCGTCTGATTCGTATGCGAGCGCGCTTGATTTTCTCCCCTGTGACGTGGGCTATGATGCGACTATTTGGTAAGCCGCTGTACAGCGCAGTCCCATGAACATTGAGAGCATATCTGGAACAAAAAAAAAAAAACGCCGACCAAAAAATCCTGTCGTCAAAGTTCTCTCAATCGTGCCTCGCGAAGCACAATGATGTGTTGCCATCATTTAATAGCCTCGAGTGCACACAATCTCACCGGGATGGTGAAATATGCGTTCAGGGCTGGGACATTCACACCTCGAAAGCTTAAGCAACTTAGCGACCGATATCGATCATGTGACGCAAAATACTCACTAAACGTCGATTCGCCAATTTTAAACGTTGACGAGACACCGAAATAGATTGTGCGCCTCTTCAATTAGAGAGATAAAGGGAAATGGGCCATTTAATTGCCCGTAAAATGAAGCCATCATTCAGTGTGGTTGGTAGCGGGCTCTGCAGCTAACCCATTTGGGAAGTGTGTTAAGCAGATAATTGTTTTCGGCAAAGGCAATTAGAAGCTCTACAAAAATAACAGATGACTGTGAACTGCAGCTTAAGCCTCTGTTCGGCTTTCTCCCTAAGGGCATCGAATGAGCCTTCTAGGTCTGAACAAAATGTCAAGTTTACGTATCCATTATCAAATTATCTATGACTATTGGTGCTGGTGGGGATTAAAAAAGTTCTTGATGTGTATCTCTCATTTTTATTTGTTGATTGGCAAAATAGGAGAGTATGCGGGTATGCGCTTTTAAGTAATTCTTGAGTTTATGAAAGCGTAAAGTGAAGCTAAGAGCCTTCACCGGCGCTTGCTCCTCCACTCCACCTCCAGGCGTCCTCCTCAGCCTCCGGCCTTGCTTCCCGCTCTCAGCCTGGCGGCCTCCGACATCATCTCGCCTATTTCAGAGGCGGACGGGGCACTCACGCGGACGCGTAAAAAAAGTGAGGCGCCGCTTGCTGACATAGAGCTCGTGACCCGTACATATACATTGAAACACGGACTTTTAGCAGTTCATTTATGATAACGCGTTTCATCGAATTTTGGTGGTGCCGTGGACAAGCGGTCACTAAACAATAGCAAGACGAAAACGCAAGTCTCAAGCGTGTACGTCGTTCGGTTGAAATGCGGTGATTCGGCACCATTCTCCAGAGCTTCGCAAAATCCGATAAAAAAACTATGGTTTACTACATTGCACGACAAGTTTCCGAAGCCAACCTGACTTATTGCACCAAGGCATCACGGCAACAGGCGTTCCAATAAAAAAAGCGTCAAGTTTCGCTAAATTACCATTTTAAAGCTATCTTTGTTTAGTACCTCCTTCTAGTATCTCCACGCTGACACCTTGGGCCTTTCACGCACATAGTGGGAATGTGATTTCGCTCTCTCTGCCCTCTTCCCACACCGAACGCGAAATTTCGCCTATTTTTATTGTTTCAGTGTTTTTAATCGTATATCGTGTACATTCTCGGGAAAGCCCGACGGCTATCAAAGAATCACGAAAAAAAAACACATAATTTTTGGCAACTTGCTTCCAGAGTAACCTCTTCCTGGATCTTCTTTTCTGAAGTTGCCGCGTAATTGGAAGCAAAAAAAAAACGGTTTGTTGTCACTGCAAACCTAGAGAGTGCTGTGTCGCACTCTTCTGCTTTGGAACCTCTGGTGCACTTGTCCACAAACAAGGCCCTGCAACAGACATTCCCGAAAAATTGTTATTTTTTTTCGTCAGGAAGATGCCTTTACTTCCTCCTTATATGCCTTGTTTTAAAACAATTTTTTCCTTCTGGTCCCGGAGAGCAGGAGGCAGTTTATTTCGGGCAAACAAATCAGGGCGAGCGTCGCCAGCGGCCGTTATTTTTCCCTCGAACGGGCGAACACGGCAGAACGGGCAGCGAATCCTTATATTTGCACCGGCCTGCACCGGATGCATTTCTAGAGACCTTCCAGCACTCACGGAAAAGGGAAACAAAGAACAACGACTGTAGCGCTCTTGTCGCACTTAATTGAAATCCAGCGCCCGGCAAGGATGGCCTGCAAGGACCCGGCAAGGGCAAAAATACGAATTGAAGGGGTCCTCAAATGTTGAAAGTATTAGAGCCGTGGTGCCCATCCGCTGGTGTAGAAGAACAAACCCGTGGTCCTGCTCTACGTCACTGTGTGCTGCCTTTGTTACAGCCTTTTCGCACGGGCCGCCGGTCCCTTCGTACGCATCATCTGTGGCAACAGCATTGCGGTGTAGCGCCTGCGTGCAACGCTATGTGCAAGCGGCCCCAGGTGCAAACCGTGCTTCGTAAACATGGCACATTAACTCTCCCTGGGTGACTCACCGGGTGTATGGAATGTGAAAATTACCTTCGCACTTAGCAAGACCGCAAGCGAGGAAAGACGGATTTAGCTTGGTTCCCAGAGATTTTGTCCAATCTGGACCGTTCGCGTGCCTTGGCGCATGCCATCTGTTGGTGCCGAATAGTTTTGTTTTAAATGACAGTTAAGGTTTGTCTAGTATGACCTGTCCGTTCTTCGTTAATCCCTCACACATGAGGATGGAGCTGTTTTCTTTTTTTTAATGCAGAGCATTTCTTTAACTCGCGATGTCACCCGTTCTAGTTGTCCGTAGTAGTCCGCACCCCTCCCCCTACACTATATAAAAAAATGATACTTACCGGCACCTGGTTTCGATCCCACGACCCTGCGGGCGGAACGCAAGGTACATGGTGCTCTACCCACTGCGCCACAAAGCCGACACAGAATGGAGGGCTACGAACGCGCCTTATATCCTTGACTTATTCAAACTACGTCAAGAAGCTGCTGATACAACGCATTCACTACCTGTGGGCGGAACGCGAGGTACATGGTGCTCTTCCCACTCCGCCACAATAATCATACCCACCTGCTAATAAATGATGTCACGTGACCACGTAATTACGTCTCCTCATTTAATTACAATACAACAACCTACAGGAACAAGTGCGACAACATTAACGTAACGCAAACTACTTAACGTCGTGCGCCCCCGGAAATTCTCTGCATTTGATCGTGCCCCTCGCGAGGGGGATGTTTAGTTTTCTGCCGCAACAAGAACCAGGCGGCCTCCTGCGCAGACATTTCCACGCCCTTGAGCACGTTCACTTGCAGCTTGCGGAGCAGTTCCTTGTAGTCATCGTTGGGGTTCTCCTTGAGCATTTCACGAGACCCAGCTACCTCCAAGAGACATCGCTGTAACATTTTTTTGCCGGGGTTGAACACAACAAGAACACCTCCGCACAGAATCACTGAGTGACTCATAATTCGTTACACAAAAACAAAAAAAAAGGCACTATACCGTCATTGAGCCAACTAAAAGAATAGCAAGGATGTGTAAGCTTGGACACAAACCTGTTTATTCGGATGTATGGTTCCCAAATTTTTATTTTCATAATGCGAACCTACCATTCATAGTATTAACATGAACCAGTTTTTTTATTCTTTTTGCACAGTGGCGAGAAGGGGGCCTTCTTACTTAGCCTTGACGCGGGTACAATGCTTTTTTAATGTGAAAGCAATACATGACCCATTGCGCGGGAACCAGGGCGTCTATTTGGACCTACATGCGTTTGCATTCGCAACTTATAAGAACAGGTTAGATGTCCTGAATGTTTCGTTTTGTCTAAAGATGAAAACATTTCTAGAATTTATGTTTGCAGAAATTATATAAAAGGGTCATTCCATGCTAAACGTCCCAGCCGTAAAATCGACCTTCACGGATTTGCTCAGTAAAAATTGTGAGTCAACCTCGCATGGCCCACAATGCTGCCTGAAAGTATTTTTGTCAAAAAAAATGTTTTTTTTTTCTAGCGGCCCTTTTACTTCCAGAGTTTAAAGCAAACTTACGTCTGTGAAAAAAAAATCATGAAAAAGTAACGACTCTTACAATGGCCACCGTTTATCGTGAACATCAGGTTGAGGCCCTGGGATGCTCTATGCCGCATTTTTAAAATATGTTTTCTTTTTTTTTTGCTGTGATTACGCTATTCAGAAAATGCACGATGTCGAGCATTTTCAAACATTTTTAGCAAATATGTCACATTCTCTCAGCCAATGAGGCATTTGTACCTGCATCTCAGCATTGTGGAAAATTGGTAAAAACTATATTTACACTGCAAAAAGGTGAAATCTGCGAGAAAACGTTTGTCAAACTTGGAAAAATCTGCTTTCTGGCCCATATTCACCTTGAAATTCCGCATTGTTGTGATCGTAGTGAAAATATCAAATACAAGCCATTCACTAGCACAAATGATCGCAGTTTATTTCAGGGAGTTTAATCAGAACAGTTTTTGTTTTAGCAAAGAAAAAAGTTTTCAGTTTTTACAGCGACTCTACTTCACCCCGCTGTTCCACAGAGCGTTTTCTCTGCACGGCATGCATCTGCCTGCATGAAAGAGGCGTGAGCCAGCGGGTTTGGGCTACAAGAATACCTTTCGCCGCAATGGTATTTGTAGCGTCAGTACACGAAAAAAGGAATAATTCGCGTGTTAGTGATAAAAGTACAACGTGGAGATAGCGGTGGCGTGCCCATTCCATGAGTACGGGTAACCCAACGGCTGGCTGGACATGGACGTGCATTTAAAGAAGCAGGGTATGTTATACCTGGTATCTTTTAAGTATGCCGAAAATTACGAAATAAACGGCGGCGGAGTCATCGAGTTAAACGGATTTATTTGTATGCGTTAGCGGGAATTGCATAACCCGATGCTTTAAATGTACACCTGATGTCCAGGCGTTGTGTTACCAGTACTCATGGAATGGGCGTACCACCGCTATCTCCACGTTGTACTTTTCCAGCTAACACGCGAATTATTCCTTTTTCCTGTAGTGACGCGACAAATACCATTGCGGCGAAAGGTATTCGTGCACCGCGAACCCGCTGGCTCACGCCTCTTTCATGCAGGCAGATGCATGCCGTGCAGAAAAGACGTTCTGTGGAACAACGGGTGAAGTGGTGTCGCTGTACAAATTGACATTTTTTTTTCTGCTACAACAAAAGCTGTTCTGATTAAACTCCCTGAAATAAACTGCGATCATTTGTGCTAATGAATGGCTTGTATTTGATATTTTTACTACGACGAGAACAATGCGGAATTTCAAGGTGAATATGGGCCAGAAAGCAGATTTTTCCAAGTTTGACAAACGTTTTCTCGCAGATTTCACCTTTTTGCAGTGTAAATATAGTTTTTACCAATTTTCCACAATGCTGAGATGCAGGTACAAATGCCTCATTGGCTGAGAGAATGTGACATATTTGCTAAAAATGTTTGAAAATGCTCGACATCGTGCATTTTCTGAATGGCGTAATCACAGAAAAAAAAAGAAAACATATTTTAAAAATGCGGCATAGAGCATCCCAGGGCCTCAACATGATGTTCACGGTAAACGGTGGCCATTGTAAGAGTCGTTACTTTTTCATGATTTTTTTTCACAGACGTAAGTTTGCTTTAAACCCTGCAGGTAAAAGGGCCGCTAGAAAAAAAAAATTTTTTTTGGACAAAAATACTTTCAGGCAGCAATGTGGGCCATGCGAGGATGACCCACAATTTTTACTGAGCAAATCCGTGATGGCCGATTTTACGGCTGGGACGTTTGGCATGGAATGACCCATAAAAATAAAAAATCATGCACCCCTCCGTCTAACGACAACAATGGTTGAACGCGAAGCTTTCTCGTGATGGATTCTTCGGTTGTCGTCTGAGTTTGGGCTGAGTTTGGAGTGAGTTTCAGTCGTGTTGAAATGGAGCAATCGGACAGACGCCGGCTTTATGAGGCGAGGGACCCAGGTTCGATTCCGGCCACGGGAAGCGCTTTTTTCCTTCCCTTCACCCGCAATCATTCTCATCATCATCGCCAGAGAAAGGTGGCTTTCCTGCAGGGCCTTTTCGCGTTACACACGCGGTCAGCGAGAACACGAAAGGTTCACTTTATATGAAGAAATGTTTGTCTAGAAATTAAAAAAAAAAACATGCTATCGCGTTGCCGGTGGCAGCATCATTCGTAAGATGACATGGCCAACGAGGGCTGTTTTTTAAGCCTGACAACAACCCAAGTTTTATAAAGGAAAATCTGCACTATATGTCATACTAGGGCGCACGCAATCCGGCACGTACGCAGTTACGCAGCACGCGCGCGGGCGCATGCACAGAAGTTTAAGGATACGAGAGATTAGGAGGCATTAAGACGAATTTACTGGTGTATATGATTTTATTTTGTATGAATAGAGTACCGGCGTAAAATATTTTTGAACCAGCATAGAGTAAGTTGAATTGATGCTCTTAGGATGAGTATTAAAAAAAGTTTAAAGTAATTCTGAACAGCCCCGCTCGAAAAGGCCGCGTCATCACAGGTAATAAATAACTGAAAAATATCCGATAATATAATTTAAATTCGAACAGTGAATCAAAGGAAATTGGACGAAGTGTGACCAAGGAAAAGAGGTGGCTGTGAAAATATGATGAATCGTTGAACAGCTCACCTCTTCCTGAGTAGAGAAGCATACAATCACCATCCACTACCTTTGCAACAATTTTAGGCGTTGCGAAACAAAACGCTGCTGGGTTATCCCAAACTTCAATGGGCAGAGTGATGGTAGGCGCAACGCTCAGATGTAGGAAGCAAATAGCCCGAATGAATGAACAAGCATGACTGAAGGGTATTATACTTTAAATTGAATTTAATATTCAATGTCTTTGAGTGATAAGTGTAATTGGGCAAATCACTGGCTGCAGAGCATAAACATGTTGAATATGCCAGCAACAGCACTAATTCCGAAGTGCAGCACACGAAGTACAGTACGTAGACGAGTTTTACTCAGGGGCACAAGTTCTCGACCACAGACGTTATTTCTGCAGGAACCTGTTTCGCCGCTCACTTGGTGACAATGTTGCCGGGAGCCTTGCCTTTTAATTTCCCGTGTCTTGTTAACAGCGCCTGGTTGCTATCTATAGTCTTAGCACGTGTTCTAGTAACGAGAGCACAATTGATACATGTGTGCAGAGGAAACGCCATGGCATTCGAATCGCCGACGATCTCCTGTGGACATCACTCCGGTGACTTCTCCGATGCCTGCGTATCCTTTGAGTTCTTTGCGAAGCCAAAATTCGCTCCATTATACTTTGTAACTGGAAGAATCCTGCGTCATCCTTGGCTACGTGGCAATATACTCGATAACAGCTGGATAGCTCTTCCTTATTTTGGGTAAGAGGAGTAAGGGTGTCTCGTGAAGCACTTGCCTCGAAGCACATGAATGCCGCTTGCGTCATTTTTCACATTCAATAAAACGCACGACACGTTCATTCTGCGAAGGCGCGAAGAATTTGCCTTTTAAAGCGAGGCTTTGGAGTTTGCACCGATGTCGTCTGTAACGCAAAAAGCCTAACCCGAAATAAAAAATGCTTCCCGTGGTCGGAATGGAACCTGGGTGTCACGCGTTATGAAGCCGCTGTCTATCCGATTGTTCCATTTCGACAGGATATAAGTGGTTTGGGAATCCGCCCAGAGAAAGGTTCGCGTTAAAACATCGTCGTCGTTACACGGAGGGGGTTATGATATTTATTATATACTATTGCTTGCTTCCTCAATGAAATTAGGTTGTTAATCTGCCCTGTGCCAACGTCGTGTCTTTGCCTCAGTTTGTTCTTTCGCGCAGTAGTAGAATTAACCACTACCAACTAGCCCAGTTCGCAGTTTTTTTAACTCCTTCGTCGATGCGACGAATCGTCATTTCTACAAAGCGCCCTAGTATGGATTGCCCCACGCGACGAATTGTCCGACTACAAGTTGCCCTACTACAAACTGCCTTTCGACGAATAATTCTACAGGCAGAAAACTGGTACAAATGAGGAGAAACACACGCGCTGTCGATCAGCTGTCGAGTCACTGTCGATGCGTTCGACAGCGCTCGTGTACGTCCCCTTTTTCGTCCGTGTTTTCCCCGCTGTATTGCAACTATCCCAACGTGAAGCTTTAGCATGCAGATGAGTGTAGGAGCGAGGCAGGGCTCATGCGCGCAAAAAGCGGGCACGTGTCACTATTCACGAGAGGCTTTCCTGGTGCAGCGAATGAGCAAAGGAAGATTCCCTTAACAATTATGGTATACCGAACAATGAGCCAAGTTCACCGAAATTACCTGGAATAAAGTAGATTGACGTGTTGGTTCGTGTTTTTCAGCTCACTTGATAATAAACCGAGTGTTGTAGGCCGTGATCATTTGAGTGGAGATATACGGCAACCCCTAAACCTGGAAGGCAGTAGATAAGCAAACAGAAAATAAATTGTGGACATCCCTTTGGCTAAACACGCTATACCTTTAATTGTACAGGCGGGGACTTAATTTTGCAGACCACGCGAGCGCGTGGCAAAAGCCACCGATGCGCGCTCTGGAGGCCCGGCGCCTGTTGTCGAGACCAGCGCGGCACGCATGCGCGTCCTGTTTTACTCGCAGGCACGCCGATTTCCTCGCTCCCTGCAGCGGTACTGAGATGGTCACTGAAGCACCGCAGAGCGACGAGTTTGTAGCATTCCTTTCGTTCCGATGGCACGTTTGGGGCCTAACGGGACGATTGCGCGGGCTTTGGTGAAAGTGCTTCTCGCGTCCTGATAAACACTTGCGCGGAATGTTTTATTTGTTTGTTTTGTGCTTTATCGTGTATCGACGATGAGACTAGCGGCTTGCGAACGGCGACCCGTATAAAGCACGTACGAAGCACAGTCTCACGGTACCGCTCTACCGACGGCTAAATGCCAGCTGTATGAATAGCGAACCTTTATTCACCTTGTTTATTTTGTAATTTGTCCACTGAACATATATTTCAGCTCTCTCTCCGCTGCCCAAAAGTAGGCGATTTCTAAGTTTAATAAAAGAAATTATTTCGGTGTTTTTGCTGCCTACTTCATTACTTAAAAATGATAGATATGCGTACCCATATAAATTGTCTGTTCGCTCTACCCGTCGCATTCGTAAAAATGGCACCTCGGGTTCCCATTGAATGCCGTAAAATTATTCGCTACTTTTGAGAAACCCTTTTTCAAAGGGACATTTGCCGGCTTACTAATAGATCAAGAGTGCTGTTAGGCGTCGAATTCATGCATGCGGGGATAAACTTCTCCAAGGCCGGAGCAATTCTTCAAGGTCGGCTTGAACTGATTGATTATGAGGTTTTAACGCGCGGATTCTCCACAGGCGATTAGGCGCGCCGTAGTTGAAAGCTTCGGATTAAATTTGATTATCTGGGGATGTGCAGCATGCGCCGAAATCCCGAATACACTTGAGCCTTTTCACTTTTTGCCGACATCAGAAAAGGGCCACCTTGCAGATGCCCAGTGGAGCGGAAGGACAGGGTCAACAACCAAACAGGAGCTGATTGTTTTTCAGTGGTTGAACACCCGTTCATAAGTGACAAAAGTATTCGGAAGGCCCTAAGTAGCAATTAATATCACGGCGAAAAGTAGTGAATAATGTTATGGCGTTCCTCGATGAGAACCCGAGGTGTCGTTTTGAATAATGCCGACGCGCAGAACGAACAGACAATTTATATCGGTACGCATAATTTTCAAGTAATGAAGTAGGTAGCAAAAACACCGAAATAATTTCTTTTATTAAACTTGCAAATCGCCTACTTTATGTGCAGCGGAGAGCGAACTGAAATATATGTTAAGTGGGCAAATTACAAAATGAACAAGGTGAATAAAGGTTCGCCGTTCATACAGCTGGCATTTAGTCGTCGGTAGCGCGGTACCGTGAGACTGTGCTTCGTACGCGCTTCATTCGGCGACGCCCTTCGCAAGCCGCTAGTATCATCGTCTATACATGATAAAGCATAAAAGAAACAAAGAAAAAAGAAAACATTCCGCGCAAGTGTTTATCAGGACGCGAGGAGCACTTACGCCAAAGCCCTCGCAATCGTCACGTTAGGCCCCAAATGTGCCATCGTGAAGAAAAGAATGGTACAAAGGCGTCGCTATGCGGTGCTTGAGTGACCTTTGCAGCACCTCTGCAGGAAGCGAGAAAATCGGCGTGCCTGCGAGTAAAACAGGACGCGCATGCGCGCCGCGCCGGTCTCGACAACATGCGCCGGTCCTCCAGAGCGCGCATCGGTGGCTTTTGCCACGCGCTCGCGTGGTCTGCAAAATTAAGTCCCCGACTGTACTTTCCTTCCAGCAAACAGAAATATAAAAATCGCGAGAGGAAGCTTTCGCATTATCTTTTCGCGCAACACTTAATTCCAAGGTACTGACGCGTGACGTCTTTTTTTTTTTTCACTGCTAGAAGACAATTAGCGATTCATCACGGACCAGGAATTATCTCTGGTCAAGCCGAAGCACCGCCGCTCGTTTATCCATCCTGCGCAAGTAAGTGCCAAATAGTAAAATCAGGCAAAACAAGGAAGCGAGTGTGGATAGAACCGTCGCTCTCGGAAAGCGCGAAAGCATTAAGGCTGCATTATCACCAACAAGATAATTAGGCTACATCGCGCCTGCGCGACTGGCCGTGGCGAAATAATGGTGCCTGTTTTCCCTGCTCTCACTTTGTATACGCCAGTGGGACCGTTTTAAACGTTTGCTGAGCAGCCTTTTTTTGTTGCATCTCTTAAACAGCTGCAATACTTACAGTGCTAGTTGATACTCTGCGACAACATCGACAACACGCATCACGTCCCGCGAAGTCTCTGACGCTGTCTCAGTCCGAGTCGTGCCTCCGCAATAAACGTTATCACCGCGTCCAGCTACGCTCTTCAGAATCGCTGTGGGTGTGCGCTGTGACAAAACACATCAATTTTGAACCATCTCGACCATGCAGCGAAGTGGGTTTAGCGAGTGACGATGCTCGGCACGCAACTAAGCTAAAAAATTCCAACGTCCTCTGGGACATTGCGCAAATCAAAACGTCGCCGACCAAAAACCCTTACACTTCTCAGGGTGGGTCATAAATGTGAAAAGCGCCCTGCTGACATTCCACAACCCGGCACTCCGTATGGATTACAATTTCGCTGAAATTGCACGCTGGTCTTTGTCTTTCACTGAATTAGATTTGCTGGGTGCCCTGATTGGCCATTTGGAGGCTTTGTGGTGAAACAGGCCAATAATGTCTAGAAAAGGAGAGAACCTCACAAGAAGAGTAGTACCTGAATTCCGAATCCAATATGCTGATCTTGGAGGCCAAATTAATTAGACAGTGTTACCAGACGTCAGCACACCGAGGCTAAAATGCAGTGCTGGCAAATCGTGTGGCGTTCATAAAACGAGGGGGGGGGGGGGTAAGCGGTGCGCGTTCTCATAGAGATGTGGTTTAGTGGAAGAGAGGGAGATCAAAAAAGGCTTGAATGGGTTATCGCCGGACGGGTGAAAGACAGCGTAATGATGGTATATAACAGGACACAGAGAAAGAAGCGAGCAATTGTGGCACTGGTGCTTTTGGTAGCTATTGAAGGCGCTTGCAGCTGACAAAATGTCAGAATTAGCCAATGCAGTTCGAAGGACCTTCTGGCGTGGACAGCAGAATTGTAGTAGGGTGACAGTAGTCATGTAATGTCCTTGTAAAATTCATTAGGATGATCGTCTTAATGTCAGAAGGCTAAGGGCGTTTCACAGTGGCCTCAGCGAAAATAAATTAGGGTTGGTTCGGCCGGGTTGGTCGACACTTTAGCAATGGAAGGATGTAGTAATGGAAGGCACTGGAATAATTCTCACAAACTTCAGCGCGCCGATATCCAGGTGTTTCTCTAATTTACTTCTGTTCTGATATGGCCGGCAAAGTTCGGGTCGCTGAACGTGCAGCTGCGCGAAATTTTTCCATTTATCGGGTCGAATGATCGCCCGCCAGTTTTTATCTCTCCCTTCTATGGGGCTTAATTGTTTGAAAAGCTACGGCATCTTGTACAGCCTCGAAAATGGCATCCAGTATCACTGTTTCTCCGGACAGTCTTCGCCGAATAAAAACCAAAGCAAAAAGTAGTGTGTAGGGGGAAGCATTGATACGTTAATTGCGTCGGAAAATCTTTAGGTGTACAACTTGAAGTTAGAACCGTGTAAAAATGTCGTCGGTAAATATTCCGAACTTTTCGGTCTGAATTGAAATGACGTTTTTTCGGTAGGTCTGTTTGATGTCTTGATAAACAAAACGCTTGCAGTACGACGGTAAGGTCTCCGCGCTGAGAAGTAATCCCGTTAATACTGGACCTCACTAAAATTTCCGTTCGGGCCTTAACCTCTCCCATCCTCAAAACCGTCGGCAGAGATAGAGGTCCGACTTTCAAACGAGGACTAAGAGGGAAGGGATGCACAGAAAAGCGCCTTTCACTCGTAGTAGCCGTTTTTGCGCTGTTTTCTGTGCAGAATGAACCAACTGGCCCCACTTCAGGCGTTAATTTTTGCTTTCTGACCTAAGTCACCTACCAGGCCGCAGACTGTGACTTGGCCCCGCATTATAAGATTGGTTTGAGATTAAAGTTGACCTTATGAAGGTAGAAGCTTCAATAGGTTTCCCACTTAAGAAAACGACATGTTTTCAGGGCATTTTCGTTGTAAATAGTACAACCTTATTGAATTTCATAAATCCAGACCCGAGAGAATTGGTAGGTAGGAGTATTCGTTCGACGAAGAAGGGGGTAGCTCAGGTTCTCAATCAGGCCGTGCGTAAAAAACAGGACGCTAAAGCACATTCTTTTGTGGCGCTTCAGAGCATCACCGTCTCTTTAAATGGAATGTAATCTGATCTGGCTCGTTTCGGCCTGTCGCTCGGCCTGACAAAGCACGATGAGCTCGTTCAATGCTTGAAAGCTTCGGGATGGCTGAGCTTCCGTTTCTACGGTTTCAATTGCTACTCTTTTGCGTTGTTAAACATAGACTGTTCTGTCACAGTAGTCGATGCATGTTTTCTTAGCAAACGCAGTTAGGTTTCCCTGAATTTAATTTGTTTTCGGCAGGTACCTCGTAATTCAGTTTAGTCATTGTGAATTCTGATCAGCTTACAGGATATAGCCGTTTAGGCTCACTTTCAAAAACAAAACCACCTAACGATGCTGATCTTCAACAAAATAGTCAAACTCCCTCTTATTTATCACCTGCAGTAGTTGCCCCAAGCACGCAGAAGCTATACCATTTTTAGCGTTTTTAGCATTTAGTGCACTCTATATTTGGAGTTTGAAATCTATTCCGAGCCAGCGGGTGAATGTGAGCCTAGCTGGGATCAGAGCCAAAAATTAAACTCATTTGTTGTCTCCAAAGCATCCTTAGTGCAGTTCGCCTGTTGTGAAGCTGTGGCCTAGTTGTTTTACGACGACGGCTGTCAATAGTTTGTTGCGGGGGTGCTTCTGTCTAGCGGGTGTCTTTCGCCATCTGCGCGTTGGCGGAAGTCCGTTGCCGTGTTGGCGTAGCTGTGTATCTGTCGTTGGTATCATGACACATGCTCTGTCGGACACAGATGTGGAAACCAAAATGTTTTTGCCATCTCAGCAGTACCGGTTGGTCGAACCGAGTCACTCTGCTCTGCGACGGGAATCACAATAACTCGACTGCTGATTGTTTTTCTTTCGCGGTATTTAACATGCGTATAAGTAATGATGCATAAACGAACTATTCACAAGTCACAGCATTTAGAATACACAGTGTAAGCGTATTATAAATGCTGTAGGTTAACAAAGAAATTAATTTTATTTGCGAAAAAAATTCAGTTGATTACTGTGTGTCACTCCTTTGGCCCTTTGTATACTTTAAGGTCCTTTGGGCCCTTCAATTCTAAATAAATAAATAAATAAATAAATAAATAAATAAATAAATAAATAAATAAATAAATAAATAAATAAATAAATAAATAAATAAATAAATAAATAAATAAAGAAATAAATAAATAAATAAATAAATAAATAAATAGCCGCAATAATACCTAATGGTAAGGAGGTGGAGGCAATGATCAGCACCGTGACAGAACAGGATAACAATCCAAAAGGGTACCGTGGGTAACAATACCGTGTAAAACAATTGGATTCGTCGGCACCTTTTTAGGTGCGAAGTACCTTAGGACCGCACGACGTCCATCGGCGTCCGTGAGCATATCATTTACAATCGCAAAAAATCACACAGGCACCGGCAGGATTCCAGCCTGTGTCTGGTAGACCAGACAGAGTTAGTGTCAGTCGTCTTACCCATTGGGCTACGATCGGGAGCTACTACCCGACAGTCAAACGGCTTACTCCCTCGCATGTAACGGTGTGGAGCACCTTAGGACCTTCCATTGTCCGTACGCGTCCATCCGTGCGCACACCACCATCAAGCGAAAATCAAGCGAAATTCGAATTGAGCCGTGATTTGCAATTTCATCTAGGGAATAATTAAGGTGCAACTCACGGCTCAAATCGAATGGCGGTCGGGGTGAAAATCGGATGCGACTCGGGGCGCAACTTGGATGTCGTTTCGAGTCCCCGTGCTCCGCACCCTCGCCATGATTCACGGAGTGGAGATGCTGCCATTTTTATGAATCATCGTTTTTAGGTTGAATGAAGTGCGATTTCGTGAATACGACTGGTTACATAGGCGGCAGCTTTACTTTTGAAAGGGAAATAAATTACATTACTAATTACTTTTCTCAAACCTGTAAATCAATTAAATTGTGTTCCAAATTACTGTCCTTAAAATGCAATTGCGTCACAATTACTACTATTAAAGAGTATTAACAATATTTTTCATATAATATTCACTTCCTCTGGAAAAACGTAACTAGTTTCATTGATTGTGAGAAATCTACGTCTTTTTATTAAAGTAAAGGCAGGAACAGCGCTTCCCGTTTCGTGTAGAAATTTTGGGTCCTCAGAAAAAAAAAATTCCATCTTCTTGTGGAATCCCCGCCGGCGCAAATTCAGCAGGAATTGCATTGTACTTAACGAAGGATATTTTCAGCTTTTGGTACCAATACCAAAATAATTTACTTCTTAATCATTCAGAGTTTAGTTCATCGTGCTACGACCCATGTAGCTTTGTTCCACTAAACATTCAGAGGCAATCGTGCTCAGTCGGTAAAGCCCGCCTTGTTGCGCGTAGGTTCGCGCAAATGGATGCACGCTGAGAACGAAACTCCGATGTCTGGCTATACATGTATACTTTAAATACGTTGCACTGGGAGCTTCCCTACAAACACGTAAAAAGGCGCTTACTAGGGCGTAAACAATTTTTTATCGATAATTTCGTTGGGAAAATCTCTCCTCCTTGCTGAAGGAAAACTGAAAGGACGCCAATACGTAATTGCGGGTCTGCGAATACCTGCTCATGATAGGTTGCAGGACGACCCAAAGCAACTCACTCCCCACACTACAATTTGCCAACCAGCATCTTCAGTCGAAGTATGGATGTTATCTCGCTTCTTTTTTCCCTGCGTGACAATGTGGACAATGCATTCACCACACCCCATCGGAATGCACCTATTTGACCCTACATTATTGTCCTTGCTTTGCCCCGCCTCTGTGGAGAGCCTGAGTGGGTGGCTGCGACAAATCTACCCTTAACACCTACCGCCTCCCCCCCCCCCCCCCCCCCCCACACACACACACACACACATCCACCTTTCCACGGAGCTTTGGGAGAAAGCCTTGGCCAGCTCCGATCTCGAAGGTCAGCTGCGCTTGATCGGAAGGGCTGTCGACGCGGCCTGAGCTCAAGGCATCCTAGAATCAGGACGGATCTCTGAAGCCTGTCCTCAATTTATTTATAGTGTATTCTCTCGCTATAGCCACGGATGAATTGCTAAGCTTACTAGCGCTGGGTGTGAAAATGATGCGGGCGATCTGCCGTAGATCATTTGAAGGAGTGTTTGCCTCTCGAGAAAAGAAGCAGGTTCGGGCGCAAACAAACCACATCCCTTAACAGACTGAAATAGGAAGACTTTGCATGGGAAGGGGGATTCAGAAAAGGTATGCCTTTTTCGTGAAGCAAGCGTTGTTAACGGTGCCAAACGACTACTGACCGAGGCCTAATAGCTGTCTAGTAGGGCTTTGGAGTTAAAAAAACCTGCCCTAGCAAGCGTTGAATAGCCACATCAAACTTCATTTGCACATCCAAGTTACACGTGGCGGTATGCATGTGAATGGATGATCGCATCCACTCCCATACCGGAAGTGAGTGGGTGCTCTTAAAATTCTATGCTGACTATATGCTCAAATGACCATTTTCAAAGGTAAGACATTTGGCTTTCGCAAGCAGCCTTCGTTTGTCAAGAACAGCAGGAGGCCTTAAGGGGCGCTGATCCTGACCTGAGCTGGGACCATGCGCTAAGCGAATTTTCGAGAGAGCTAAACAAGTTGTCGAAGCGTTTACCATGCGATGACTATCATAGACCCGCCGAATCCTGACCTGCGCTTCCGCTTCATCGCAGCCGTGTGTGGGGGTGACGTGGTGATGGAGGAAGGCGTGCTGCAGAGCCCCAACTACCCGGACGACTACCGATCGAACAAGGAGTGCGTCTGGAAGATCACCGTGCCTGATAATTACCAGGTGGCTCTCAAGTTCCAGTCCTTCGAGGTGAGCCACTGCGATACGGCAGCATGGCACCTATGAGCCCTTTTGTGTGCTAACAGTGTGTCGAACCAAAAAAAATACCGGTTTGGTTACGGTTCTGGTTCAGGTGAAATCATTTCGTTCCGGTTCAGTTCCGGTTCGACAACATCACGTACCTAATTGGTTCGCGAACCGGTTCGGGAGCTTGAACCGGTTCGCGAACCCGTTCGGTGAGTTGAATTATCACTGAAATTAGAAAAAAAAAACATTTAGTAGTTCAAAACGACAGTCAAATCAAAATACAAACAAAAATTCAAAATGCTGCTGTTCCCCAAGGGGAACGGCGCAATTGCAAAGCATACTTTAAACAATTGCGAAATATTAGAAAAACAGATGAAGTGGCGACGATTTATCACCTACTTTCTCGCCTAGACTTTATGTTGTCCTACCCACTATTCATTATGCCACCGTCAAGAGATAGGACGGTGGGATATATTTTCTGCCCTTTCCTTTTTTTGTTGAAATCGCAATCGCCGCTATAGAATCGTCCATCATGCTAACCCTGAAGCCTTAAATTTAGGCCTGCGTATTGGCGCGTTCAAATACCAGCACTTAATACCCATGGCGCACATTTTTATATTTGTAACAAAACAGGAAAATCCTACAACAGGCACATAAATACTACCAATGAATTAGATTATTTGTTCACCCTGAATACTTTGTTAGCTCTCACCTTATCGAATGGGTTAGCCACACTTTTGTTGAAAGTAAACTTTAGTTAAGGCTCAGTCACTGCATTATTGCTCTGACCACTGCAATTCCTTTTGCGATAGCTGTACCGGATATGTGCATTACAATCAGTATGTCATTGTACCGCCTGACCCCCGGCCATCGTTCCGTGTGCTACATTGCGGAATATTATAACAAATTATGATGCAACAAAATGAAAGGGAAATTTGATGCGCGGAGCATGAGATGGGACTTTTTTTGGGTAGACGCTCTTTAATTCGTCCGCAGCACTACTCCCCTCCGGAACAAGTAGCAGTAGAAGTAATGTAGCGAGTTGGCAGTCAGTACAACTGCACTTTCGGAAAAAAGCATATTTGAAAGAGACAAAACTGCAGAACAAGAAGAAAAGATGATCGCTGGGCGATAGGGGCAGTGTGTCATCTTCACGTGTCATCTGCTTTATTACTGTTTCTGCTCAGTGGCTAAGGCGTTGCGCTGCTGAGCACGAGGTCGCGGGTTCGATTCCCGGCCGCGGCGGCCGCTTTTCTGATGGAGGCGAAAAGCAAAAACGCCCGTGTGTACGAGATTTCGGCGCACGTTAAAGATCCCCAGGTGGTCAAAATTATTCCGGAGCCCTCCACTACGGCGCGCCTCATCGCCTGCGTTGCGTCGGCGCGTTAAACCCTACAATCAATCATTACTGTTTCTGCTTCCAAGACAAGGTCGATGGCTACAGTTTCTTGCCAAGGGATTAAGTGCGCACCTTAACAGTTTTCCCTGACATATCTGTTGTTATTTGTATCTGCAAAAAACGGAACTTGCCGACTGTACTGTCCTCAAAAACTGACCACGGAACTCACTTCCTTCGCATTGATGACACGTTTGGTTTGAAAGGCAGGGCAAAGAAAAGTACAGAGCAATATCCACGTTTTGGCGCTTTTTTTTACTTACTCGGTTTTACTTACTTTTTGCGTAATATTTTAAAACAACGTGATTCGCCTTTTCTTTTTTGTTGTTTTCCGTGTAGACACGTTTTCTTTTAAAACTGGCGCATTTGATGCCCCGTGCTATATCTCTGCTCCGAGGCGCAGCTTATGTTGCAGTCCGGCAGACATATTTTAACCAGCTGGTGATATTAAACGTGGATCGAAATCTCGATACACGGACGATCTCGATTTCCATCTACTTCAGAAAAACGGTCACGGGGAAGGGAGATGGAGGCCCCTTGTGGTCAGCAGCAAACGGCTTAGCCACTGAGCAGCTAGCTCAAGTATTAATAAATTGCAGATGTCGTACCTTTTAAACAAATTATGAAATGCAAAAAGTTTGCACACCTCGGGTGTGGGCTTTCGCTGTTGCGCAGTGTAGCACTCCTGCAGCTCATTGCTCCAATAAAGTCGCAGCTACGGAAGGGCAAAGTCGTTTTATATCGCCTGCATGCTGCCGAGAATGACATTTCTTTTGGTCAGCTTACACTACGCTCGCGCTTCCAGCAGAAACAGACCATTGCTACATTGGTGCTCGTTCATTTCCCCTGTTGTTACATAGAGCGTGATAATGTTTAATTGTCTGAAGGGGAAATTGCGCGAGCGTGCACGAAGTTGGTGGTACGTTAAAGAAAAAAAGGCCTGAATTGCGTTGACTGTGAAATATCAACAACGAAGGGTCGAACCGTTTCGGCATGAACCGGTAACCATTATTTCTTTTTTCGGTTCAGTTCCGGTTCGGTTCAGCGTGCTGAAAAAATAACGGTTCGGGTTCGGGTTCAGTTCCGGCAAATATACCGGTTCAGTTCCTGTTTTCGCTTCGGTTCGGTTCCGGTTCGACACCCTGTGCGAAACACATTTTGCTGAACCCCGGGAGGTTTTTTTTTTGCGTTGTTATTTTTTCTGTTCCTGTCTGGAGCCGCTTTTGCTGGAGCTGATTTCAGGTGTAGCAAAAAGTGTTTCCGCGCTAACAAAGCAAGAAGGCAAGGTATAAATTCCTTATGGTAGACGAAGCGCAAAAGAAACACAAGACGACACAAAAGGCGGGACGAGGACGAGCGCTTGTCTCGTCCTGTGTCTCTTGCGCTTCGTGTACAAGAATTCATCACCGATAAGTCCAACTTCACACACTCGTATCAATTAAACGTAGGTCTCTAGGCCACGACCAGAGACTTCTGAAAGCACTGAAAGAATAACTCACGATTTCTTGCATGAATGCTTCTAGCAGCTTTTCACCTTTATATCACCGGCCCCGCTCATCAGACCGCATCAATGAACACATGTAGGCGCATGGGTGAGCAATCATCATTGTTTTTTTTTTCAATGCAATTTTTTTAATAAGTTTCGTCGGTTAGCTTTACAGACCTTCTGCCGCCGTATTAATACGACTCGGTAGGTCGAACGTTCGGTTTTCCTGACCCACAGATTTCTTACAAACTGACCCGCGACGCAAAGAAGAAAAACGTGAAGTAATTGAGTTGAAAAGAAGATTAAGCGAATTGGGTCTGGATGGGAATCGAAGCCAGGGCCAGCGGAATGCCAGAGGAGGACGCATCCCCAAAGCCACCACGGCTAAACGGCTTTAGCTGACTAAAGATGGAGGTGGGTTGGAGACATGTACCGAGGCATACGGTAGTCATTTGAGCATGCTCATTACAGAAGTAGTAATCAGGAGAGTATAATAGTACTTTCCCGCTTAACTTCCTTTTTGCTCGGCGATGCGCACGCGGGTATGTGCTGTCTTGACGCTGGGCGTGACACTGCGCTTTGAGCTTAACTTCCTCAGCCGATATCCGTAGCTTTACGTGCGATGGGTTTTAAAGACGATAGTCTTTCTTGGGCGCTAAAACGCAGAAATTTCTGTCTGTCTGTCTGTCTGTCTGTCTGTCTGTCTGTCTGTCTGTCTGTCTGTCTGTCTGTCTGTCTGTCTGTCTGTCTGTCTGTCTGTCTGTCTGTGAGTCCTGTGTCAGTGTACATACTGGTAAACTGAACAAGAACAAGTCATTACGCAAATATAAGGCAGCAAATCAATACATAAGTGATATTTGCAGTGTTCCTTTATTAAAAAAAATCGTGGATACTTGGTTTTCGCGATAGCAAAAGAAATACTGCATCAACAGCAGAAAATCGTCGCCTGCTGTTGCCAGTGATACCTCCTGGTGGCATTTAGGAAATCAAACGGCAAGACCAAAGAAAGGTTCCACCGGATGGGATCCACGTTCTGGTTTGAACGCTCGTGCAGTATGGCATCGTGGTTCTGTAAATTTTGTAGTAGGGTGCCTCAATTCCCGCGCGTTTTGCCGTATGGCAGCGCAAGCATCGAGACACTCAACTTGGAGCACTAGAACGCGGTAAATTTAAATTGACTTGAGCAAACCTCTAGCATGTTACCTAGGGAGGAACCAGGCAGGAAAGGAACAGCATGAGGTGAGCGGGAAAGAGAAGGGAGGCCTTTACATGGCCCGGGGGCCAGTCGAATATTGTCTTTGGGCGACATTTGCAACGAAAGGAGCAGATACGCGGCCATTTTTGTTCATTTATGTATTTCGGGTACCCTCATGGCCCGGAGGGCATGAGGGCATTGAAGGTAGCAGTACATGAGGAAGACCCATAGGTTACACACTTGATATATATATAGGATGATGATGACTAAACTTTCATTGAATCCCAATCCGTCTCCCTGAGTAGAGGCAGATCAGTCGGGGGTCTCCTTAGTCCATGAGTCCCTGTTGAGATATTTATGAAGAAAAATAATTAGTTATATTCAATGCTACGCTTTCACTGCCCCTTCATCACTGACGAAACACTAATGAACTGAAGTGTGATGCCGATGTATAACGCAGTGTTTGAGAGGTTTTTCTTATATATACGTTATATCAAGCCTGTGGCATGCATATGAGTGAAGTGCACTTCCCTGCTCACGTTGGACCGCACTGCGACTCCACTAGAATGCGTAGCATTGAGGTTATAACTCTTGGTACTTATCGCAGCTCCTTAATTGTAAATTTTATTTCGATTTTCGGTCGTTATATACAGGCACCTCGAATATTTTCATTTTCTTTTAAGGTTTACAACCTGACGCTGACTGATGCTCAAAATTCTTTACTGTGATCTTTCTTTCTGTCTTGCCATTCCCTTCATTTTTCAGAGATTATTTGTAAGGTATTTTCTCTGTTCCACGCTTCAGGTACTTTTGTATCTTGGCCGGTTATTTTCTTGTTTTCTTGGCTGTTTAATTGCTCTGTTTTGACATTTTTTAGAAACAAATCTGCTTTTCTTATAACTATACGTTTTTTTATTGGCCTCTGTCACTTAATATTTGTCGCTATATCCATCACTAAGCTGGTACCGGTATTTTTCTTAATTTTTAGTCATGTGTTATTGAGAAGATGGATTTTTCTGACTTCTGAACACAAGACCTTTCCCAGTTAGTGCCACTGAAAGGGCAGGGTTCATATAATCAGAATAGTTCTGTACAGACGAAGCCGTGTGCATAATTGGGACAAATTATATTTACAAAAGCAAGAATACCAGCATTCTCCTATTTAAAATGCACATCCTTTCAGAATTTTCAAAACAATAATGGCAAATGGGTTCAATAACAGCGTCGAAAAAATTCCGTTGTTAACCCGCCTTGAAAACAAATTCCGAGGATAAAGACGTTGACTCTCTCCATTGGCTTGAGCAGCGCCAATAACTACGTTCGGATGGTCTAAACAGCACAGATAAGGTAAACTCCGTCTGGTCGACGCTTCAATCAGACTAAACAAAATCAAATCAATACCAAATCACCCTACGACCAATGTACCTGCTTTATACCACGTGGCCCACCCCACTGCAACGTCACGCCGTTCGGCGGTTTGGGTCACTATGGTGGTTCCGCCATTCCACTGTGTTCTACTTCCCCAAGGTTCCTCATTCGGTTGGTCTAAGGATAAGCTCGGTGTAAGGGTAAGCTGGGCATAATTTGAAGGTCGCAGGAATCAACACGTGGGAGTCGTACACCGAAGACTCGTTTATCAAACGAGACTAACGACCACTTTTTACAGGAGCCTTTACGCGATGCAACAATTATATTCTCCGCAATCCTGAGCGACTCAGGGGGTATCTCGTCTAGCTTGTCATCTGCCGTGGGAGATGGCGCTGTTGTGGCGCCTTCTCGCTGCGTCATCTCGTTACTCGTTTGCTGGAAACTGCGCATCTAGGGGTTAGCCCATGAATAGGTACGGGGTCGGGGCACACACAAGGCTTGCTCAAGCACGCACACCCCGCAGGTGGAGAACCACGACAACTGCGTGTACGACTACCTGGAGGTTCGGGACGGCCACGATCCGAGCAGCGAGCTGCTGGGGAAGTTCTGCGGCTACCGGATGCCCGACGACCTGCGATCCTCCTCGAACCGCATGCTGGTCAAATTCGTCTCCGACGGCTCGGTGAACAAGGCCGGCTTCTCGGCCACCTTTATTAAAGGTACGTTGCACGTCGATCGTGCTGCATCCGCTGAAAGGCGCCCGGACCTTTCGGATGTGAAATGACATGAAAGGGTTTCCGGAAAGTGGGGCGAACGGTAACGCAGATCGAAATGTAGTACGTGAACCGAAGAAGGAAAAACGTATGAACCCTTTGTAGCATTCCCCTCGACGACAAAACATGCTTAATTTTTTTTGTAGTTTAATGTCAACGCGCCGAAAGAGAAATTCACGTCTGAGTGCGTTTAAATGAAATAACATCAGTTAATTTACACCCCGGGAAGTGCGGCGGAAAAAATACGAGAATTTTTTTCTTATTTTCTTCCATGTTTATTTTGCTTCCGTCAGAAATACAGTCAATGATATTACGCATAATGGGCGTGCGATTTCAAAGAACAACGCCGTGCTAGGATGAGTGAAAGCCCGCATAGCCCATGCCACAATATCTTGTCTAATTCTTCTATCTTTAAACTCTACTGTTCCTCTAGTGTTCTTGTAATCACTCTAACGTTAAAATTAGAGGAATGTGTGACCTCGATTACGCTTGGGCCGATTTCACCGAAGATTGCTATGCATCACTGGTTGCTTTCTTATAACGTGTCCTCCAAGGTACAAGGCACTTTTGGGCTGAGGTGCAATTAGTCCCGTGAGCCGCAACATTTCTTTTCTGGCGACGTACTGTGTGAACGAAATTATAAACTTTCTTTAACCGAAAGCCGAAACACACGGCAAAAAACTAGTGCTAAGCCCATTTTCGTCATAAATGGGCGTCTTCAAAGCACGCGAGCAGACAGCGTTCTCGTAGTACCGACGATGCCTATAGAGCCGACGTGTGGCTGATTGTCACAACCGCCTCAAACGAAATACATTGCAGTGTGACATAGCCATTTAAAGGAAAATATTTCGTTCATGAAATGAATTGGGCAGTCTTGCAGACAGAACCACTGGTGATGACGACAGATTAGAAGCCGAAAGTTCAAGATGAGCGATTTCGCATGGGTTAGTAGAAAAGGGCCAAATCTTTCAGGTCTAACTAAGGTGTTGTGCGGGCGTATCGGTTTTCGGACCCATACATCCCACGTGGTCATAAAAGGCACAGAAATTAACGTTGGGAGGGGGACGTGTCATCTTTAAAGTGCGTTGACATGTTTGGGGGGGGGGGGGGGGGGGGCGCTTCATCAGTAGAATACACAGCCGGGAATTCTATCAGAAGGGATCTACACTTATTGCCCGTGGCAGACAAGATTTCGATGCCTTGAAACAGAGCCGCAACAATGCGCGTGATGTTGCAAATCGCAACGGTAGTGGGTAAAATTGTCGCTGTATTGCAGATTGCCGATTACTCTTAGTAATTGCTAAAATTGCCTCAATAACTTTGAACTGGTCCCTGTTATTAACCCACTGATTACCCTTTGATTATCCGACCTATAACAACGGTTACATATTTTAGTGTCCGCACAGTTTCCTAAATAAAGTTCGAAATTTTCATTTCCCGCTTCTATAGGGTAGCTAGATATTGCACGTCAAATTTCGCGCTGCCATACTCCAATGCCGTTATAGAGCTTGAATCTCCAGCCTTCTCCTAAAATTTGAATTGTAAATTTCCAATTTTGTAATCCTATCCCGGTAATTGGATGTGAGCCCATCTGCAACAACAGTCAATCTCATCATTTTTTTCCCTACTCGGAGATGTAGCTGTTTTTGTTGTCGGGTATGTTGTTTACATTATTATAAATATGTAAAAGGGTCTCAAATGCTTGGGGCAAAGGGCTCCCCACAAGGCACTGCCTCAAGGAGTGTCTCATCTGCGTTTTCTTTCTCCGAATGGAACGTTTTCTGAATTTGCGTATTTTTGTCTGGGGTGCGGTACCTCATATCTTTCCGTACGTACACGCCTCAAAGGCGTGGATGATTCGCCGAAAATTCCTGCGGATCCGTAAAATAATCCGTAATTAAGCCTCAGTACTTACTCAGTTTGCCCTTGCTTAGTACGAGCCCTTGCTTTCTTTGTTTCGTTTCTCGGTTCATTGTTGTTTTTTTTCATGAACCCACCTTAATGAACGTAACAAAGAAGTCACCAGAAAATACAATTACGCACACTCATGCGTGCAACCACCCACATTAGTTTTTCACGCTCTCTTAACGTTCACAGTGATGCATTTGTGAAGCTACCGATGCCGATACACAGAAAAAGAACCCCATCAGCGCAACCACTTCCTACTGAAAAACTGTCTCCCTTAGTACAGACAATTTTGAGGCTATCAAGTTCGAAGCATGCCCCACGGGAATGCGATTGTTGTTCGTCTGTGTGTATTTGGTCGGTCCCATATCCACGAGTGGAAAATTGGTAGTGCTTTCAGGCCACGACACCCCGGCAAAAGTAGTTCACGAGGGGAAAAAATAGTTTTTCAGTGGATGCTGCATCTTCCCCACTTCCTCACTGCATTTCCTCTTGCTTTAGTTTTTAATCTTCGCGCCTAAAAATAATATGCAGAGGGTGGCACAGCGTTGAAGAACCCCTTACACATCTAAATGATAATTCGCAGACATCATATGATGTGTGTATTTTTTGTCGGGATTCGGCTTATTAAAATGCACTGGTGGTGGTTTCATTTTTTTATTCTTTCTATTCAGGGAGCGAGCTTCGGGGAGAGGCGAAGGAGAATGAACGCGACGTTCTTTGCCGTTATCACGGAGAACGACATTATAGCTGCCTTTCTTCTGTCTTGATTACGCTAAGAAAGCTCCCCCCAAAATGATTTTGGAGTAGAATAACGAGAGCGAGATGGCTGCGTGAAGAGATTGTGTCGTCGCAGGAATTCGAACGGCACGGGGCTTTTGTGCAGATAAAAGAAAGAGGTTGTCTACGCTTTATCAACAGTGGATCTGTTGTACAAACCGTAAGTTAGCCGTTGCAGGCCAAATAACACGAAAAGGCCGAGCGCTCGTGAGGGCGGGCATCGCGGCGACCGCCGATCGTCCCCGCCCCGCGCAGTGGCTTTAGCAAGAAAAAAACTGGCAACAACCCCGAAGAACTAGAAAATTGTGAGTGCTTGTGAGCGCGTGCCTCGCGGCAACCGCAGTGAATTCAGTGAATTGTGCAGTGAATTCAGTGAATTCAGTGAATTGTGCAGTGAATTCAGCAAAAGAAAGAAGAAAACTGCAGCGCTGTCGCCAAGCGCTACCGCGCATGTAAAAAGAAAGCCCCCAGCGCTAATTCTAAAGGTGAAAAGCCACCCTGCTTGGGAGAGGTCATCGTGACGCAGGGGACCTCTCCCAAGCTGACTGTGAGAAGTAACACTCAGGGACCGGAAACAGGCTACCTGGATCAGAGAACAAACTAAAGTAGACGATATCATAGTTCAAATAAAGAAAAAGAAGTGGACTTGGGCTGGCCATGTAATGAGAGGAACCGACATCCCGTGGACAATTAGGGATACCAAGAGATGGGTCTAGATGAAGGGGAAGACGATTAACCCGATGGAGGGATCAAATAAAGAAATTCGGGGGTAAACAGTGGACTCGAACTGCGAAGACAGGAGTAGTTGGAAATGAATGGGCAGCACTCGGTCCTACAGTGGACCTGAGCAGGCTGATGATGTTGATCTCTTAAGAAGGGGTGGAACTAAGTAAAGTCATGTTAAAGCTCGTGGAGGCCACTAGCTATACTGTTTCCTCTGCCTTCGCATCTCAGTTGCGAAAGGGGACGATTTTTTTTTTGTGAACTGACATTTCAAAGTCTGAAAAGTTTGTGTTTTATTTTGTATCAATAGCGACGCCCCCTTTCCGCTAATAACACTACCTTTTCATGGTTTTGGAAGGCCATGGCATTACACAAGCAAATGTGTACGATGGGTCTGCTTGATGAGATGGGGAATGCATGTTGTGTAGGCGCGAGCGCTCCGTGTAAGTCATATAGTTTCGGTCCTGATTAGGACCTGCATGTAAGCGCCAGCATGCAGTATAGGCGATAGTGTGTAAGACGCAGCGAAAATTGTATGGTTGCGTTTGAGACGATTCCATAAGCTCACAGTGACAGAGGGGAATTCGGCTTTAACCGAAGCTTTGCGGTAACGTGAAGGTGGAGGGTGTTTACAGCAAGCGTGCTAATTTTGAGCGTGTTTAAGGGTGTGAGAGAAAGGGATGTTTCTTTATCCTTGGAGCAAAAACAAAAATAAATTTCAGCGTCTCTCGGAAAGAGGACCTCGGTACAGTATTCCAGTACACACAGGGATGAATAAGCCGTAGAGGTGGAAACATAAATAGGTAATACCTAAAAGCACACAAGAGAGTTCCATAACCTGTTAGGATTCCACCAACCAATAGCCCCCCCTGACTGAACAAACAACGACCTCCCTCGTCAGAACTAACAGCCAGGAACACAACCTTGGGACAACCATGACCTATTGGATGCCCAGCCGCTTGTAGCTACTCTCCACAACTAAAGATACCCGCGCGAAACGTGCCGCCTGTTAGTTCCATCAATGCCTAACCGGCACCATGGCAGTCTATGGTTACGCAGAAAACATTGCGTAAAACAAATTCTGTTATGGCGTCCCACATCACTGGGCAATGTCTAGCGGATACGCTGAAATATTTGAAAGCAGGCATGGCGATGAAAACGTCCACGCGCTATATCGGTGCTCCGAAGAAATCACATAATTCGAATCTATTTAGTCTGCCACTTACCCCTCCCGTTATTCACTGAGCCCTCGATTCAATTCTGTATAATCATTTACCGTGTCACACAAGTGTGTACACTGCAGCGGAACCATATAGAATAAAAGATCATTTTTTGCATCGATATCTATACGGCCATCGGAGCGTAAAGCTGAGGCTTACCGCAATTTTATTATGCCCATAGCAAAAAAAAAAAAAAAAAAAAAGAGAAGAGGAGAAGTACTGGTACTGGGAGATGCCCAACGGGATTCCTTATGCGCGTTTCGAGTGACGTATTGCCTCGAAGTGAACGATGATAGCCCAATCTGCGCTTTTCTTTGAAATCAAGCACAATCTGCGCATTTCTTTCGAAAGCACATCTGGAAATGGAAATTAAAGACGCCATAACCCCGGACCTCGGTTTTGTTTTAGCGCGGTCATGAGCTCCTTAATTTTTAAACTGGGAAACAGCGCTTTAAACGAGGACAGCGAAGAAGAAGACACAGACACTAGCGCTGTAGATGAGTGATACACAAAGACGGATCTCGAAGACCGCACAATGGAAAAGAGCCCGATGTACAAGAAATAAATCTAACTAAAGTTTGGGTTTGGGCTAGTTCTTCGCTGTTCTCGTTTAAAGCGCTGTTTCCCAGTTTAAATATGAACCAACTAGCCCAAACACAAACTTTAGTTAGCTCCTTAATAAGTTAAAAACTTTGGTGCAGTCGTATGTTCAGTTACTTTACTTTGCTAAAAACGACTGAAGTTTATTCAGTCAGGTTGTTTTCGACCTAGTACTTACTAGTGCTTCAAAGCAGTTCCAGCCGGTATAAATAAACTCAAAGCATCGGTAACAGCGTCAAATACTTCAATGACATTTTTCTGCTCAATGAAAGGGAAACGGGAAAAAAACATTTGCCATTTCTCACGACAACGGCAATCATTGCGTTTTTAGAAGGGGCCTTCGGGAGCAATTGTAGTGATGAAAAAATGAAAATTCATCAAGGCGGGGAATCATGCAGCTGAGGCCACTATACGTACGCGATGTGCACGTGTCATTCGAGCAAAATGGAACCCCCAAAATTCTCGCCAGTAAAATGATAAAAATCATGAAAGCGCATCTGGTGAACCCACTGAACCGCATAATGAGGCAACAAATACTTCTACCGGGAAGTCGCTTATTGTTTGTGACACAGATTGTTTTGTTTTATTGCTTTCACGCATTTTAAGGCGACCAATGAGTTCCGCGGAATTAGGGCGTTATGAGCAGCGGAATCTCGCAATTACAACGTACGTGTGGAAAAACACAGGTTATTTTATTCGGGGCTATGTAGCAATTAGCTCTTCACGCTCAAACGACGATGTCAATTCGGTTCTCTAAACGCACCGTGATGTTTTGCGGCTCCATGCCACTGACGCCCTTTCATTGGCGCTTTGCTCTGTAAGTGGATGCATGCGGCAGAAAAAATAAAAGACTCTTGGCGCCGCAATAATCTAATCCGTGAGCTGTTTCCAAAATAACGCAGACAAAGTTAACGCTGCCATCCTTGAACGGGCCGTCCGAATAGAATAAATTATCCCGCCTTACTGCTGTGTGTATATTCCGAATGTGCCAAGTTTCGTATAGCCAAACGAGCTGGTGGGCACCTAGCTAGCTAAAAAAAATGAAGCTCACACTAACGCGTAAAACGTGAAGGGAGCGAAGCTGTACGGAACCTTCATGACCATCACGACGGTTTAAGCCCACGACTGCAGCCGATTTGCTTCTTCTTCTCTGCCGCAACGACCTTTACTCCATCATTGCTGCGATAAATGTGAGCTTCCTTGATTTTTTTGGAAGTGATAATCATAAGACATCACCTTGGAGGGGCGTACGCTATGGCGTGTCTTTCTCGTTCCGAGCAAGTGTGGCCACGATTACGGCGAATGCTGGAGTTTTTTCTTTTTTTTGCCAATATTGGCCAATCCTCCCTAAGTGGGTATGCTTGGCTTTAGAAACGTTCGCCTGGGATGCTGGACCGTCGCCGCGAGGTACCCACACACGAGCGCTTAGCATTTCCTTTCTTTTTTTTTTTTTAACTGCCGGGCGGTCGCCGCAATCTTGGCCAATCTCCCTAAGTGGATATGCTTGGCTTGACAAACGTTCGCCGGGGACGCTCGGCAGTCGTCGCGACGTGCGCGCTCACGGGTATTTTCAACTGCGGGCACGCAAAATTACGATTTGCTAAACGACTTCGCTCTTAAGGAGCCATGAACACAAAACACAAGTTTGGTTCATTCAAAATACGGCCTCGTTAGAATCATACTGACACCAGTTTTAACGTAAACTTCGCTCAAATAAGCTGCATAATTAGGAAAAAAGAGAATGGCCATGCGACTCACTCGCTCATTTCCCGCAACATAACCTATGACGTCGTACCAGCCTGCTCTGCGATTGGCGGAGGCCGGCAAACGCAAATTAGGTTGAGCTTTTACGCTTGCAGAACGAGTTATTCTTGCTTACATTTAGGGCCCATTCTTTTTAAAGGAATAAGAATGGTGGGACAAACAGTGAAAGTTACGAAAGCACAGTAAACATAGAAGTACTGACGCGTACTGCTGTTGGTACTGCGAGCACCATGCTTAGTTTAGCTGCACACCACTGCGGGGCTTTGGGGTTGTCTCAGACTACACTGGCCGATTGACGCATGCAACGGTGTCTTACGACACCATATTTGTCGAGCGAGCACTATGTCTCACAAAACGATTATTTTCTCCCAGAACAAACACAAGCCAGGTTTAAATACGGCTTGCCACGGTATGGTGGCCCCATCTAGGTTCAGTAACGTAAACAAACGCGCGAGCACCGCCGTAGGGTACCTCGATGCCAGCACCGCCGTACAGGGTGGAGACACCCTTTGAATGGTCCCGTGCTGCCGCAATTGGGTCAACGTGCTCAACACGTTGTTCTTTTCGTTTCATACGAGACTCAGCAGCGCGAAACAGATACGATGATTCAAACTTCGACAGTAAACCACGCTGCGGCGATTCTTTTAGCACGGTTTTGATACAATGAATTGCTTGGGCGGCGAGCGAGTGGCCCAAAATGGCGGCGCCGGCGTATACATGTCCCCACCCTGTACGCGGACGCGTGAATCAAGGCACCCTAGCCTGCAGAACGGTCCGTTCCTGTGATGTCATTGCAGAGCACGAAAACACACGATTTAGTGGGAAAACCAAATTTTAACTTAAATTGACTA
Organism: Haemaphysalis longicornis; assembly: GCF_048455015.1. Classification (NCBI taxonomy): domain Eukaryota; kingdom Metazoa; phylum Arthropoda; class Arachnida; order Ixodida; family Ixodidae; genus Haemaphysalis; species Haemaphysalis longicornis. The sequence goes on along the minus strand of NW_027526203.1, from coordinate 190,971,226 downwards.
ATTTCTCAGTGAATAGAACATCGTTTGTATCCGGGCAAGCACTGGGGGCCCTATAAAACACGAAATCTTTCGAATAAAACAAACTTGTATTTTGTTTTCATGGCTCCTTTAAAAAGCGCTGTAGCGAATCGAACGGATGACGTGTCGTTTAGAAATAGGCGAAAATGAAATTGATGTATCCTCTATTTTAAATAGCAATTTTCAGTCGCCAAACTACCATGCTACGTCTCACGCATGTCCCTTTTTTAAATATTTAATGCATTATGCTGCACTCGCTGCCAGCACACAGTACTCTTGCACATACACTGACGACGACCACCTAAATCCATCTCGTACGTTTTCCTCTCCCACGAATTCTACCGAAACTATTTGCAAATAGAGAAACTTGTCAATGGTGCTTCCGCAGATAACCTGCTTTGCGAGCTAAATAGTCACAAACCTGCCTCCTATTTATTTAGCATGGCTTAGGAAGTTCACGCGAACACCAGGATAAAGGCTACGCTCGTAGGTAGTTGACATCTTTGTTGATCGCATACAAACGCCACGAAACTAAAGGTCCCTCGAAGATAAGCGTCAAAGCGTTACAGTCTGCTCCTTCAATAAACGACTGATCGCCTCGCAGTAACTAGACCTAGTAGTAACTCGACTTCCTGCTTAATTCGGCCGCACTCTGACGTATCCGCAAGCCTCCATACATTACTGTGAAAAAAAAAGCTCGTTATTTCGACAGCGGACGCGGTTAGTGCGACCCAGAGACGACGGATACAGCGTGTTCACGCGACGGTCGCGGCACTAAGAACCGTCGCACTAAAAACCATTGTCTTAACAACCGAAGGGATTATGCAGACTGCGCCGTCACTTGGCTTCGTAAAGCCATTCGGTTTTAGTTTCGGTTAAGGCACTCTCCGCCTGCTTGTGCAGATTTTCGTTTCGGTGGCGCGCCCCTATAGGCGTTTCGAATAGCTGTGCTTATCGCAACATTCTGAGTGAGGCGCGCTTCAAAACAAAAAATTCAACAAACATAATGGACAATTCATATAGCGAGAAAACGCATTTCAGGCCATTGGTGTTTGCCCGCATTCGTTAACTCGACCGTATGAAAAAGTGGTCCATTTGGGTTATTCTGCGTATTTCCAGATGCCGCGAGGGTCGAAATGACGGTAGATGATTACGGTGAAGTTTTTCACGTCCTCATTTCTTTATTATTTTTGGGGGTAACACAACTAAAAAAATGATTACCCGACTTAATAATTATCGAGAAGTTGATTGATTGATTGATTGTAGGGTTTAACGCGCCGACGTAACGCAGGCGATGAGGCGCGCCGTAGTGGAGGGCTCCGGATTAATTTTGACCACCTGGGGATCTTTAACGTGCGCCGAAATCTCGTACACACGGGCGTTTTTGCTTTTCGCCTCCATCAGAAAAGCGGCCGCCGCGGCCGGGAATCGAACCCGCGACCTTGTGCTCAGCAGCGCAACGCCTTAGCCACTGAGCTACCGCGGCGGGTAATTATCTAGAAGTCGTAAAAGGAAATGCACTGACTGCAAGGGTGCCGATCGTTGTTCAGCTCAGCGTGCTGCGTCAGTACTTTGGTATCACTCGCCGTGGTGGCTCGTGTGTTTGATTGCGGCGCACGTTGAAGATCCCCCATGGGGTCGAAATTATTCTGGAGCCCTCTGCCTTGGGTACTTTGGCATGAAATGTAAATTTTAACAGCAGAGTTGTTTAGTCTGACACAAATGCGTCCGTCGCACCAAACGAATTTCGAAGCCTAAAAAAACGTGGTTAGCGAGGTTCCGCGAATCTAACAATAACATGTGCAGCCAATTGTAAAGAAAAAAAACGCTCCCCATGGTTGGAGTCCAACCTAGGTCCCTCGCTTTATGAAACCGGTGCTATCCGATTGAGCTGTCAGCGAATTCCAGGCGCACAACATTTCCTTTGGGTTCGTAGCGCGTGTCGTTGGCTTCGGATTTGGCCGTGCGCTCTAGCGCGTGCTAACGCGGTACACTTTGGGAGAGATGTGAAAGCCTGCGGACGAAACGATCCGGACCTGCCAGTCATGGAGAAATTTCGGCTGCAAGTTCGAAAATAAATGTTGCGTATTAACTTGGCGTCTTATACTTAACAACTTGAAAGCAAACTTAGGTCGGCTCAACGGACCATGGAACGAATAATGATAGGAGTAACACTTAGAGTCAGGAAACGAGCTTCCTGGATCAGAGAACAAACTAGAGTAGAAGATATCATAGTTAGGATAAAGAAAAAAAATGGACTTGGGCTGGCTGTGTAATTAGGCGAGATGACAATCGGTAGACTACCAGGGTGGCATAGTGGACACCGAGTGACGGGTCCTGAAAAATAGGAAGGCCCATAGCTCGATGGAAGAAAGAAATAAGGAAATTCGGTGGCAAAGAACGGACCCCAGCGGCGCGGGGCACGAGTGGTTGGAGGTCGATGGAAAAGGCCTTCGTCCTGCAGTGGACCTAGAGGGCTGTTGTTCATAGGATGATTTAACAGCCGGGTCTCTGAGGAAGGGAGATGGGTCACCAGCTCGGCTGTTTCTGCAGCCTTGCACCACTAGTGTAAGCTGCGCCAATGTTTTGTTTAGTGTCATGCACAGTGTGGGGCTATCTCTATCTGCGTGTTTATTCGTTTAACGCCATTTTCGTTTGTCAGTTTATCTATAAAGCCCTATAAAACAAAGCGTTCAGTGGAGGAAATGTATTTTTGCCTTACGCCGAGACAATTTTGTACCGAATTTCGATGCATGTTTAAATACCTTGACGATCAAATAAACGTCATTGTGATTGCAAAAGTAATCGATTTAAAGTGTCGTTTTTCCCCATTCTCATACCGCCAACTTAACTCAAAGTTATAAATACCGAAAGCAACTTGAAATAAGGATGATTGATATAAGAACCTTGCGGCTTTTCTTATTCAAATAACGACCTTTCATTTTCCAAAGGAGCGAGGAGGGGAGGTACCTGCAAACATGTTCTTAGGTAGGAACAGCATAAATCCTATAGCCTCGACGTTGCATAATTACTAATAACCTGCGCAAATGCGCCAGAGTTCAAGTTCAGACATATTTGGGTTCATGTCTATTCGATAACGGTTGCCAACCTTCCCACTCGTGTTTCGCCCCACCGTAGAATGAAAACAGAAACCTTGGCTACGATGAGCAGCAACTTAAGGGACATCATTGAACTTGACCCACTCTGGAGGTTACGATGTCTTCATTGGTAGTCTCTGCAATAACTCGCGTGATCGATGGGCGCCTTGCGCCGGCGACCAAATAAAAGCGCTCGCTTCCCTCATCGAAGCCGCATCAGACGTTCCGTGAACGAACCGGGTGCACGCGTACGTCGATCGGCCATGGTACTCACGCGTGCATGCGACCACTAGCCCAAGGTGCTTTCGTATACAAGTTGGGTGCCAAATCTCTCGATCACATGTACGATACTTGCGAGCATCGGCGTGCGAGCGCTGCTACCCTTTTCCTTTGGTTTTTTAGTAGGCTTATCGAAAGCGAAACGGGTTTCATTTGATGCCATAACGCAACGGTATCTCCTCACCATTTCCTAAAAGTTGGGTTACCGGTGACGTTACACTGGGCTATGGGGGTGCACCGTCTTTCGGGTAAGATGTAGTCGACTCTTTAATATGTTTCAAGCAGCTTCTGCGTGCACTGCGGGGATTTGGAATTAAAAAAAAAACAGGCCTGCGCAGATATGAACCGAACGAGCAACCTCGCGTTCTCAATCTGCTGCTCAGACTGTGAGGCTCATAAAACTCAGTGCAAAAGGGCCATAATCATTTAACTTCGAAGGAAACGGAATTAAACATCTTGTCCACTTTTAAGTAAATCACCTGGTTATTTAAAGGTAAAGCATGACTCTGTTTAGTTTTTCGTAACTGGTCGGTGGTGGTGAAAGCATTTATTGAACTCATTTGTTAACCGAAGAGCAGCCTCGATGAGTGGGGTCCTCAGTCCAGGACTCCAGTGGCGGACGCTATCCGGCGGGCCCGCCAGATTAGCCGTTGCTGGTCTTGCGGGGCAGTGCTGAAGAGAGCAGCCTCCGAAGAGGAGAGGGTGGGGATGCGTATTGGGGTGAGCCGTCTGGTGAACACGGACACTCCTATACAGAGTGGTGGTAGAGGGTGGGAGTGGGGCTCTTGCAAGCCGGGCAGTTGCTAGGATATAACCTGCGGTACAAATTTCGAAAGACCGTTCAGGGCCTGCCCTGAACGGCCTATGTAACACGCTTCTAAGCGTCTTTTTGCGTCACGGTTCAATTATGGCATTTCGAACTTAAGGAGCTAGACCTCTGTGGTAATTCATGCAAATCTGTTTAAAGATAGCAAAAAGAAACCAAAAGAGAAATAGCGATGCAGAATTGAATGGAAATACGCGTCAACAACAACAACAAAAGGTCTACGCGCTTGCACACCATTGCTTAAAACGTACGCTGTGGTGAACGTTGCGGCGAAGTTTTATTGCAGGCAAGTTCATTCCGAATTTTAGTTACTTGTCGATGGGCCGTAAAGGTGCGCAAATTGATAACTTTTTGCCTATGCTTTTTTATGACCGAAAGCGGCTTTCGTAGTCACTACTAAAATTAACGTGTGGAACGGAACACTGGATTTAAAAGTGTTTATAGCCACAAGCCACAAACCTCCCACGCTGCAAACTTTACCGCGGTTACGCTTGGTCTACATGCCCTTACAACTATCCAATCTGCCACGCCCCCAATACAACTTACCGTCCCCTATGGGCATGCCCCGCCCACCTGTATCTCTTTCTTCTTCTCCACCCCGGAGCAGTGGGACTGCGGGATGACCAGCTCTTAGCTCGAAACTCACTAACGCCTAAGCTCCCGGGCTACAGAGCAACAGCGTTCACCTGCGCCTTTCTGAGCTAAAAAGAGGCCACCCACCTTTCCTTTATTTCCTTTCATTTTTTTTTTTACCGTCTCAAATAAATGTTTCTACAACCACAACAACGCTATGTAATGTTGTCAGTACCGAGTCAGCACCACCTGAACGACGACGTAAATTTCTATCTAGCGACATCCAATGAAAGCAACAAAAACTATAGCAGACATCAAGCTTGGCTATCGAGAAGCGTGTCTGCCACGGGGTTGCTTATCCACAACCAGACAGATCCTGTACCGCACGCGGACAGCGAGTCACTTTCGATACGACATGAAGGCCGCCGAAACCGCCTTTTGTTGAAGCGAATGTCAATCGAACCTGCCGCTAATTACGGCAGATAAACTTACAGGCGCGGCTTGCGCTCGAGGCAACGTCAAGGCACGGAAAGCGACGTCAAATCGTCCCCGCCCCATCGCTGGCGTCCGCAAAAATGTGGCCTTGTCTGATCGTGCTATTTGTCTAAGTTCTGCGTCTTTGCGAACCGTGAGCGCCATGGGGGCGTGCCGTGAGGTGCGTCCCGCCGTAGCCAGCTAGTTATTCCAGTACCTTATCGAGTTGAGTCGTCGGACTTTTCTTATTAAAGACGATAGTCTTTCTTCGGCTACTTAAACCCAGAAATTTTGGTTTGTCTGTATGTCTGTCTGTCTGTCTTTCTGTCTGTCTGTGACTCGATTCAGCCACCCGGCCAAAGCAAAACAATGCCAGCGCAATTGTCTTTTATAGTCACAGCTAAATCTACCCGTCTACGTCCGGTGTAATGTTCACACTTGTCAACATTGTTGAAGAAGAAAAAGACATTACGCAAATATGAGACAACAAATCAATACAGAAGTGATATTTGCAGTGGTCCCTTATAAAAAATCAAACAGGCTTGACTTTTCCGAAATTAAATACTTCATCAACTGCAAAAAAATAATTCACACCGCCGTCGCCTGCTGTCGCCCGCGCCACTATAGCTTCTGGCGCCATTTTAAGAAATCAACCGGCAACAGTTACGCAAGGTTCCATTAGATAGGTTCCACGTTCTGCTTGCAACGCACGTGGAGAAGGGAAACGTGGATCTATAAACGTTTAAGTAGGGCGCCTCGATTAACGCGCGTCTTCGCCGTACGGCAGCATTCGCATCGAGACACCCGGGTTGGAGCAGTGGAACGCGGGAAATTTAATATGATTTAAGCAAACCTTTGGCTTCTGTACCTCGGGAGGAGCGCGACGCAAGACGAAGAACATGAGAGGTGAGCGGGAAAGCGAAAGGTGGCATTTACTTCGCAAAAGCCGATAAAGTCTATCGTCTTTTGACAGCATTTGCAACGAAAGGAGCAGATACGCGGCCAATTTTTTTCATTGGGCGCCCATTTAGCAACAAATGAAACACGCAGCCCTGTTCTAAGATTCGGGAATTTCTCGCGAATTCGCAGTATTGTTTCATGTAAGCCATCGTCCACGTATGCGCGTAGAGCTCCCACGTAAACCCTTGACCCATCGTCTAAAACTAAAGACGGAAATTAACGCTTACAAAGTGTAGAACTGCGCTATGATTGAATGTATACATATTGCGAGGATGAATTGGAAACGGCTGGTGCCACCCGCCGCGGTGGCTCAGTGGCTAAGGCATAGCGCTTCTGAGCACGAGGTCGCGGGTTCGATTCCCGGCCGCGGCGGCCGCTTTTCTGATGGAGGCGAAAAGCAAAAACGCCTGTGTGTACGAGATTTCGGCGCGCGTTAAAGATCCCCAGGTGGTCAAAATTAATCCGGAGCCCTCCACTACGGCGCTCCTCATCGCCTGCGTTGCGTCGGCGCGTTAAACCCTACAATCAAATCAAATCAGTAACGGCTTGTGCCTCACTGTGGGCGGAGTTATAGTTCTTTCCGCGAGCGTCTCTGTTTTCGATAGCTAAGCTATCGTGCCTGATTTTTCACGCCCGACTCCCTTCTGCTCCCCACACCTGTTTTCCTCGCAGAGTTTGACGAGTGCCAAAACACGCAGCATGGTTGCGACCACGCATGCGTCAACACCCTGGGTGGCTACCGCTGCGAGTGCAACATCGGCTACGAGCTACACTCGGACGGCAAGAAGTGCGAAGGTATACGACAGCTCACCGACGCGCCCTCCCGGAAATTTCTCAATTTTCTCGGTTTTTTTACTAGATTTTTTCGCCAGTGTTCTAGCATGCCATGTTTTCATTTACCAGCAATAATCGGCAATACTCTTAAGTGAGTTCTCATGGCTGATGCCTATATCTCTTTTTTGTAGTATCATTGTCTGCATACAACAGTATCATTTGTTTCGTGTATACATGAAAAGGGCTTTTGTCCCAAACTAGCAGAGGTGGGGCGCATGGAGATGGGGCACCCAATTGTGTGTTCTTACAGACTGCTTCTCTTACAGCGAAGCTGTTAGCCTCTCGCTGGTCGAAAAACTTTGTGTCGCAAACAAAATCCCAGGCAGGATCCAGCAGTTCTCGGCCAAGGCGCTGAGCGCATGCGTCAGGCTAGGCAGGACCTAGCATTGGCCACCAGAGGAGCCCAGCGCAATCTTTCTTCGCAATCAGGCATACAGCATGGATTTCAGCATTCACTAAAAAAAAACACAAAACAAGCATCGAAATCGCAAGATATATGAAAAGGCATCTGTGAACAATGAGACCCTCCTATGAGTTCCTAGCAAAGGTTAGGTTTGCTGCTGCTCGTGAAAAGGGGCGTTGATGTCATTCGAGGGCGAGTGCATGCATCAGGCTCTGCCACAGAGAAGCCGAGTGCAAGTGAAAAGCCCGCCGAGACATGACGAGGAACATTTTACGCCCTCCCACATCAGCATCTGTAGTGGTTTACAAAAGCTTCGCTGCACATCCACTTTCGCAGGGTGGGATGGCAGACATTTTTTTATGCATTGCCGCCTCGGTAGTATATTTTCCACTATTTTTGCTGCTTAGATTAACCACACTGATGTCTTTCCAGAACGCTTCTATTGCACTGGAAGGGCTGACTGGCCAAAGCCCGTCGTTGGACGCAGCGGCTTTTAAATATCGCATCCAAACGTTAAACAAATTCCCAATTATGTCTGAGTTTACTTCAGGCTTCCATTCAAAAAATGCCTCTCTGCAGGAGCCCAATATGCAGGCTTATTAAATCTGGAACTATTTTGAAGTGACAAATACTTTCAATGTCGCGTTCAAAGAAAGTCGTTTTGGAGGATATCGTCATCGCTGTGGGCAAAAGAATCTCTAAATCCGTTTTTTTTTCGATTTTAGTCAATTTCGGGATTCCAGCAACGCATAGTGCTCGTGAATATTTCTCAATTAAAACAAATTTCTGTGTGCAAGTCACGTACAAAAGTCAAATTATTTACCTTAGCTTTTTTCACGGACGGAAACCCAGGGAGAGCAAACGGTATTTCTACGTTTTGGACGCGCCCTTGTCTAACTGTGCACAAGCATAAAGAAACCTTTTAGGGGCGAAGAACCTAAGGCCGAGGCTTGTCCGTCGTCCGGCGTCCGTGCTCACGGCAGAGCACCGTGTAAATCGAAACATCTGTGAACAAAAGGTTAACAAAAGGTTAACAAGAACAAAATAAAAAGTTCACAAAAGGTTGGAGAGAGAGAGAGAGAGAGAGAGAGAGAGACGCACAACACCGTGTAAATCGAAGCATCTGTGAACAAAGGGTTCACAAATGGTTAGAGAGAGATAGTGCTCCTTGAGAGCCGTGCTGCGCATGCGCGAGGAGCATTGGATCGCCTTGGATTGGATTGGATTAAATTGAATTGTATTGGATTTGAAATTGCTTTAGCAGCAGTGAGCACTCTCACGGGTGATTTACGGTAAGAACGACCCCAGTGCTTCACCCACTCGTCATGATTCCCTTCGCGGAGATGCGTGAATTTTTTTAACAATATCGGATGCTAAAGTCTGCTGCGACAGGAAGGCAGTGTTCATCAAGCGTTATTTATACAACGACAAGTTTTGCCTCTCGGCAGAGGGCACAGGTCTCGCCGGGGATAAGGGAAATGGGGAATCAGTGATGAACTTGTTGGTGCTATTTTTCTTCCCCACAAGACTCATTGCTTGTTCTTAACTTCATTGTTCCCTTCGAAAACCATCGAATATTGCTGGGGTACGTGTCAGTCCTGCAAGCCCGAATGCTTTCGCGATCCGTTGAGAATTTGGTGTGAACTTGACATAAAGAGCTTTCGCCCTTCGTCAGCAATGGATTTTATTTGTACAGTTTGTTCCCAGTCGCAACCTGTGCACTGCACTGATCATATTTTATTCCTGTAACAACTTTATAAGTACGTCTCCTACCTTTTCTTATCGCTGCTTGTCTAGCAGAGTGTGAAATACGGTAACCTCAAGGCCAAACGCCTGAAAACTCTGTTTATGACCTACCTGGAAAGAAAAAGCTCTAAAAGGCGACTAGCTGTAAGTGCGCTTAGAGTAGGAAATTATCTGCATGCCAACCCCAGATGTTATCCGCCATCGTTTATATCCGCCTCTTTGGGAGTATCGTAAACCTTACCTTGGCGAGACTGACCGTTTTTCTCTTGAATTAATTCACGCCTATTAACATATATTTGTTGTTACCCTCTTGTCATTACACAGCATCCATCTTACCTTGGGAACGTAAAGCTTTCCATAAGGGGGGAGGTAAAGAAAAAACACTTTTGGATGCTTTCCCGGGGCATCTCTCAAGGATGAAACGGTTCAGCACTCCGTGCAACGGGTGAATGGAATGTATCCATATACGGCCCCGCAGCCTTCAACGTGTGAGGCAAAGCGTGTTTATGCCATTGCGGTGCGGTGTATTTTGTTTTTTTCTTTCTTTTTCGTGTGTCTGTTTATTTGCGTTCTCTTTCATTGGCTTCCGGCTACAAAACATTCTTTTTTTTTTTAATTTTACCTTTTTGCTCCTTTCATGTGTGGATCGCGCACCACCAATCAGAAATGTAGGGCCGGAATTTGGGAGTTTAAAAGGTTCGAATACATGGCCGCTTGGTGGGCCTGGGCTTCTTCGATTGACGCGTCATCCTTCAACGGGGCTTTTATCGCGGAACCCAGCGGTCCAAGCGTATCACGGCGAATTCGCTGCGCACTTAGTGTACTGCGGCTGCGGCGCTTCTGTGTGCGGCGTTTTTACCCCTTCCTTGTAAGGCGTAGGAAGAAAAAGTTGACACACCCAGTCCTTCTTGCCTCGATGTTTACTCCTCGAGGACCGAACGCTTAATGCCGTTGCTCAGGCGTCTCCGTAAAAATTCTGAGCCGTGGTGTTTCAATCCCTCCTACGGCTGTGGGGCTTCGGTCGACCATGTTGTAAAAATGTTCGTTTCGAGTTTGCTTCGCAGATTGAAGATCGGCAGGGGGCCTCAATTAATAACTATTCTCTACCGCTAGGATGGTTAGGAAACAAAAAAGAACAAATGCAGGATTTAGCTCGCTCAAGCAACACAACTTCGTTGCTAATGGGGCATCAAACGTCGTGTATGTCCAGGGCAGTTTTTGCATTTAGTCTGCATCAAAATACAGCACCCGTAATCGGGAATAGAATCCGCGACCTCGACTACCCCTCTCTCCTGCCAGAGCACAGCTATGCTACATGCAGGAACATATGCCGGCGCTGTTTCTTCTCCACCGGGGTGTTCGTTTCGAAGTACTTCGCTCAGTATCTCAACTCAAAGTTTTCTAGGTCAAAAAAGTTGCTTTGTCGTCTGTATAACACCATTGGCCTCAACTGAATATCGGCTCAGATGCACGGATGTCGCAAAGGGGCTATCATCAGCGCATCTTTTTAGGAGGTCAGTCCCTCCCGCCCCTGGAGCTCCCGCATCGCAGTCTGCTGGGGCGCACTAACTGGCTGCAGTCACGCGACATCCTTTCACCGTGTGGCACGGTGTTTGCCTCGGCTTCGTCTAACCCGTGTTTAGCTTGTCGCCGCACTCTCCTGTTTGGCGTCGAGACGATACGTGTGGTGCGGCGTCTGTGCAAGTCCCGAAATTACTCGTTCGTCAACCGAAAAAGACGGCACCAAAACAAGACGGACCATTCTCCAGCCATTCTCCGTGAACTTCACTGGCGTTGTAAAGCGTGTTCTAGCCCTCGGCTCCAACTTTGATTCATGAAAGGATCAGGAAACCTTGACATTGCTTTCTTGACAGAATAAAGCGTTAAAAAATGCTTGCTTGTGGGAGGGCGCACTTTTTAACCTCAGCCCGCATATTTCTTTGAAGGTATCGGCTTCGCGCAAATGACATGCACTTCCTCCGGAAGTGTTGCAGACACGCAACGTGCGGGGCAGGGTCAGCACTGCATGGAATGAGCCACTGCATGCTGTATGCAGGAGACCAAGGAGGGGAGGGGGGGGGTCGAGTGGGACGAGTTCATGGACGCCGCCGTTCATAAGACAGATACATCGCTTTTCTGTACAAAACGACGGGGCCCACTTAAGGCGCTTTCATGCGCTTCGATTTTACCGTGCAACAGTACAGTAGCAGTAAGTCTGACAGTACGACCGAGCTGTTGAAACGTTGTCGCAGCAGCTGCTGGCACAGCTTTCCCCTCTATCTCTCTGTGGCAGCAAACATCACTCCACGTGAAACAGTCTTCACGAGGCTTCGATATCTCCTCCCACCACGACAATCCGTACCCCTGCAGAAAACAGCCGCTGCAAGTTAGGTGCAATAGTTACCATTTTTGCTGCCTTTTTTTCACATTCTTTGCCTCCTTCTAGCGTTCTGTTTTTTTTTTTATTTGGATACCTCCTCTTTCTGCCCCCCCTCCCCCTTTGCACTCGCGAAATAAATCTTGCGTATATGCCACGGGAGGGAGTATTGCATGTATTCCGCGTGCGCACGCACACGCACACGCACACGCACACACACACACGCACACAAAACAACAAAGGTACAGCCATGGAGAGGGTCACAACCGTTCAAGCGCAAAATATTAGCTCAATGACTTGTGCAGCCCCGCGTGGGGGCTGCAGAAGTCCTTTTTCAAGTCCGTGGGGGCTGCACAAGTCCTTTTTCCGCGTGGCGCGGAAAAAAAGCGGCAGCCTGCATGCACACAGTCGGGGCCGTTGCAGGTGGCTGATCACAACGAAAACAGTACATTCTACCAGTCCTACGTCACTTGGAAGCTGAGCGAGTGCTGCTCTTACCGCGTTATTACGCAAGCTCTTCAGTTTTTTGTATGCGTGCATAAGAACGATTATTGCGCCCATGCACGACGAGCTTCACTGGACCAGGTGAAAAAAAAAAGAAAACTTCGATTACAGGCTGATGCAGGAACAACAAACTTTCTGTACCTATCTTAAACGTACAAACTATTATTTATCATTGTCTATGTGCAAGGCATTTTCAACAACAAAAACAAGATGTCTCGGTGGCACATAATTTTAAACTTACCGACCGCATCTACTAATTATTCAACTAATTATGTTTAAGCGCTTTCCAAAGCTCTGGGTCTGTTTAGGTTACCAAAAAAGGGAAGAATGCGAAATACATAAAACTGAGGCGACATTCATCCCAGAGAAGCCCAAGCGATGCGAAACACTTATCAGCTCAATCGCGTTTATATTATTCGTCGAGAGTGATCGACTATTCCTCTCGTTTCAAATAAAGCGCGTTTGTGTGGTGCGACTGTAATATATTTCCGTGAACGTTCTGGGCCCCACTGCGCCGTGTGGGTATGTACTAAATGCTTTGGCCTTAACAACGACGCAGTCGTCCAACGCTAAACAAGCGTCGTTTTTCGAGCTGCGGCGAAAATCATTTGTCTCGCAGTGAGCTTCGCCATAATGCACGCTTATCAATTACATTTAGCGGCGAAGCATGATACTATTTCATTTGAGCGGGGGCATCACAAGGATACTTAGACCATTTCCCCAACCACACTTCTCTCTTTGATTGTAATACGTTTTCTTTAAAGCAAGAAAACATATTTGCGTCCACAAAGCGGGTACAAATAAACGCCGTACTCAAACCGCGAGTAGGCATTTCTAACGTGCCCAGGTTAATGACTTTTAGCATGGTCGAGCAATATATCACCTGGTCGCGTAGGTCCCATGTTCTAAAGGCGAATTATTTGATTACCCCTAACTTGAAGAACTAAGTCACTTAGCGCCAAACGAAATTCATCGCTTCTGTTTATTGTCGTGGTGGCACTATGGCAGGTGATTGTAGAGTTGCATTCCTCGACAGGCGATTTCCCAAAATTATCTATTCCTCTCCGCAGATATCATGAACGGGTAACACTGGGAGACAACTTGTATTTGCAAGAAGTTTTTTTGGGGGGTTTTCTAATTTCCCTTAATAAATATTTGTGGAGGGCAGAGTGGCTTTAAAACGAGAGCTCAATTTAATTTGAGTTTGAATATTTTTCAAACTACGGCAACTGGTTATGGCGCTGAACGCCATGCAGGCGATGCATAACCCCCCCCCCCCTCCTCAAAGAAAATAATGCGAGTGTAAAGAGGGCTGGGGCTACGTAGGAAATGCCTCGCGTATTGGAAAATCAAAACCGACGATTCCTTGGTACACCAAGATTGGCTTAGCGCGTACACAAAAACATGCCCATTATCTTCAACGCAAGAAGTCGGTAAACGAATCTCGCTAAAAAGTCCGCAGCTTGCACAGAAAAAGTATCTCCAGAAGCCCTCCTTGGAACCTCTTGACAGAGATTTAGAGATGCAACGCGGCAATGACGTTGAGCGGCAAGCCATACATCGATTGCGTCACAAAGCGAACCCACGCGCACCAAAGTGGGCAAAGTAGCTCGGCTTACAACATGCGCAAGGAAAAACGGAATAAAACCAAGACGTGTTTCGAGGAAAAGCAAAAATCTTTGCTAGGCACCCCACGCCAGACAGTTTCGGGCCCTTTTCTCTCCCTCTCCCCCCCCCCCCCCCCCCCCCCGTCCTAAAAACCTCATCGCATCGCACGCTGGGCCTCTGCTACAGAGCTACCGATGGCATGCACGTTGATCTTGGTCACCGTAAGACCACGCAGGGGGCCTTGACGCACAAGCTGGTGAAACGTGAGGAAAATACCGAGCTTGCGTGGTGGCGTTTCCAAGGAAGTGAAGTAAGGATGCAAAGTGTCAGATAGATATAGAGGCTATCTGTGATTACCCGACACCGACAAGGCGCCAGAGATTGCCTCTGGGAAAGCTGCCAGTGCGACGGCACTTGCTTCGGGAACGCGGAACAACTTTGTGAAGTCAGTGAGAAGGCCTCGGCGGTAAGCCACTGCTGTTGGCTTTGAAAGAAGGTGCCCACGTGTGTGCGAAAACAAACGTACACGTAGCTTCCCGTTACCTCTGATGGCATTACTAACAGCGTTGGGATCGTAGAAGTTGATCAGGGTGCACAAATTGTGTGAGTGCTAAGTTTGGTCTTCTTGCCTTCTTTTTGCATTCTCAGCACGAGGACGCGATTTCGATTCCGGGGCGGCGGCCACTTTTCTCATGGAGGCGAAAAGCAAAAACGCCCGTGTGTGCGAGATTTCGGCGCACGGTAAAGAACCCCAGGCGGCCAAAATTAATCCGGAGCCCTCTACTACGGTGCGCCTCATCGCCTGCGTTGCGTCGGCACGTTAAACCGTACAATCAATCAATCAATCAATCAATCAATCAATCAATCAATCAATCAATCAATCAATCAATCAATCAATCAATCAATCAATCAATCAATCAATCAATCAATCAATCAATCATCCATCTTGCCTTCTAATTGTCTTCTTGCAAACTGTGAGGGGCTAAACGTATAAGCGGCTTTGTTTTTTTTCTCGGGCACTTTCTCCTCTCACCCTTTCTTTCAGTGATGAAGTTATTATTCTGAGTCGACCTCAGAACTGTTTTACCTCAGTTTTGGGGGTGCATTTCTTTTTTCTATGTATTTCGCCCTCTCCCGGCGCTGTTCATTACTCGCCTCCGATGAACACGCTGGAAGTTAGGTATATTGTCAACAAAGCAAGGCTTGGTGACCGCAACGTCATAACATGCAGTAATAAACAGACTGCATCTAATTGTATCACTTTATTTATTTGTTATCCATTAGCTGTGAAATACTTTGGTGACAAAAGCAGAAGCGAAAAGATGAAAATTACAGACACTGTCAGCATGGCGGTGTAACTAATGGCAGTTTCTTCGCTTTCGCGCGCGTTTTCGATGCTGCAGACGCGTGCGGCGGCATGATCGACGCCTCGAACGGGACCATCACGAGCCCTTCCTTCCCGGACCTGTACCCGTCCAACAAGAACTGCATCTGGGAGATCGTCGCTTCGCCCCAGCACCGCATCACGCTCAACTTTACCCACTTTGACCTCGAAGGGAACAACGTACGGCGTTTTATTGTTTTCTTTGTGGACGGTGCCTGTACGTGCTGTGGGTTTCCTATTTCTATTTCTATTTTTCTCTTCGATTGCTAGACAACAGCACTTAGGCTGCGCTTAAAAGTTTCCTTTTTTCAATTCGCAAAGGGCTTTGTAAGCGCCTTTGGTTAAAGAGCTCGCATGTTGAAGTGCGGATTAAATGAGCGATTTGTACAGTTATTGAAGTAGATGTTGTAGGAGCCGTACATGATCCGGAGGCCGTTCTGTCGGTGCCCGAAGTTTACGTGATGTGCGACCTGTGATCGAAATACTTCGTTGAAGTATCTGCGGGCCCCGGCCTGTGGAGACCCCTGACATGCTTGTGCGCATCCTTGCATAACGTATTTTCTGCTCGATGTGCTTGACTCTAATAAACTAGGATATGCTTTCCGCACAGTGACCACAAGCCTTGACATGGAATAGGTTCATTCCATCAACCCGAAAGATGGCGGCGTACTGATGGAAATCCAGCGAATAAACGTGTTTTTGAAAATTAAAAGAAGAGAGTACGCCGGCCCTCTGACTCGATAGCAGACGTACGGTCCGTGCCGCGATAGGGCTTTTTAGTGGCCGTGCGCACATCCTGTAAATTTGGCACCGACAGCACATGAACTGAACCGCCACACAGTGTCGGAATTACATTACATTTTATCTGCTACTCGAACCATAGCGCCGGTTTTGGAATCATATCACCCCGCGACTTGTTCCCTCTAATATGGGCCTGTTCTACTGTCCTTCCCGGACTCACCATGGGAACTCTGGGACCCTCCCGGCGTTCGTTTTTCACGCACATTTACGCGGCACCTTTGGCGTGTCATCTGGCGGTGTCTTTCCGCATAATCGGTACAACTAAGAGGCCCATGGTTTCAGGCTCTTGAACGTTGTTTGGTATACAGGTAATCAGTGAATAACGGGATGCATTGATTCTCCGTTGCTATTCGAAACAGAAACCTGACACAAGTTTTTCCTAGGGAACGTTTCAACGAATGCATATGCGCGGATATACATCCGTCACCCTTCTAAGTTTAAATAGGACGGAAGATTTATGGCTCCTTTACCAGGAAGTCCTAACTGGAACAGATAAACGTACGCGTTTATACAAAGCACACCTTTCAGGCTTTCACAGCACAGTTTAAGATTAGATTAGCAATAAAGTTTAATTGATATTAGAACAGGGCATTGTCAGATAGCACTACTTTACCAATTCATCCGGTGGCTCTGCTCATGACTAGAGCATTAGGACATCGTGGGCACTAAGGCATCTAAAGAGGTTCGCGTAGGGAGATATATTCAATATTATGTTCAACTCGTTTGTGTTCTTTTTATTGTTGCAATTCTATTAACTTTTAAACCTTGCTTTTACACAGCGGGGCGAATTTCTTTTTCTCTTGCAACTGCGGCTAATTTCGGAGACTCACAATTCTGCATTGCAGCCTGAGAGACATATATGCTTCCATAGCGCTGAAAATCGCGCTAAGCGAAACTGTTTTCCCTTGACACCGCAGCAAGACTGCGAGTACGACAAGGTGGACATCCACAGCAAGATGGGAGACAACAGCATCCGCAAACACGGGCTCTTCTGCGGGTCCTACTTGCCGCCCATCATCACCTCCGAAGGGAACAGTCTGCGCATAGAGTTCAGCTCCGACAACTCGGTCCAGAAGAGCGGCTTCGCGGCTGTCTTCCTCACAGGCGAGTCTCTTGTACTCGATTCATCTCCCGTTGTTGGATCACCTGGTGTTACCTTCGAAATCGCAACCTGTCAGCGACACTCGTTCGAAAATTAAGAGCACGATACACACGACCTGACGCTTTTACATACGACCACTAAGTTTCGGGCCCGCGCGCGCGGTATCCTGTCTGATCACAAGGTTTGCCACAGTGTGCTACCGGGGACTCGCGGCTTAACTGAAACGTATAGCTAGCGAAAATTTTTCATCTAGAATTATTTACTAGATCAGCTGGTTTTATTTTGCGCAGTTGGTCTTCCGAAAATGCTATTTAAAAATGCAACCAAGAACCTTATATGCAAACTAGAACCTTATTATTTCTGCCTCGCTATCGAGCAAGGGCCATGCGTCGTTACGCCGTGTGGAATACCGATAAATATTGCGGCTGGTATACCTCGTATTACGTTCGCGTCTTACAACCATCACAGAACTCATAAATAGGATGCGATTTAGTTCACAGCATTTCTGCGAATTTGCACCATGCGCTCATTTAAACTAAATAATTGGCGAGCTCTTCACAGTAAGACTGTCAGAATAACAGTCGAGGAATCACCACATACTGCTCGAGAGGGAATCGGGCATTCATTTCCATTATATATTCCTATTCGCGGTGAACCGGAGACAGATAAACGAAGAGCCCAGACATGCGTCATCTTCAGTGCTACTTTCAGGCGTAGGACGCATGTGCGGCTGTGGCGCAGGTGTTCTACTGGCACTCCTGGAGTCGCTGCTTCTATTTATAGTCGTGGCGGCTGCATTTAGGATGAAGGGGATATACTGGGCTTAAGTGTGTGAGACAAGTGCACCCAATAAATATGTCCAGCTATTCGACATAGATCCATAGCCCTTCGCAACAGCACCCTTGGTGGCCCAGGTATACCTTTGACGTGTCTCACAATGATTGTTTTTTTTTTTTATACAGAACTGTATGGTAAAAAACCTACGTTATGCCGAGACGTTTAGTGGCCATGGATCGAGTGTTTCAGCCTGGTTAAACTCAGAGTGATCGCCCGAGCGGAAGTCCAAATAGTATCGCTCCTAGACCTTATGCGAGTTTCTGAGCGTACATTACGAACCCTGCAGTTATTCCCAAAGCAACAGCGTAGCTAACCGACTTCGTACGTGTTTCGTAGCCTTATAGCTTTGTGAATAACTGCATAGTTCGTATCAGCTAGACAATAAGAAATACAAGCACTAATTTCTGCGCCTCAAACGGCCTGAGTGGATTGCTTGTCTGCGGTGCAGTCTACTTTAGTCTAAAATTAATCGGCAGGCGTTACAGGGAGGTTGAAAATAACATGCGTTGAGCTCGACGGTGACGACGATGATGATCAAGTTTGTGTCGGAGAAATCTAAGTCGCTACTCTTTGCCATCCTTCGCAGACAAGGACGAATGCGCGCACAACAACGGAGGCTGCCAGCACATCTGCAAGAATACGGTGGGCAGCTACACGTGCGCCTGCCAGAATGGCTTCGTGCTGCATCCTAACAAGCACGACTGCAAAGAAGGTGAGCGCGCCCACGCGAGAGGACATTCATGGATTGGCGCACGCTTCCATGCAGAAGATTCGCGCGCACGAGGTGGCATTACACGCTCGCCGAACAGGGGCCCCCCGCGTTCTACCGTGCGCGTGGCAGTCTTCGTTTTCGAACAGTTTAAATTTTCCTGCGCGGCGGCTCTTCTGGTATTCGCATCGATTCCTGAGACGAAATTGGATAACAGCGGATTCATATTACTCCAGCACTGAACTACCACCCATTTCGTCAGACTTTATAGGCGCCGGCCGTGGAAGCATATTTTGGAATCCCGACAGATTGAAGCATCTTTCCCCGTACCTTCGTAACTGCATAAAACTCGCAATATGTGGGAATACGTTCGAAAGCCATACCCTTGCCCGTGTCTCTTAGTATCTTGTGCTGAGACTGCAGATTAAAGTGTCTTTCTGCTTTACGTACGCGCAACTAAGTGTATGGTATGGCTGGCTATAAGAATGCAATGAATTAAAGTGTATTAGTATCCTGCTGCGTGTGTAAGGTGAGCGATAAAGTTAAAAATAAAGGAGCCTGTATTTGTAAGAAAGACGTTTGCACTGAAACTAAGCTGAAATTGAAGTACGGAGCTTTTGTTTGGTGCGATTCTAAGACAGCCAATCGATCACATTGGGGGACGTAACCTATTCCTGGAGTTTGATAACGTATATTTCGCCCCTAAGAAATGAAGGCCCTGCAGCCTTGGAGCGGCGAATTCGTTGCATTAAAGAGATATGACTGCAAAAAGTGCTTCAGTTTCAAGTTTTATGATAAAATCAACAGCTTCGGTAGAGCTTCCTTTCTCCTTGGAAACTATGCTGAACGAATTCGAAGAGCAAATAAACGAAATGACTCATGGCAGAGGGAAAGAAAAACTAATACTGAATAAAGGTCCACTGATACTAAATTTCGTCATAAAAAGGAAGCCGGGAATAAATGCCTGGTTCATGAACCTCCGCTTTCGCCATTTTTTTTGTCTTGCTCAGTGGTGCAGCCGCAGTGCCCCCCCCCCCCCCCTCCTATCTAAATAGGCAGGACGCCGCGTCTATAATGAACCGTACTGTAGTTCTTAGTGTTGCAGCTTTGTCATTTTTGTTTCCATCATTTCCATTTTTCTGTTCTTCCCGCCGAGTCGTAAAACAGCAGAAACGGGCCTTATTTTTCGCGGACGTGCCCTGGTCGTGAAATTGCGCGCCGCGATTTATTTTTTTTTCTTCTAGAATTTAAACGCACTATGGCCTTACAGGGCATTGCTTCGGCGTATATGCCCATCTCATTTCCGCCTCCTTTTCCATCTCTCTCTCTCTCCCTCTCTGTTTGTATGTATGTATGTGTGTGTGTGTTTTTAGGATGAGAAGAATAAAATACAAAGTTTTCTCTTCGTGTTTAAGCGCCATTAAAAGTCCTGTGAAGCACAGCTCCGCTTTTGGTATTTAGCCGCCACACATTTTTCAACTACCTCATTTTTGTCCCGCTCCATCCGCCCTCGTGGGCGCGCTCTCTATTTACACCAGCCTTCCTGCGACAGTAGAGCGAACTGGGTCGAAGCAAAAATTTTGAACTTGTTTTGCAGCAGGTCCGTGATGGCACGGTCGGCACGAAAGAAACCGGGCATGCGTAAGGTGGGAGAGTCACAATCTCCTCACAATATTTCAATCGCAGTTTGGGCGGGTGGGCCATTCTCAATTCATCGTGCGCGATACGCGAGGGGGTTGAAAACTGGGAAGAGAAAGTTTCGAATGGGAGCTGCTCATATCACCTCTGGGTCATTATTTCCTGCGTGAAATATGTAAGTTAAGAGTACGTCTGCCCACGAAGATTTCGATATTAGAAAACCACGCACCCTCAGATTCGCAACCACTATCTGCAGGCACTTTTGAGGCGACAATATTTTTGAATTGAGTTTTGCGTTTTTCTGTTTTTACGTTAGTGTGCGGGGCGGAAAATTATCAGTTCATCAGCTGCTGGAAGCCAGCCTTCTGCGGTTGATTTTCAGTTAGGTTGTAGTGAGCAAAAAGTTAGGCTTCGTTACACTGAACCTGAACGGCAGAGAAAAACCAGTTTCGATCGTTACAGTGAGACAACCACGGGATTTGTTTTCCGTGCCGTAGTACAGATGCCGACGCTTCCGGTTTTCCCCGTTTAAATATCCGAATCAGCGATCACGTTGCACGTGTTGCGATGACATATACACGCACGCACCACATGCCAGTTTACATATATATTCTCAGGAAATGTTTTGAAACAAAACAGGTGTCAGAGAGTTGTGAGCATTTTCTCAACAGATAACTTCTCTTGCTTAGCAGCCACAAAGGAAGTCCGGCAGCATCACTGAACATTCAGTCTTTTTCCAAAATTTTACATTGGGAATGGAAGGTATGCGTATGAGCCCTGCAGCCTCACCAATGTGGCGTCCACGCACGCAGCCCTCTGTCAGTCTAGAATGCTTACTCATCCGCAGCAGCTTGATACTCATCTGATACTCATCTGCAGCAGCTCAAAGCCTTTCCTATCTTCAGAAGAGCCGGCACAAATAGAAGCGCTAAAGCAAAATCGACGCTGTTCGGCGTCTTTGGTGGAATATGATCACTTCCAGGCAAACCCAGCTTGTCTGTCGTACTTCAAAGAGTGTCACATAATTTTTGGCAGTGTGGTTGTAGCAATAACTTCTCGTTTTCCCGAGGCGGCCTTCGTCTTTCCCGATGTTACGAGTTTCAGCAACATCCGTCGACGTCGTAAAATAACATGTCCACTTCGTACGTGTTACATAGAACCCAGTTAATTCAAAGTTGACCGTGCCGCGAGAAATTTCCATTTTCGTAACATTTCGTGTTATCGCCGAGGGATAGGAAACAGAAAAAATTGTTTCGAGCTTCCCCAGTGAGTAGAAACGCTTTATTTGACCTCCCACTCACTGGCCGAAGTAATCATCAACACTGCCGGGATTCCCGTGTTACGTGTAGTTAACGGCACATACGGGGGTATTTCCCGTACGTCGGCTTCGCCACAGTGCTACAGAAGTACCAAGCAATGTCACCAAGTGTGCAAATTTGGTGACTGAAATATCGTATCGGTGCAGGTACGCGGTGCAACGCAACAGGGCTTACGCGCCCTGCGTGTTGTCCGTGCGCAGGCGTCGTCATTCACCGAATTTGTAAACTGTCATTTTTATTTGTCGCAGTGAAGCGTTGTGGCGAAGCGAGCGTAGGGGAACTCCTTAAAGTGTTGTACACCTTATCCATCCTGTTGCCGTTTTCTGTCAATGGATTGCACGAAAGTTCGGGCAGCGTTAGAAAACGCACCAAATGACTGAAACAGGAACGCGGTTGGGATGGCGACGCGGCTGTGGCGTGAGTGTAGGGTCGCCATCGACGACAACGACGATGATGATTATGATCTTCGGCGGGTTATTCGAATTGTATGGAGAGTCACAAGCTGCATCCCCGTAAAAAGGGGGGATATTTGCGTTCAAAATTGCAGGCCGCTAAAAATTTCAATAGTTATGAGAATAATGAATTCCAACTCACCCATATGGATCTATCAAGGTTTATAATATGTATACGTACTGTCACGTGTGAATCTGCGCCCCCTTCAGAACACACATCTGCGAAGATATTGACGGCGTCAGGAAGGCGTTCTAGCCCCTGTGCGGGTACATGCCATGTAATGAGGCAGACAGTAGAAGCCGGTAACCAAAGACGACAGAGAAGAAGTTGGCCGGCTGCTAGGATAATTGTGCGTTGATCGCCTTAGTGCTCGCCACCGTTGGGGCGTGCGGCACGTGGCCTCTGCGCTTACAGAAATTACCTAGTAAATATAGCCAGCCCCCTTCTTACGCGCCACCAAAGTGCGCTTCTGTTGAGCAGGACGCAGCACTGTGGTGGTGTGTACATGATCCAGTGTTGTACAAGTTCCTCTAAAACACGAACGAAACCTCGTTCCTCGTTCCTTCCCAATTTTGAAACGAGTTCCCGTTGCAAGTTCCTTTATTGCGAAAGGAACGCGTTCCAGTTTCACTTCGAACATTTGAACGTGTCGTTAGATTAACGTTACATTTCATTTTTTAAATTAAATATGGTGTCGGATATTCCTGAGGCGAAATAAAGTGAGAAAATAAAACGCATATGGAACTACGTATATTATAGGAATAGGAACGCCAACGGGAGCAGTTTATCTGGAGATAAAAAGAATTCAAAGAAACGCTCCTAGACGACCTTTTTTTTTCAGGCAGCACCGGACGAAATCCACACATGTCTAACTACGATTTTGGTGCTCTTCTATTATAGGTGCAACACATAAGACACTTCCCACTTCGGTCTTACAAATGCGCAGTAAGGTTACTGCGCTTCAAATGTGTGAATAGAAAGTTACTCACATGCAGGAACGTAATTAAATGTCTTGCATTAAAAACGCCGTCGAGAAGAACAACACATAGGCCGTTAATGAATGCTGATTACAGTTTAGTAAAAATACATTCAGGCACCTTTACAGGGAATTTAGTAAGGGGTTACAAAAGTGAAGCTTTGTGGATCATACAGCACAAATCTGCGAGTAACAAAACACGGCAGAACAAGTAATGACAACTAGGTTTGCAATCCAAGTTTAGGTCGGAAGAAGATAAAAAGAAAAAAAAAAAGCCGACAGCATAGTTACACACAAAACCTACGCGCAAGAATTACAAAGTATGCCGAACACAATCAGGGTAGTAGATAAAGGAAACAACCAAAGATAGATAGTATGTGGACGCGACGCACGAATCAGTTGCGGCGGTTAGAAATACGCACAAGGGAAAAGCACAGTAAATAACAGGGAGCCTAATCACGTGCGCAAAAAATATTTACACTGTAAAAATTATAGTCGGACACAAAGTACGACACTATAAGAAACAACCACAAATAAATAAAAATTCATGAGAAAACAAGAGAGCACGTGCCGTGGTAAAGAAACGACAGATTATTCGGTTCTTCAAGCAGAAAAAAGTTAAGTACATAACAGAGTTACTCGATATGACAGAAGAAAAAAAATAGAATAAATGAAAAAATATGAAAACAATTAGTGGGAAAAAATGCTCGAATGCATTGTCGAATGCAGAATCCCTTGTTTGAACTCTGCAAGAGTTGCATCTCCATGTTGTAGTCAGACAGACAAAACCTGTTTTATCGTGAACACTTCGTTGGCAATGTTGAAGAGCTGTTCCACTGGGTGGATTGGGGACAGTGGGACTTTGAGACAGGGGGTAAGCGGGGCGGGAAAACTGCGACGGTGGAAATGCGACATGGGGAGGCGTGCTACACCCGAAGCGCTTGGGGGTACTGACGTGTTGTACATGAAGGAAAGTTGGTTCAGTCCCTCGAAGTTCTTCATCTGCGACAGCGGGTAGTCAACTAGTACCAGCAGGTACCGCGATATCTTATCCTGTGCCTCGGCTGGAAGGGTTTGCTGCCCAAAGGAAACAAAATCCTCGGGCTCGGACGAGGTGCAAGATCTACGCTGAATAGCTCGCGGTCACCGCAGCAGCTGTCTTTATGTCGTTGGTTGCAGTGTCTCGCATAGAACTGTATGGGATCCATGATACCTTAAACCTTGGCATTAAGCAACTGGCGACAACGAGCTCGCGCTTTCCTTTGAGTGATCCAAACCTGCAATCCCGAACAATTCCCGGTGACTCAGTCACCCTGCAATTCCGGTCACCCTTCGAATGACCTCACACTGAGAGCAACTCTCTCGACAACAACGCACCCCGCGGCTCGCGCGCACTAATGTGGTAATTACCCCTGACAATATACGGTGGTTTCACAATGTAGCTGCAGCGCCGCTCGGACTTAGAAACCTTTCCCCGGCAGGGAACAATTATATCGGCCAGGCGCGCATCCTGGCCTCCCCAGACAAACAATGAAAAGTGAAATAACTCCTCGCGGCTGCGCTATTACCCATTGAACGTCGCGTAAGCTCAACCGGCATGAAAGCAAGCACAAGCTGCGGTCCGCTGCGGGGTTATTCTTCGGCCTTTGACCTTCGAGGAAGCACGTTCCGCTGAAGGGCGGGCGAATTGGCCAGCTTATAGGAAGAGGAACACTGTAGCGACTTGTGAATTTTTGAACTAGAGCCTCGGCACCAAAAACAGCCAATTCCAAGTGATGTAACGTTTGCAGAAGGAACGCCGTTCCTGCCGTTCGTTCAAAAACCTAACGAGTTAACGTTCCAGTTTCACCGACCAAAAATGAAACGGTGGCGTTCCTCCGTTCCTCCAAAAAGGAACTAGTTCCTGGAACTCCGTTCCTTGGAACGCCGTTTCGTACAACACTGCATTCCATGTTCGAGCTACACCTCCCCCCACTCCCTTCACCTTCGGACACTAGGAAGAAACGACCTCGGCCCATTCAACCCCTGTTCATCGGTACCATGGCCGCCAACTCGGTCTCCCTTCATAGCACATGGGTCTGTATAAGCCCGCACGAAAGCGTGAAGACTCTCAGCCGGGGTCTCAAGAACAGGTGATTCCTACACCGGCGACGTTTCTGCAGCCCGGCGTCCCCACCTGCTTTTGCTGGTATGCTTCCGAATACACTAAATACTGGATCTAACAGTTCATGTGTGTCCCCGCACTGAGCCTGTGGAGCCCCGCACAAAAGATCCCGAACTTGTATTTATCATTCTAGGCCAGCAGCACAAAAACCTGGGTTGAGAAATCCGAATCAAGCTTAGACCAGATGCAAGAGACATTCGCAAATACCGAACACCGAGACCAGGCGCAGCGTCTGCTCAAAAGCGCGCACCCAAAAGCCTAACAGGGGCGTCCATATGCATGCGGAGCGTTGTGCTGCATAGCCCAAGGAAACGATTTTGATCCCAGCCGAGGTGGCTGCTTTTCAGATGAAGGCGAAAAGCCCAAACGCCCGTGTGTCGAGATTTCGGCGCACGTTAAAGATCCCTAGGTGGTCAAAACTAATCCGGAGCATTCTGCTGCGGCGTACTACAGACCTCACGTGTAGCTTCGTTGTGACAAACCTAATAATCCAGTCTTGTACCCAATTCTCCACGTACAGCTGACGGGTTCATCCCTGAAGTTTAATGCCATAGCGAGGGAAGTGCAGCAGCGTTCCTGTCAATACCACCGCATGGCCACCACACCACCAGCATCGCTGGCTTCTTGGCGACGAATGGCGGCAGTCCGCTTCGGAACTTTGTCCGTAAGGTTTTGAAAAGAGAGCTTCATAAATTTGGAATAATCTCGTCTGAACCTGCTCTGAACTCCGTCCCGAACATAGTTCGCGAGGAAATCCGCCATACTTTTCGCGTGTTAGCGATGCAGCCAAAGTCACCACACCCTGCCTTCTACGTCATGGCTCTCACTTGCCAGGTTCTCACCGCACCAACTACACCTCTTCCGGCGCGTATATTTTACCCTCTTCAACTGTGTCACCCAGTATTTTACCATTTTCATGATTCCGGAGAATCAACTGAAGTGCGAATGGACGTAAAAACGATGGTGGAAGCCGCTGCCGCCGAACGTGTAGCCACCGCCGTTGCCTCCTCAAATTCCACCACGCCGAGAAGCTGTCCGTCCCAGATGAAGAGCAACTTGCCCGCTTGGAATGCCGACGTGAGCCAATAATTCTTGTTGAGCTTGGAGAGCTTTCCTCGCGACATTTTTGCCCGTGTATTTACGCCTAAGCACGCACCCATAATAGGTTGTCGGTTTATGCGTGCACGGGTTGGGGGTGGAAGGACAGGGGCATGCACGCAAAAATATGCTATTTGCCGCTACCGTTGACATTCTCGTTTGGGCTTGCTGGCAGGAGATTTAAACGTGGAAGCCTCACGGCTCAATGTGACCTGTCAGCTCTCCTCCGTGATCAAGCGGTTTGGGTTTGAGATGGTGTGTTACAGACAGTAAGATGCCTACGTCACGGGAGGGAAACAGGACAGCAACATGTCTGTGCAGCTGCTTGGGTTATCAAATTAGAGATAGTGGAGCATTCGATACACCTCGGGTGAAACCGCCGGAATCGCGTGCAGCACGCCTGGCATATTCAGCGCGCTGTATTGGGGCTGCTTACGTCGATAAAGTACGGCTTGTGCTATCTTCACCCCGCAGCGCCATCTGAAATCGATCTGCAGCACCCATTCCTTCGCATAAACTAGATAACCCTACTGCTACTTTGAAATCTCCAGTCTGGCTGTTGGTCACGCCCGGCACTGGGCAGTCCGTTTTTCACGGTGTTCTGTTCTTCCACTGAATTGTTTGCTACTTTGCTTGAGGGTAGTCCTAGTGCAGCTCTGCGCAAGCACAAACCAAGTAATCAAAGGGGTCCACTAGCGCACGGAACGCGCCCTGCTCCCGACCACCAAAAATGGCTTTTGTTTACGGCTTGCTTAAGTGTGCACGGCCGGCGCTTATCAGAAATCGTCCCGTGTCAAGAGCGTGTTTGAACATTGGTGAGTGCGTTTTAGACGTGGAAGTTGCGTCATTTGTCATCGACTTTGATGGTGGCCTGGGGACTTCATTTTTGTTTTGTGCTAAGCTCTTGTCGCTGCTAGCGGGCATCAAATGACGACTTCGTGGCTACGACGCTACGCCCACACAAAGTGGACGCCATGGGTGGGTGTGGGTTCGGTTGTTATGCCACGCCCACGAATGGGCTGGATGTGTTTGACTGACATTAGAACTCGGAGAAAACTCGGGCATGGTATTGCACGGCCGAGTTGAACTCGGGATGCCCGTGGTGGCTTCTGCTGCGGCGTGGTTTATTTTTTGGTCTCCGTAGCAGGCATATTTCTACCCCGACAGGTCTTTTGGACGAAAGAGAAATTTCGAGCTCGTTTTTAGCTCTTGAAAAGTGCTGTGCATTGGTTGTGCAGTCGTCTGGTGACAGACCCCCATTTGTGACGACTTAGAGGCGACTTTCGCTCTATGACTGTCGAGGAGCAAGTGTAGTGGGCTCTGCGGTTTTACGCGACGGGCAGATTCTGCAGAAGCGTTGGTGGCGACGGAACCATAGACAGCCACCATAAGACCGCCAACCGGTGTGTGAGCAATACGATCAGTGGAGACGGGTTTCCCAGACCTCGCCTTGCTTTTGGGTGGTTTGGCGGACATGGTTTCCACAGGTTCCTACTGCGCGTCTATCCGTCTGCAGCTGGAGCGTGCGCTTCAGTTATCTTCTGCTCCCAAAACAGTTTCGAACTAAGCGTTGCATGGCCGTGCGTTTCGTTCATCGTCAGCGCGGCAGACAATTTCCCTAGAGGCGTTGCGTGACGCCCATTTCTTGTGAAAAGGTTACTGGCAGGGCAGCTTATACGTATTACATATACTGTCATGGAGACAGTCGACGCACCGATAGCCGGTTTAGGCGGTGTATTCGCAGGGGTGAAGTCGATAGGAACGCAGGTCCGAGCGTTGAGACAGCCCAGCTCGTTTCTCGCGCATGCACCTGATGGGGTTCATATTCTTCTCCTGACACGTCTTTGGCGGATATCCCCGCGTATGGATTGCACATAGACCCTACCTTGCTCTTCCGCATATTTGATGCTGGAACGGCGCATATCCCGATAGCTTGATGGCCTGTTGCATCTGTTCGTTACCATCACTACAATACAATCAACGGCGCGTGCCTATTGTCAGAGGCGATCTTTACACATTTGAACGCGTTTTGTTCAGCGTCACCGTCGTATATCAGGAAGCAGATCATGGAAAGCGAGTAAAGGGGGAGAGCTAAAAATTAAAGTAACCGCGTGACTCCAGAGGGAGGGTAAGCGGGAGTGGGAAGGGTACGAAAGAAGAGAGGGATATGAGAGGATTGAACTCTATGAAAAAAAAAAAAAAACGATTGTGGAAAGCTTCTTCGAACAAAAGCGGTGAAGAGAAAAATAAAATAAAACAAATAAATCTGAAAAGTTGTTGTCCTTGTTGCTATTCCTTCTTTCGTAACACATGGCCACTTGAAGGATTGGCCCGCAGTTGGGAGCTTTGAGGAACTAACGTGCCCGGTTCGCAATATTCACAACACTGTGAACTTGAAAAGTAACAGTTGTAGAATAGTGCATGCAGAGTGAAGCGTGAACGTGATATCACGGGTCTAAGAGAGGTGCACACCAACCTCGCAGAACCCCGATTCTAGGGAGGCTGTGGCGTGTTCGAGTCTGCTTGCCCACTAAAGAAACTGAAGCAAACAAGTCATAGCAGCAAAGAACCCGCCGCAGTGGCTGAGTGGCTAAGGCGTTGCGCTGCTGAGCACAAGGTTGCGGGTTCGATTCCCGGCCGCGGTGGCCGCTTTTCTGATGGAGGCGAAAAGCAAAAACGCCCGTGTGTACGAGATTTCGGCGCACGTTAAAGATCCGCAGGTGGTCAAAATTAATCCGGAGCCCTCCACTACGCGCGCCTCATCGCCTGCGCTGCGTCGGTGCGTTAAACCGTGCAATCAGAATCATAGCAGAAAAGAAGCCGTTTAAATTAATCCGTACCAAAAGACAAAGAAATGAAAGCGACGAAAAAGGCGCAAGTACAATGTATTAGATAAGAAGTTGCTAATACGTATCACCAGGCTTTCGCCTTTAAAGCACGTAGGCAGACTGGACCGCGCCGAGGAAATTTTGTGCCGAAAAGCCGAGGGTTTCGATAATGTCATACGAGCAGCAACTGTTTTGAATGTGGCGCACTTCTATCACCCGTTTTTTTTTTTTTTTGCCAGTAGGCCATAGTCATGTGATTGCACTGTCGGCCACTGACTGCAGATACTACTTTTTAGGGTAAAAAATTTAAAACAAACAAAAAGCTCGCATGAACGGCTGGAATAAAAAATAAAATGAACTTTGCAGTAAAATGCAGATTAATAAAGTGAAAGTATATAAAATAACGTAGTTGGATTTGCTTGCCCCCAATAGCCACCAGTGGAGCAGTGGAACGAGAGAACGCACTGAAAGATGTGCCACGCCCTTGTGGCGCATCCTTGGAGCGCGCTGCCTTGGACCGATTACGTCAACTCAATAATCAGCAAATAGCATGAATCGCATTTTTAAACCGTTAAAACCCTGCCCCGAAATATTATCCTAAGCTTATTATTATCACCACATCCCCGCCTTGCCCGAGTTTCGCTCAAACTTGGGCCTTCTGGAATAGCACTCCAGGAATTGATAGAGCGTTAGCCGGAGCAGAAGCGGATATGTGGGCGTGAAAACAACAGAAAGCCGATTCCGCCGCCCGTTGCCGCCGCAAGTTCCAGCTCGTCGAGTAGCTGCGAATCCCTGCCAGATTAACAGCAACTTGCTTGCTTGGAACGCCGACGTGAGCCAGTATTTCTTGTCCACCTTGAAGGGCTTTCAGAGCGACATTTTCGATGGTGTCTTTCATTTGTAAGCTCGCACGCATAACCGGTCGCCGTTTTATGCGGGAACGGTTTGGGAGTGGAGGAAAGGGGGACATGTCCTCACTGATGACATGTCCGTTGTGCTGGCTGGAAGCTTAAACGTGGACGTCAAACGGCCCAATGCTATGTGTCTGGTGTCCTCAGTGGCCGAGCGGATTGGGTTGGGGTGTTACACAGACCGTAAGATGCCTGCGACGCGCGAGTGAAAGATAGCTTGATATTTGCCCGCTTGAATAAAGCTCGAGTCAT
This sequence comes from Haemaphysalis longicornis, assembly GCF_048455015.1. NCBI lineage: Eukaryota > Metazoa > Arthropoda > Arachnida > Ixodida > Ixodidae > Haemaphysalis > Haemaphysalis longicornis. Next base: position 190,941,054 of record NW_027526203.1, on the reverse strand, counting down.
TCCAAGTTATTCAACTTATTAGCTAGGAAGTATGCTCAATTGCAAATTACAAACAACTGTGTTTTGTTTCATGCATTCCGTGGAGTGCGTCCAGCTTCGCAAGCCTTCACAGAGTGGAAGGGCACTAAGATTTTTTCCATTTAGTTTTCATTTAACCTAAGAAAACTCTCTCGAAAATGTCCACAATCTTGCGGTGAACTGCACGACGCGTCCAGTGCAGACGGTAACGCACACTAAACTAATTCTTGCATTCTTCAAACTGCCTTTTGAAAATTTCACCGTTGTCTCTCTCGCTCTCTCTGTGGTCAGGCTACACTCAACCTCGGTGAGCCGCGTTGGCGCTCAGTTTTTCTACCCCTTATTCTCTAGATTCTTAACTTTATTCTTGTTTATATACGAAACCATACATTGGCGTAGGTGTCTTGAGGAACCTAATATTGTTTAGCTTCTTAGTTCAGCACCATTTCGATAAGCCTACATACGTTGTTACCCCGTGGGCTGCAATTTCTGAGAGTGGCCTGCAGGCAGACGTCATATTCCTGTCGGGCGGGTATATGCAAAGTCTGTGAAAATAAAGATATGCGTATTTAACATTAGGTCGTAATTTCAAACTCGGAACCACGCGAAGTAACGTTCCGCTAAAGCAAAAATGCGAAGCTTTGTCTGTCGCATGATAGATATGTGTGTTGTAAAAGACCATCCTGCATTCCCAACAGAAATTCCTGTTGTGCGACAGAAATGCCTGTCGTACGACATATTTTCTGTAGTTGTAGTACAGAAATTCCTGTCGCACGACTGACCATCCTGTAGTGCCAACAGAAATCCCTGTCGTGCGACAGAAATGCCTGTCGTACGACAGATTTTCTGTAGTTGTACTACAGAAATTTCTGTCGCACGACAGACCATCCTGTAGTCCCAACAGAAATCCCTGTCGTGCGACAGAAATCCCTGTCGTGCGACAGAAATTTCTGTTGTGCGACAGAAATTCCTGTTGTGTTTTTCGACTGGGTCCCCTCATGCTCCTGGCCTCCCGCCGACCCCACCTTTGCTACGAGGAAGGCACAGTAAGGATAGTGTGTTTACAGGTATTTACAATGGGCACAGTCCAAGTAGGAGGAGGAGCTACGACAAGTCAGGCAAGCCGACCGCGCCAATACTGGAGTGGAACTGGGAAAACATTTATTTAAAGTATATTTTGCGGGGTTGGGCGGCACTTAACCGAGGTCTTGTGCCGCAGGCTACATCTCGCGACTTAGTTCAGAAGCGAGACGAATTCCTCGTCTTCGTCATTGTTCACTGCAAGCGCTAAGACCATGGCTGGCATGGCCCAGGCACATAGCCCCGTGGTCTTCTATGCGCTAATGCTCCACTTCCTGGGGACCTCTGTTCCCTGGGTTGACGTCTACAGGGGCTCCCTTATGCGGCAAACTATTATTTTGGTAGACAGCTTGCAACAGAGAATAGGCTGATGGATCCGTAATTCTTAAGGTATTTGACATCACCTGTTTAGTGGACTATAAATTGGTTTTAATTTATTCAGATTGATTGATTGATTGTAGGGTTTAACGCGCCGACGCAACGCAGGCGATGAGGCGCGCCGTAGTGGAGGGCTCCGGATTAATTTTGACCACCTGGGGATCTTTATCGTGCGCCGAAATCTCGTACACACGGGCGTTTTTGCTTTTCGCCTCCATCAGAAAAGCGGCCGCCGCGGCCGGGAATCGAACCCGCGACCTTGTGCTCAGCAGCGCAACGCCTTAGCCACTGAGCCACCGCGGCGGGTTTTAATTTATTCAGGCTAGCAGCATGTTTAAGCTACTGAGCTATTCTAGGTTTACTTTTGCCAGCTTTTCTGGTGTGTTGGCCTCTCCATCGCCTACCTTTTGCAAAGGTACACAATCGTACCCTCCCGCTTTCTCCCTCTTCATCCACTTAGGCGCCTTTTTCATCTCGTCTTTAGTTGCCGCTGGAAGTTTGTCTACCAAGTTAGTCCTGTCGCGAATTTCCCCTGACCTAGCTTGCACGTACAATCTTCCGCTACGTCAAACTTCCGTCAGTCCCAAGGTTCATCGCAAGAATGATAGGAGTTATCACGTTTAGGTGTAGAAAGAGCACATTATGAATGAAAGAGCACACTACAATTCGTGACATTTTTGTTCAAATTAAACGGCAACACAAATAATGCGAATAACGTCTAGCAGTCTTTCGACGTAGTAACAGTGTTGGTATACCTACGGGAAGAACGAGTAGCGGGAGAAGGCAAATAGCTATTGGGGAAGCGGTGCGTTTGGAAATAAGCCTTTTAAATAAAAATAATGTATATGAGGTGCAAAGATATTCCATTACAAAAGATAGGAAGGGGTATACATTACTGCAAAAAGACTTAGTTCTGCATTAAGTATGCAACGTATGTTATAGTAGTTGTTGCTGTTGCTATTATTATTATTATATGCTATTATTGTTATTATTATTATTATTATTATTATTATTATTATTATTATTATTATTATTATTATTATTATTATTATTATTATTAGTTCATATCTATCTTCAACCATCGCTTTGGCGATAGTAGTAATTATATCCCTGGATCGCCCTCTTCATTGACGCTATCATGCTTAACTTCCAGGCGGAACAAGGCTGATATTCTCTTCCTCTTTAAAATTATGCACGGCATAGTGTCTTGTGGTGAGCTGCTACAGCATGTTCGTCTTTATGTGCCGCAAAAGTGGACCAGGAAACATGATACCTTTTGCAACCCCAATTGTCTGCGTGTCTTGTGCCCTGTGTGCCGACTGCAATGCACGTACAATCGGTGCTCGGATTACCTTGATATATTTAATGATTGCCCTACTCTGTTTCGCAAACATGTCTGTGAGTTTGTATTGGCGTAACTGCCAACTTTTCCTATTCTGCATTTGTCTTTTATCCTTGAGTTCATGCACTTAAATGACTTTCATTCCGTAACTTCAACATAAGCTATCCTTTCGTTTTTTTTGTATTTTGTATTTTATTTTGTATTTGAAAGATGTGTACATTATGTTTCGTGTGTTTCTGTTTCCGTGCGCCAGCACAAAGGCCCCCCCGGCTGTTCCTGGGCACGCAAATAAATGATTGATTGATTGATTGATTATTATTATTATTATTATTATTATTATTATTATTATTATTATTATTATTATTATTATTATTATTATTATTATTATTATTATTATTATTATTATTATTATAAATAGGCGCATGTTTGTGGTACACAGTCGCAACTTACGCTTCTATAACCCCCTTAACGGAAGTTTCTACGCAGAAGAAAGGAATCGCCGAAATGAAAGTGGTCTAGGAAGACTTGTGTTTGAACCTCTTGGCAGTGCACGTTCCACTCGTGTCATGGCCATTCTTCCTTGGCAAGTGCACGCACATCAAAAGAAAAGAGCTCACGGTACCCCTCCTCCACCGTATTTGTTTCGTCGCGTTGCCAAGTGCTACGTCTCATTACTCAGAGCACTGCTGCCGTAACGGTAGTCAGCAGGACACCGGATTTATTATGTTAATGGCGCCACGCATCACCACAGACCATTAAGAGAGCACGGACGGATAGGCTCGGGTCGCCTGCCGAAGCGGCCGCCGCCACTGCAATGTCCTTAGCGCGGACAAGCGTCGAAACAGAAACGTTATCTCGCCACCACGCCGGCGGGGGTGAAGCTTTTATTTACTCATGCCTTTCCCTTCCCACCGCCGCTCGCGCAATTTCTTCACTATCTGCTGTTTCGGGCACTGTCACTAACTGTAGCCGTAATATTAATACAGGGACGGGAGGTGTCGCGTCGGTGTATAGGGAAGGCGAGTGGATGGTTGGGCAGCAGTGGCAATGCAAGGCAAAAATGTAAATGCATGTGCCGCAATGGGACGTCGTCTGTGCGTGTCACATACAGGAATGTGCATATCACGCATAGGCAAGGACTGTTGCATCGATCGCGTCTTAGTTGTGCAGTCACATAGCGAGCAGGCGAGGGGAAGCGGGGTCATTAATGCGGCCGCTATCGATATTAGAAACGCCACTACCACCACGGCGCTTCAGTATAGCCTATGTCCAAAGCAGAGAATGAAGGCGTTAACTAGCCGCTTCTCGCATTTATTTTTCAATCAGCCCCTCGAACTCGGAAGCCGTATCTTACGAAAGAAGAAAATTCGTCTTCTTTGTTTCTGTTTTTTGTGTATTCTTTCTTTGGGGCTCTTCATGCTGTCGTGCTAGTACACTTCAGCCACGGGGTTCAGTTGCGAATGCGCGTCGCTGCTAAGCACGAGTTCGCCGTTTCTATTTCGCCGCCGCATCGACGATCTTTTTTTTTTTTTGAAGCACGAGAAACGAATATTGACTGAGCATACGAAACTTCGTTGCGCGCAAAAGAACCCCAGGTGGTTTAAAGAAATCTGATACCTCGACCTCACAGTTCCCCGAGTAAAACATTAATTTAAACATTAAAATCTATCTTTAAAAGGAGGAGGTGGGGGCAGTGTTTATGTATAACTATGCCAAAAGGTTTTTACGTCAAAAGTAACCGCTATTGGAGACGGGTTTCTCTGTTTATGTTCTCTATCTATCTATCTATCTATCTATCTATCTATCTATCTATCTATCTATCTATCTATCTATCTATCTATCTATCTATCTATCTGTCTGTCTGTCTGTCTGTCTGTCTGTCTGTCTGTCTGTCTGTCTATCTATCTATCTATCTATCTATCTATCTATCTATCTATCTATCTATCTATCTATCTATCTATCTATCTATCTATCTATCTATCAATCAATCAATCAATCAATCAAGCAATCAAACAATCAATCAATCAAGCAATCTTTAGACACCCAAAAGTAAACAAAAAAAGATTGGCTGATAAGTACGATACTCCCTAATGCGAAATTTGAGCGCAGCGCGAACTGTGGTCTTCTCGGTTACGGCGCATAGCTGTTGCGTCGGAGGAAGTGATCGCGTCATCAGCGTTATCTCGCAGGGCATCGCCGCCGCCTAGCACGTCTCGCGCGGCCTTAGGATACCGATCACCCTCCCCCTCACACTTTCGCCCTACTTTCCTCCTCCGCTTTAGGCTCGCTCTATCTGGTCTATGTCGGTGTCCTCTTCGTTTGCTCGGTTACAACGAGGCCGACGGTGTCGCGAAACCACATTAGCGAGCGCTTAAGAGCTGCGCTCTGAAAAAAAGGTGTTGCACCCTTACATGCACAGTTGTGTTAACAGGCATTCATTATTCCAAAGCCCACCGTTTCTTCAGTGCACGTAATTTTACCGTGACAATGGTGCCAGTTTACGATTAGAAAGGGGATAACGGACGCTTCTGTGGCCTCTGCTTTTCTTTTATTTGGGGGGGGGGGGGGGGGGGCAAGGGTTGGCTTGGAATTGTATCAACTATACCTACAATCAGTTCACCTCCTCTATAAACCTCCATCGCCCGTGGCGACCTAGGGTTCAAGGCCACAGGTCCGATTTTCACAGGCTTCACAAGCCACAGGTCCGAAGACGCCCGCACGTGCGATACTTTGGAGCACGTTACATATGTCCAAGCGTTCTAAATTATTCCGCAGGTATCCACTACTACTTGCCTCATGGCGCACGTGTAGTTTGGATGCGTAAAGTCGTAATTTTGACGTACAGGTCCGCGCAGAAGTAAAAGGAGCACGGGAGCGGTGGCCGAACTTGAGTCCCTGTATATCGCGTAGCGCAAGAGTTGCGCGTCCGGTTGCCACAAGCCGCGGGTTCCAGTTCGACAGGAAAGCCCGCTTTCAGTGCTGCGCACAAGACCCCGTATTCAGTCAGTTCTCCTCAACTGAGCATCGGCGGTTGTGGAAGCGGCGGCAGCGGCGGCGGCTCAGCTGATAAGCAGCCGAGAATCGTGCGCCAGTTTTAAGTGCGAATGCACTTTATAAGCGACCCCAAACCATCCACCGCCGCCGGCGGCGGCGGCGGCGGCGGCGTCCGCAGTGCTCCTCTATATTTAAAAAAGAAACAGCATCCAGCGCCAGGTTTCGATCCAAGGACTTTGCTGCCGCAGCGCGACGCTCTACCGACCAAGCCACGGACGCGACGCTGATATCAGTGTTAGTGACGCGCCTTATATTTTTAACGCATTCAAACTACGTCTTCAGCGGCGTGCGTTGGCGACTCAGCGGCGTTATAGCGGCTTGATAACTGCGTGGTGTACACGTGATACTACAAACCCGATGGAAGAGATGGAAGAGAAGGCGGCGAGGCGGTGGGCTGCGGGGGCCGAGCGCAAGCGCCGCAAGCGGGCCGACAACCGTGCATTCGCACTTTCACATTCTCCCCCTCGGGGAAATGCGGGGGAATTTTTTTTTGTCCGGCCGTTCCTCGCCACTCCTCCTCGCCGCTGCCGCTGGGGCGGCTGCCTACATGCAAAACGGGTGGCTTTCCCGCAAGACCTGGAACTCAAGATGGCGGATGGACGCGCAACTCTGCTATAGTGAACTAGAATACTTCTGCTCCCCTAGGCATAGAGTTTCATACTAATATATACTATAGGGAAATCTGGCGCTGCATTCGCGGGCCGCCGTGGGCGGCGCCATTGCAGCTAGCCACGTTCCTCGCCTCCTTGGCTTGGTTAGCCATATGGCTTCTTTTTCGTCTTGAAGCCAAATGGGGTACCATTGTTTTTTTGTTTATCTTCTATGAAGCTTCTGAATAATCCCTGACAAATACATGTTTCTGGAGCTTTACTTTTATAACAAAACAAATTCGATTAAGCTTCTGCAGTAATATTGTTGCATTTTCGCAGCCAAAGGCAACTTTTCAGCCTGTTCGTGAGCCATGCCAAGGACAAGTGGAACGTGCCCGCCCGGTACATGACGGCACGCTCGCTGAAGCGCGGCTCCCCTAGACAGTGGCGCCGGATTTCCCTCTAGTATATATTAGTATGAAACTCTATGCCCCTAGGGGAGCTATATGCAGGAACTCTAGGCCGAACTGCATCGCTGCGCCGCGTATGGGCGCCGACGGCAGTCAAGGAGCGCCGGTCCAAGAGTGCGTTCGCACTGCCCCCGCTGCTCTATCTGATATGTGTTCTCGCCGCTCTTCTGGCGTGTCATGCTGAGCGTGACACGCCAGAAGAGCCGTGACACGCCGTGACACCCACCAAGACATAGCTTGGGTAACCGACCGACAGAAGTATCTTCAACTGAGAGCCAAAGCTCTCTTGAACAGGATGTGCACAGGACTTCTTCAGTGCAGACTCTAGAACCAGAGACGCTATGACCCTTTGAAGTCCTGGAATGAGATGATGAAAATGGCAGCTGTTTACGGGCACGCGGGCGATTGACCCAACAAACATGGTCGAATAAAAACTTAAAATAATATCTAAGCACTGCAGGGTGTCATGACTTGGAACCTCGTGTGTATATGCAATACCGTTACATTGGCGGCCAAAATTCTCTAAATTCGCTTTTGCAGTTGCAAGGTAGTTAGGAGAACACTGTTTTCTTAAAACCACTTAAAAATCGTCGACATATCTAAAAACACGCAGAACAACATCCTTGCCAAAACTTAAAAGCAAGTAGCGGTCCACATTAGCAAAAAAAAAATATTGCATAAGACCGGCGCAACTCAGGACAAGCTACAAATTCCTTGTTTCTGAATGTACAGCCGGTAAAAGGCTTGTCTATAACACAGTTTCGTACTCTCAGCCCTATCCTGCCCCGCCGGAGCGGGATTTGAATTAAACTACTGCGGAATTCTGAAGTATTAGCCCTTCGCTTTTGCCTCCGACATGTTTGGAACGAGTATGTTCCGGCAGTTTTCGGATGTAGCTGGTTGAAGTTGAAATCGCTGTTATAGACAAGCGTTTTACCGACTGTACATGCGTCCTTCGAAAGAAACAAATTTTGCGTCCAGATAAAATTCCAATAAAGGCATAAAACAGTCCACCGACATACCACAAGAATTCTGGAAATTTATAACGCCGGTTACGTCAATGCATTGCCTAACAGAAGCAACCAGTTCCGAGTGCGGCACAGAATAGAACAAATCCTCAACGTCAACGGAGGGCCAATGCCAATCCTCAGGAGCGCCTCAGGAGGGCCAATCCTCAGGAGCGCCAATGGCCTATTCCCGCGTCAGACCAATTGAGGCGTCAGTCGTTTCCTCCTCCACAAAATCCATCCCTCGCCGTTCCCTACCCCCAACTGCCCCCTTTGTGACTCCCGGGACTCTTCCACTCACACCATGTGGCCTGTCCTCTCAACCCATCGCCCCATTTGCATCGCGAGTAGTGGGAGGACGCGCTGGCCCACTCGCAACCGGCGGTGCCGCCGCTTATGGTTGACCGAGCCGCCACCATCGCCGCCACCCTTCGGCCGGCGGCGGCAAAGCGTTCCTAAGCCAACTTGCTCGGAAAATGAAGGATTTCTTTCTCTCGCCCTTAGTAGATAGCCCTACTTCACGGGGGAACAACCAATGGGAGAAAGCCAGCCTGCAAAGACCAAAATTACACCGATCTTTTGCAAGTCGGCTTCGCCTCTAAGCACCGTTAGCAGACATTACTTTAGGGGACATCTAAGCTGTCTTCTATAAAATATGACGGCCGTTGGACCATGTTTTATGATTTTATGATTTTTTTTCCTCACTGAGAATCCGTTTTTCTTTTCTTTTTTTTTTGAGGGGGGGAACGTGACGCGATATTACACCCGACTGTCGTAAAGCGCAGCCTTACGTCTTTGCCGGATAAAAGTATTTGCCGGACTATGTAGCAGAGCGAATGTTATTTCAATTGGGGCAATATTTCTGTGGGTGCGTGAACAGAAATGTATAACGTCCCAAGTCTAGGCGTTTCTGGATAACTTTGGTTTGAATATTTACGTACGGCCACATGATAAAGCTTTCCATTACGTTGCCGTAACTAATTTTCGGTGCTTTATTTTTCTAATATATCTGTAGTTTTCGGGGTTCGGCGTATATTTTCTTTTGTTTTTGACATTTTTTATCGTTATGTTTACGCACTGCCACAAGTTCGTGACGTCCCAATGGTGTTTATGAACACTCACGACAAGCAGAGTCCAGCTTTTCAGATTCCCTTGTTTGTCACCGCCCGCCTTCCTTGCGTATCGCAATGTTTGCAGCCTGTCTGAGTCTTTTTCATCTCTAGGACATCGTCTGCTGTGGGTGGTGCTTCAGCGGCTCAGAATGGGGTGTCATAAACAATTTACGACACAATCATTCAAGTTAACGGGACTTGAGAACGCCACTTTTACGCCGGTTTTGGGTGATAGCTTCATATACCTTGGCTGCAAATGTGGAGGAGGGCGTAGTTAAGCTCTTTTATGCACGTGTGGCGTTGTCTTAAAATAGGTGCGGATAGACTGCGTACTGCCATTCCATGTCCCCAGAACGGGTTAGCTTCTTCTGCTGCCGACAGTCGCGGTGCTGCTCTTCGGAGCTCACACAATGAGAGCTTCGTCATGCAGCCAATAAATTTACGCTGAGGACTACATTTCCGCATGCAAAATTTAAACTAACCAATTTATAGACCATTGGCAGTATCCTTTCCCTCCAAATGGCAACGGTATTTCATCTGTTTTACGGCGGAGATGGATATTTCTCGGATTCCCCATTTGGGGAGCGCGGTAAAATCTCAGCAGGACGGACATTTTCATGGAGGGAGTTTGGTTACTCAAAACGGCTGTCTCTCTTGTTTTATCAAAACTATACAAAAACAAAATATATGACAATCGGCTGCTGAGACGATTCTATCTTAAATCGAGTGTGTGTCCCAGGTGTTTAGCAGCGGTCGGTGTTCCGTAAATGCGTGGGGGCCCATAACGAGGGACTGCCTTGGCCCTCTCGCTCATTACGTTTCAACACCTTTTCAACTCGCCCGCATTCTGCCATGTCATCGACAACGAGCTCATCTCTAACGCCACCAAACGGCCCTTCAAAGAGGGGTGCTACATCTTACAACATGATCTAAGCCCCTTCCGCACTTTCAAAGCCGTTTAGCGGCCACTGGAAGAGCACGGTGTGCGGATGTTCGAGTGACCTCCAAATGGGACCGATTTGCACCCCATAGAGAACATTTGGGGCAAAGTAAATATACCTGTGCTCATCTCTACCTCACCACGGCGAACGACGACTATTTGTGGCTGGCTGTAGAGACGGAATGGGAAGCCCTCCGCCAGAAACCGGGGCACGCTGAGGGTACGCCTCACTTCCCCTCAAGATTCATGACGTCATTAGGTTAAAAGAAGCCTTCATTTGCTATTGAACACGTGAATTGAACATAACTTTCTTTTGTAACGTGTAAATTACTTTCATGAAAATTATTCACGTAACAAATTTTTATGTAATTTTTGTTTAAAAAAATGCAGATTATTTTCATGTATTGAAGACGTAAATGAATCGGATGGTCAAGATCTGGACGTTTCCCATTTTTTCTCACCGACCTTCCAGAATACGAACCTAATTTTAACTACTTTCCCGATGCTAGACGATTAGACAAGGTGGTTTTTAACAGCGGAGTTGCTGTATGGCTGCGCTTCACTACCGTTGGGTATGATATATCGTCACGCTCCTTCCGGAGCAGATTTTCCTGCCACAAAAAAACCAGTTCCCGGTATGGACAAATGGATAAACCTTATAAAAACATCAAAAAAGGCACTAGGACCTCCATATTTTAGGACGGCTTTTATTGCCACTTCAGAAATGCCTTTTAGCAATAAACTTGTCCGTAAAGGTGAAGACAACTAAAAAAAAAATTAGTGCTTTTCCACTCTGTGAAGAAAGCTGGACGCAATCCACGGAGTGCACGAAACAAAACGTGTTTATCGAAATTTGCGATGGAGCACATCTCCGAGCCAATTAGACGAATGAACCTCTTACGGATCCAAGCTTTCTTCTTGGAGATAAACATAGAACTGCCTGTGTCCCTCCCTCGTCGTAAGCATCTTACTTCTTGTCTAAGGCCGGGTTCAGACTGTTGCCGCAACTGTTGTATTAACTTTAAAGAATTACGTCATCTCACGTCTCAGCCAACTGAACTGCGTGACATGGCATTTTTTTACGTCTATAGATGGCAAAACGGGTTTTGCGTCGGTAATCTGAACATAGGCTAACACACAAACCCAATCCGCTCTACCACTAAGGACTCCGGACAGGTCCCATTTGGGCGTTTAACGTCCGCGTTTAAATCTCGCACCATTACAAGGAACACGCCATCCTACAGAACGGGCATGAAACCTGTGGCTACGTGGGCACGCCTCTCTCCTCACTCCCACCATTCTCCACTACAAACCTGCGCACGCATAAACCGGCCAACGGTCATGTGCGCGTGCTTAGAAGTGACAGACGCCGTCGAAAATGTCCCCTGAAAGCCATCTGAAAAAGTGATAATGGCTCACGCCGGCGTTCCGAGCGAGAAATTAGCTGTTGACCGGGTAGGGATTCGCCGCTACTCCACGAGCTAAACTTGAGGCGGTAACGGCGGTGTCAGCAGCTTTCCGTTGTTTTTGCACCCATTCGCGCTTGTGTTCGGGCGAACGCTTCGATTCTTGCTCTTCTTTCTCCAAACGAACGGCATGCATCCGTCCCATAACGGTTTAAAACCTGGAAGCCCTTGAGCTCTATTCTCGCGTACATACATGTGGCTGTCCGTTTTGCTTCCCCCTCGTATGCATCTTACTGTGTGTGTAAGATGTCTGTGTAACACATCAAGCCACGCACGAACCACTCGATTGAGGAGGACCGCCGACTAACCGCATTGAGCCATGTAATTTCGACATCTAAATACCAGCACAACCGTCGTTTTATCGGTAGCGGCATGAAACCTAGCTGTGCGTGCACGCCCTTCTTTTTGTACCGGCAAACCGTGCACCCATAAACCGGTAACGGGTGATGGCGCATACATAGGCGCGAAAGACACCGGCGAAAATGTCGATCGGAACGCCTTCCAAGCTGAAAAAGAAATATGGGCTGTTCGAGAAGACACGGTCTCAGAGAAGCCGACACCTGCCGCATTCTCCAAGCAATGCTAACCAGTCGGATCACATACGGAGCTCCATACCTTCTCCTCAAACGGCGAGAACAGGCTAAAATTGACATTCTAATTCGGAAATCCTACAAGACGGCGCTTGGCTTGCCCGTGTACACATCGACCGAACGGCTACTGCAACTCGGTCTCCATAATACTCTCACCGAATTGATGGAGGCCCACATAAACAACCAGTTGCAACGACTGCAGCTCACCGCGAAGGGCCGACACCTGCTGCATAAGCTCGGTCGACATGTAGAGCAGACTCCCGATACCCCCCAGCGAATACCCACTGCTCAACGCGCGAACATACGGGTGCTTCCCATCCCACGCCATATGCACCCCACGTACAACATCGGACGACGACAGCATCGGACCCGCCTCCTTCTTCGAAAGTACGGCAGTGATTCAACTGCCCTTTACACCGACGCCACTCCCTACCCCCGACAACGAGCACACGTAGCTGCCGTAGTGCGCTCCGACGCCACCACCCTCGTTGCTTCCAGCCTGCAGACAGCATCAACCATCACGGCAGAAGAAGCCGCTATTGGCGGTGAGCGCGAACACGGGCGGCGCTGCGGAGCACGCCTCCGTGACGTCAGCTTAGGGATTCTTGCATTTGTCGTCTGCTTCACTCAGGCTCGCTCTCCCTGCTGTTTCTTTGCGCTCGGTCAGCTTCCGATGCTTGTCCGCACCAGAATTGGCGTGTGGGTAAGATTTTATCATAATAATAGGCTTGAAGTGTGAGTTAAAGTATAGTTGTAGATACCGCTACGGAAGAAACATTGCCGGCGCCGCCCCCTTCCTTGCGAAGCCGGTCCTGTGCGGAGGGCGACGAGTCGGAGCTAGGCGTCAGCTTCTGTATTAAGCAATTGTTCGAAAAGGGAACAGATAATAACCGACAACAGCGAAAATGAAAGACCAAAACAAATTCTAGGCCTTCAGGGCTATCGGCTTTGGCAAAGGCATTATGATTCCTGGTAATCATATGTATGGTAAAACAGTTTTTGCGACCTTGCCGAACGCTCGAAAGTATCACATCACATTGTATCACATCACTTTACTTTGTCATGGCATGAAAGTTTGCCGACGTGCACTATAGGCTGCAAAAACTGTAGGTTCAGTTCCAAATAACTTACGGTGTGTATAGGCGCGCGCTGGTTTTGTACGAGGCTTCTAGGTTCATTGAGCAAAACGAGTCACGCCTACGTTAAAGATACAATAACACTCTGTTTGTTCAGACATGGAGGGATATTTCGGTACATTTTCCACAGCCATATCCTCCCGATATTCGGATATGCATTATAGGAAAACTGCACTCAATAGGAGGAGGGGGAAGAGGAGGAGGAGAAAACTTTATTTAACAATGAAATCGAGGTGGTTAGTGGGCCGGGTCCTCAGTCCAGGACAAGAGAGTAAAAGCAATCTTCTTTAATTCTTCGAACGCCATCCCGAGTAGAATAGGATTTGGTCTTTGCGCCTGGAATGGTTGGAAAACAATAAAGACCTGCCTAGAATTATTCATCGGTTTCGATTCTTGTGTTATTTGCAGGTATACTATTTATTGCGTTATTTAGCGAGTATATAATGCCTTCAACACCGTAATCATGTCATCATTGTTAGGGTTGAGAGTCAGTTCTTTATGATAGCAATGGTTACGATAGAAATTCGGGGCACAAAAGCCACCTTCGAGTAATGTGGACAACGTTGTTTGGGGTGCGATCACGGTATCGCAGCACAAACCTCCTCATTGTATTTCCATGTGAATAAACAAAGCACGCTGCGGATATGCACATTCTTGCACGCAGCTGTATTGAAAGCATATTTGTGAAAAAGGGAATGTATGCCATACAACGTAAACGAAATATCCACAGTATCTTTGTGAGACTCCCAAACATGCCCAAACCTCCTAATAAGACGTTTGGGATGGTGCAGGAAAGCTAATGCGTCGGACACAAAAAAAGAACAAGATACATTCATCCGATACAAGGCAACAACAACAAAAGAAATAGAAGACAGCCGTTTTATTTCCTGCTCCCAGTCGAAAAACACAACAGGAATTTCTGTCGCACAACAGAAATTTCTGTCGCACAACAGAAATTTCTGTCGCACAACAGAAATTTCTGTTGGGACTACAGGATAGTCTGTCGTGCGACAGGAATTTCTGTAGTACAACTACAGAAAATCTGTCGTAAGACAGGCATTTCTGTCGCACGACAGGAATTTCTGTAGTACAACTGCAGAAAATCTGTCGTACGACAGGCATTTCTGTCGGGACTACAGGATGGTCGGTCGTGCGACAGGAATTTCTGTAGTACAACTACAGAAAATCTGTCGTACGGCAGGCATTTCTGTCGCACAACAGGAATTTCTGTTGGGAATGCAGGATGGTCTGTTGTGAGACAGGAATCTCTGTAGTATGATGACAGAATGTCTGTCGTAGGACAGAAATTTATGTAGTACAACAGATATATCTATCAAGCGACAGACATTCTGTAGTCCTACTACAAAAACCTTTGTAGTAGAACTACAAAATGTCTGTCGCATGAGACATTTCTGTTGTACTACAGAAATTTCTGTTGTGCAACACCCTGTAGGCACTACGCAAATTTCTGTTGCACCACAGACTGTCCTTCAGCCACCACATTCAGCATTCCGTAATTACTATTATTATCTGCCATTTATGCGACAGAGCATTTTGTACTCCCTTTTTTGTAGTGTGAAAGAGAATTTTAGGATATTGCAGAAGTGTCACATGACAGACCGTTCAGTATTGCTACAAAATCTCTGCTTATACGTACAGTTGTTACTACAGAAATTTATCGTTCCACAGAAAGTATACAGAAACCTACACATTAAAGAATTATAGATCTTTTCTGAGGGGTTATTCTTGAGCATTAATCACAACAGACATATGCCTTGTAAAGACATATACCTTGTACCCTGCAAGAAACTACAGGCCGGCAAGCAGATGTTCTGCCAATAAGACAGCTGCAGTAAAGCCTGTTTGAAAATGGTAGCTACAAAATTCATCACCCAGGGCCCTATTCTCAACGCACTAAATTCACCGTGAACGGTGAATTTGCCAGAAGTATTTTCTAGCTTGCAATTTCGGTCACGTGTTTCCGGTTGACAAATTGCGGTTGTGGGTACTGAAAGTGTATAATTCTTGGCCCAGCAATGAAAAACTAGACTAAATACAGCGGACCTGTTTTTTGCTATTCAACAATACGGCTTGTACGTGACCTCTCTGTGAGTGGCTGAAAAGATGTGACATAATTTGAACAGTTGGCAAGAACGTTTACGGCACACATGGGCAACTTCAGCCTGTGTAAAAGTGACACGAGGTTACGTAAAAGCTTGAAAATGGCGGCTGCTGTTGCCGTAAAATAGGGAAATTTTACCGACCTTCAGCGCTGTGAAAACCCCGTGAATTTGCAGCAGGCGCAGTTTCGCATGACGTGCGGTTGAAAGCTGTTTCCTACCAAAAGAAATTATAGTTCTGACCATTTCCAAGTCAGCACGATCATGGAGCATACAAATAACGTGCCATATTTTGTTTTTATGTTTGCCAACAAAATAAAAATTATTTTTTTGGTGTAACAGCAACATAAGAGGGCAGTACAAGCCTCTCCATGACAAAAAGAACCCAATGCATGGCATTTGTCCATATTCGATCCTCCCAGTAAATTGCCATAATATAAATCAAGAGAAAAATAGCACTTTTGAAAACTGACTGTTTTATTCATTACTGTGCTGATTGAAGTCGAGCTTGATGAATGAGTGAATCGTTGGCATTTGTATGCTCAGCAGTTATTCAGCGTAGCGCTTCGCTGCCCTTACCACGTCATACAACCAATGGTCACGGCCGTCTTTTTGTGTGATCACACCATAAACATGGAACACAGCAGCAGACGATAGCGTGGCGGTGATAACGCAACAAAGCTTGCATTGAAGCAGAGAGCTCAACTACATTACTAAAAGCAATTGAAAGAAAGAAATATATACGGTAAAAAAGATTGTCTCTAGCTCAACATATTTTGCTACCTTTTGTACCGTTACTTCATCGCTTTGCGGTGTTGATGCCAATTTTAACCTGAAGAAATGTTTCCCTTACCAGCCTGAGTTTGTGCGGTGTTGATGCCAATTTTAACCTGAAGAAATGTTTCCCTTACCAGCCTGAGTTTGTTTTTATATCTTTTGTGTATAGTACCTTGGTTGTGATCTTTGAGTGAAGATTCAAATTTCACTACATGTTGTCATTGCTATACGTGCATTATGTCACTGATTGCTTAGGTTGTGCTCCTACAAAAAACATGGCGAATTCACTGTGAATTTGTGCAGTCGAGAATAGGGCCTCCAGTTGCACTCTGGAACCAGTTTTCAGTCTGTTGTTTGATAGACAATATTTTGGTTGTGATCCCAAAAGAGGCTGAAAAATAGTTTGCGAGGTTCTCTGGCAGCAACCTGAAAAATAGGTAGCTGTACGTATTTACAAGAGAAAATACCACAGCTTCATGGCGTCTTGCTTTATAAATACTCAAGTTGGCCATATTTGAGTGAAGCATACTTTTGGGACCACTATACTTTTTTAAATTAGGGAACTAAATTTTGTATAAAAACGAATGTATACAAAAAAGCACACAGTACCCAAACGAGTACCAGTGACAAAAAGTGTGTTATTTGCCCAATTTGTTTCTTTCTAGAAATAATGTACATAGAAACACTTTTTACGAGTGTACTTAATCACCTTATTTTGGCTGTTTACTCCTCAAATGCTCCACTCAAAATTACAACCTACCGTCAAAGAAACACCACAAAGCAAAGGAGGATAGAGTTTATTTTGATTGCAAGAAAATAAGCTGTATTCACATGATCGATGACAAGACTTGCAATACGCTTGGCTAAAATTATGCACATAAACAAAACAAATATCAGCCCATTAATAAAACCAGGAGGGAAAGTAGACCACATGAATGTCACATACATCAACAATTACGTCACAAAAGTTCACTTACAGAACCAAGCACAATACTAGTGCTTGAAATTGCCGGCATTTGGCTAAGCAAAGGAAAAACACAAAATAACTTTGGTCCCAAGTTCCTTTAAAAAAAGCTCATCAGTTGCAGACATTTCAAAATAGTCGCACTGGGGCTAAACAGTAGAGGACTATAAAACTGCTCACAAACATTTTGTTGCGCAGGCTGTTTGTCTGCTTTAAAGGTACGCGGAAGACATGCTGCAACTTTCTTCCACTGACGAGATTATCACAACGGAATAACATCACATTGGCAGACTTCAATCAACTAAGTAATACACTCGGGCATACAGAAGAAAGGGTGGCCATCCACTAATTACTTCTCACCACTTATGATGTGATGCCTCTCTACTTGGTAATACTCAAGATGAACCGAAGGCAAACAGAATGAGCAGCTAGCTTTACTGCTATTCCACTTGGAGTGCTGAACTGTTGCCAGAAAACTTGCCTATCGCTATGGCTCCTGTTTGTTGCCAAGGTCCCAAATGATATTTAACAATCCTTGACTCAAACCTTAAGTGTTGCCAGAAAACCTCGTAACCGAGAGGTTCAGACTATTTCTTAAAGTTCTTCCTGTCCCCTGAAATGTTCTGTTCACAAAAAAAGGCAGAGCAAACATACCTCCCATTAGCAACACATCTCACTGGAAAAAAGTGCACACAAAAAATGTAATCTGAAAGGGGGCATCAAGGCAAAATACAAGTTTGTTTCATTAAAACGACTGCCTCCTCTTGATTTACAAAAAAAGTGATTTATCACAAACTACAACCACATTTATCGCAAACTCCAAACGATGAAGGTACTAAAGAAAAAATATGACCCCCCCCCCCCCCCCCCCCCCCCCCACAGCCACTTTCCGACAATTTTAATATCACAGTTTTGTTCGTGTGACTAGCGATCACGGAACTTAGCCTTTACCTTACAAAGCACGTTATTTTGCACACACAGCACCAGGCTACCCTCCTCTGGCGTGCCCTGCATCGCTCTCTCTCAAAGCTCTTCTCCAACACCACTGTTTATTGGAGCGTGATCCTCTGCTCGCGCTGATTTTTAACAGCGGAACTGTTGTTACTGGGCGTAAGTTCACCACTGCAGGAAAGAATGGCCTGTTCAGATGCAGGGGACCTGCCCTACCTTGTGGCACCTCCTGCAGCATGAACTAATTTTCTAGTCAATTCTAAAATTGTGAGGTACATCACTTACATAAGAGACATCTGCTTCCTGTATATAAAAACACACAGCAGACACCTCACCGGTTGAGTACAGACAAAGATTTTTTCCTGGAGGTGGTCGGTTACACTTGTGTATGTACTTGACATGTGGGAAGCCAGACTCGGAGATAATGAGCTCCTCACAAATGAACACCACCATTCGCACATCCAGCAAGGCAGAGCATATATGGGTCACCAGGCAGTACTTCCCATCATTTACTTTGACACAAGACGTGCACGTTTTTACTGGTCTTGCATAGTGGTTTGTGTGAACATTGATGCCATTTAAACAAGCACGGGCATAGAACGTTATGCTCGGAAGCAGCCCGTACTTATCAACAAAAAGTTGTTGCACTAGGCTGTCAACACGCACTGACAACAATGGTGCACCTAGAACTAGAACTTTCTCTGGACTGAACTTACGGGCACTCACAATTTTATTCTTCCTGCCTTCTAAGAATGCACTCAGCGTAACAAACTTTGCCGCTGTGGCCAACCAGGATTTCATCACACATCGTTCTGCAATTTGCAGAGGAACACCTTGGGCAGCTTTCACATGCTTAAGAAGTTCCCCATTCGCACTTTCAAAAGGAAATGTGGAGGTTCCCCATAGAGGCCCAACCATTTCAACACTCTTCGACAGGTGAAGGAGCTGGTGAACGTTGTAAGTAGCTCCACTTGGGCCATACAACGTGTACATTCTAGAGACAAAACACACAAGCAACTTCTCAGCCTCTGCTATATCCCTATCATCAACGGATTCCTGCATAAGAAGAAAAACTGCCTGACAAAGCAGAGCAAAGTGCGTCAAAAAAACAACTGGCAAAACACCCTTGAGGCATGGCAGTGAGTAAAAAAGAAGCCAGTAAAACCACTCAGATGCTTTCCACTGAGCTCGCTCCTTAACAGGCCGTGGAAGGCGGCAGAACGTGTTAGGGGGCTTCAGCGAAACAATGCGCTTGTCTAGGACTTTCTCATGCTGCCCAATGTACCAAGTATTCCCTGTTGCAGTCATCCATAAATCTAGCAACTGCTGCGTGACACCTTCAAGAACACAGTGCATCACATCTGGGGGCATGCAACACACCATGTTGAATCCCTTGAGCTTCATTAGCGGTGATGGGCCCCTCATCCCACGCACATCACGCTCCTGGCTGTTGAATGCTGCTTGCATGTCCTGCGCCATGCTCCTATGCGTGCGTAGTGGAGCTGCTTGTCTGGAAGGAATCCACCGAATCGTGCCTGGAAAAATACACATCGCAATTAGGCTGGTAACATTTACAGTTTAAAACTCTCATAGCACATAAATGTGTAATTTGTGCCCATGCAAAAAATATATTTGCTGTAAATACATACACACACACACACAGACGTGCACGTGCATGCATGCACACACACACATACACACGCACACACACGGTAGAAATACATGCATGCAGTAATAAGCATAGACTCCAAACGGCCAAGTTTGCCGGGAAAATGTGTTAGAAGTGGAGGACCTGCACAACTTCAGAACGGCCGAGCCACGCCGCCGCCTTAAGCGTTGGTGACCGCTATTTTGCAAAGGTGAGTGGCATAACGTCACTTACACACATATCTGCTAATAGAACAACAATAGCAGACACAAATGTCATTTTAAGAATCCTCTAACAAAACCACGTGCTGAAGCCAGCATATCGCCCTTGCTTATGAATACAGTACGGTGGCACAACTACAAAGGGTGTCGCCAAAGCTGTGCATTGTTTCGTAACTTTTTTTTTTTATTTAAGAAACTCATACCGGGCGAGCGTATTTTTATGCTGATGTGGAATGCAAGCAGGCTGTTAGCTGGCTATTCTCCGTGTTTGGTCGGTTTAGCAGATTGCTGTAAGATACACATACCGGGGGAGCAATGCAGTATGCTGGACTGTACAATATTTGGCAGGACTTATGAAACAAAGGTTGGGCCATGCAGCAGTGATAACCAAGATTTACGTTAATGGACTGCTGCACATGGCTTCACTTTAGGCAAATGAAATAACGGCTGATGAGCAATTACCTAAACACGTGTAATTCAACCATTAATGAAAATTTTGAACTTACGGTCTACGGGAGTCCCCTCTTCAAGGCACCACGGGCAGCCGTAGTAGGCGTTGTATTTCATCATGTTCAACATCGATGCTCTTGCAGGTGAGTCGACACAGCAGCATGTTACAAAGAAGTTTGACTTCACAGGAATTCCCTCATACTTCCACACTAATGTTCCAATCCGGTTGAAGGCTTCGACAAAAGCTTTCAAGAAGAGCGACGCTGGAGGGTGCTCCTTTGCAAACCAAAGCCCTCCGATAAACACTTCTCTGAAACGAAGGTTAAACTCCAGCTCGTTCATCATCATCAAAATGGGCCACACACTTGCCCTGGCCGACTTAAAGACAGGTGCACCATCTGTATTGAGGGTAAGTGTAATGTCACTCCACCTCATCTGCAGCTGCTTCCTGATGCTGAGATAGATGCGTCCATGGGTAATGTCTCGGTATACTCCACCCACAGGTGATGCAGCATTCTTCAGCCTGTCGTAGAGGTGGCAAGTGTGGCGTGATATGACGTCATACAGCTGCCTTCTGAGGTCAAAAATAAGAAAAAAACTTCCCTTCTTCATTAGCTCTTGGTCAGCGCTTGATGTCCGGCATATAATGCAGTTGAGATCCTCAGACCTGTTCGGATTCTTTTCACCAAGGTACGCTAGGCACGTTTTGCAGTAGAAGTGAATACCAATGGATTTCATGCGATCTTTCCACAGTTTCCGGAAAAGAAACTTCGAATCAGGGACTACACTGCAGCCGCAGAGAGTGTTAACGAGCTTCAATAGCCCCTCCACTTGAGACCAGGACAGCCCTGCGTAGACAACATATGACAGGATGAGTAGAAGGGCCTGAGCCTTTGATATTCTCTGATTCGGCAAGGTTTCCTTTGAGCACTCCTCCAAATAGCTGCGAACATCTTCGTCGTTGAGGTCCTCACTGCACTCTTCAGCAGGTTGTTCACAGCCTTCCGAGTCGTCTCCGTCAATCCAGGAACCATCTTCAGCATGTGCAGGTTGTTCACAGGCTTCCGAGTCGTCTCCGTCATTCCTGGAACCAGCGTCATCCACACCACGAGCTGCACAATCACCGTCTGAAGCACCGACAGAAGCTCCGGCAGTGCACCCTTGGTTACCGCTGGACGCCTGCATCTGTTGCTGCTGCTCACCGTTCGTGCTGCCACCATCGCAGTTGTCAGCGCTGTCATCTTGTCCTCGCTGTTTAGAACGCTGGTTATGGAGCGTCTGCCTGGGAACCTCACGCGGCTGACCGGGCTCCAAGTAACGGCGGTACCGCTTTCTCGGTGCTGCGCTCATTCCTTCAAAGTTCAGCTGCGTGCCCGAAAAAGGACTGATGCGCACTTGCCTTCACAGAAGCGACGAACAGAAAACAGGGGTTGGGAACGGAGTGATTACTGTAGTGCCTTAATCCAGTCTCAGGCAGCGTAATTACAGTTGTTCACAACGCTCAGCAAGCAGGAACGCAAAAACAAAGCACCGCAAAAAGTACACCATGGCGGAAACAGAACCTCACTCCAAACGAAGCACACCACAAGTTCAACTCGGCTCACAAGCCATTCTGAGTAAATGTGAAACAGTAAAACAATAATTACGTGCGAAACAAATCCTACGTTGTATGGGTACAAGATAGAACGCGCGCACGCACAATTCAGATCGCCAACACGGTTGAGATCGGGGTGGGGTGGTCCGCAGTCAAGGCATAGCCGCATAGCCTCAAAACAAGAAAAAAAAAAGGGATAGTGCGCCAGTTGTTGTTAAGCATATTGATGTAAAATTCAAAAAAAAATTTGCAGCAAAGTATTAGTATCAAAGTACGCATTTACACATTTTAATAAAACACTTTCTTTAAATATAGTTTTTAAACAACCAACCGCCGTGTCGGTTATGGTATGTTTGGTTAAATTACATGCAGTTTCTTCCACTTCATGGGACCGAATGTCACTAGTTCGAATCGAGATCGTATTTCGATTTTTTTTTTTTTTTTTTTTTTTAGTGGCTTGAAGCCGGTATTGCCGAAGTTCAACCATCGCCTCAATGCAGGAGACGATGCTTCAACCCGAGAAATAGAGCCAAAGCAACTTGATAACGCTGAATTTGTCTTTGTGTGAAAAGTTGGTGGCCGCTGTTATCAGCCCAGAGACCTCTTTTTCTTTTTTTCTTTTCTACCGACGAGGCTTCCTGTCGTGGTGTGCCGGTGCTTCTCTCTGCTTCACCGGCCAACTTATTTACACACGATGCAATGGTGTACCAGTGCTTTTTGGGGTGCCGGGCCAACGACGGTTGGATGGGCCCACAATAATTTAGTGTGGCTGCCATGTTTGACGACTTTCTCTGTTGGAGTTGCTAAGCAGCTGCCCAACATACGGTAGCAATTTTTCAACTAAAAAGGTTTACACGAAAAGGGTGCGGGCCACAGCCACACACGCGCTACTTAGAGAGGCCCAAATTTCTGGGATATGGAGTCACGGGTAAAAAAAAAAAAAAAAAAGATCGAAGGTGGTCCTCGTGTAAAAATACACGGTTCGTTTAAGTGAAGCAGAAGTGTCCTGCATAGCTGGCTCTCGTAGCTCGTCCATGCATGATGAAAAATTAATGAGCGACGACGATCAAGCGTAGTTCAGGTAGGAATTGCACAACTTTTACCTCTTGCGTCACATGAAAAACGTGGCACATAGCTTAAATGACAACCTGCACTTTGCATTACGTCTGCACCATGCGGCCTTCCTGGTCCTCCAGGGGTTTTTTTTTTTTTTTTTCGCCCTCGCTTGAATGAATTGCCTTCATTAGTTCATTTTTGTTGATATGTAGGTAGTACCGCTCACACGTCTTGTCCACATTCACCTATTCATCAAGGAAAACACCCTTTACGCCGGTGCATTTGTGCCTGGCAAGCACAAGTAACTTCATTCGTTTCCAAGTGCTGAAGTACGTACGTCCACCAATCGTTCGTCAAACGCAGAAGGGTGTATGAATGGCTGAATGGCTTGTTGGTACACTGTAACTCCAAGAAAACAGCTCAGACGTTGGGATTAAGCAAGAAACTCACAACACAGGTGCTGTGTTGCGTGTTTCTTGCTTAGTCCCATCGTCTGTGCTGTGTTCTTGAAGTTCCTCAAACAGTTTCTTTAGCCCTTCCATTCCTCTACCTTTTTATACGTGACACAGGCCAATTAGTGGCACAGGGCAAGACAGGGCAAAACACCGTCTCACAAGTAGGCTGCCGGGACAGCGGGACCACAGCCGCAAAACCGGGACTGGTCCCGCCTAAATAGGGACGTCTGGTTTACTGCAATCGATACGGTATGATGGAAATGAGTGAAATTGTACGCCTACGTAACCTGGAACAACGTGTTCTTAGAGTGCGTGTGTAGAGAACGAACGAGTGATTAACATGAACACTGCTGTCTGTTTAGATATGGATACAAATCGGACATGTACGTCTCTAACCCTGGCTACATCACGTCCGTGACGTCCGTGCGGCATGTTCGGCCGATTAATTCTACAAGTGTGACAATTTCTTTTCAGGTGCTTGCACGTCGTAGCCACAGATTGACGAGCTTGAAGGAAAAAAAAAACATACAAGGCTTTCATATGATTAAATGCTTTGAAAAGTTATGTTCTTGGGTTGCAAAGTAATTAATTGAAGACTTGCTTCAAGCTTGATGATCTCATGTTGGGAGGAAGACGGACTTAAACATTTTCCGATCGTTTATTCAAGCTGCAGTGTTATTATGCGTGTAATAAGGCAGGATAAATTCATTCCGTGGTGTTTTTTTCAAAAAATGAAAGGGGCAAAAAACTATACGTTATTGAAAGATAACCTAGCGCAAATTTTAATTTGGGTGAGTAACAATGTGCACACAATGCCTACATGCAACGAACGGCAAGGTGCGACGGTGCCTACAAGTAAATCTCTAGGATGTATCACTCCTCCGGACAGCGCAGCAAATATTCCTGCACCATGATTATTTTGTGTTATCTATACGCGTAAGCATTTGATATTATAATGAAATTACATCAGAAACACCTTGTAGTGCCCCAGTTTATTTTTATTCAAGAAAACTACAATTCCCAGCGAACTACTTTCCACGCAGCGGAAGAACAAACTGTGTGGGGGCAAAGGGGTGCGTGTGTGTGTGTGCGTATGTGCGTGGTGTGTGGTGTATTGTGTCTGTGTTGTTCGCGGGTTAGTCGTGGTTAGTCGGCATTTAGTCGGTTTCTCGACACGCAGCCATGTATCTCGCGATACAATATGAGGGCGAGTCCGAGAAACACGTGGTAAAGCATGACACCGTCAGTAATTTTGAACCGACTGACATTGACGACTACGACAAAGCCAAGTTCTACGAGGCGTTTTGGGAGGGGGACGAAAAGACGCAATGCGGGTATTACCGCTGCAGGATTTTGTACATGGCAGGTGAGTTGATTTTCGTTGGCGTTACTTCGGCTTCAAAGCAAGTGTTTTACTTTGCATGCAAGTGGATCCTTGTAGCCCATGTACCACTTTTTTTGCACTTTTGAAGGTGCCAGACTAATTGCAGTGAATGAGCCTATAATTACCGTTTTGAATAAATTATTGGCTGGCGCAAACGTCGAAATCACCCGCCACTCTTGTACCTAAGGCTGGGGCACTTCGATTTGCAGTCGCGGACTCTCCGCAGACTCCGCGAGAAGCAGTCCGGCGTTCGATTTTCCCATGTATCCTTATGGCTTCGGGGAATCCTCGGTCTACACGCGGCCCGGCTGCCGCCGTCGTGGTATGCGTGCCGTACTCTTGAAGCTCGCCTACAAAATCGCGTCGGGAAATTGCTCGCTCGTTGGCGCGCGTACCGTCTCGCGGCCCTAACTCACGCCCTCCGCCGCGGTTCTATATTTCATCCTGGCACAGTTCCCTGCTCTTTAGAGTAAAGTTCATGGCGTAAGTCATTGTCCGTCAACGATAAATGGAAGTGCATTGCTCAGTCCACCCCTATTTCTTATGGCGGCTGAAGCAGAATACGTGTTCATCAGTCAGCTGGACTCGGCCAGAAAGGCTGTTTCTGTTAGAGTTCGCCGGCTTTTTTTTTTTTTTCGTTCAGTCTGTGCAGCTTGGCTATCCTTTTCTAAATGTGTCTTACGCATGCAGCTACAGTTTAAAAACTGACGATAAAGATGGGCCACGTTTGAAAAGGCGGCTTGCTTTCTAAAGTATTGTTTTTTAAGCAGAAGGTCGACTTCCTACGAAAAATGCGTCTGCGGAACATGTACTAAAGAGATGAACTTTCAATATTGTGAAGCAAAAATTGCCTTGCACTGTGCCTTCAATGTCATTGTTCATCTTTATCACAGACACCACACGCGAAGTTGAGCTGTGGATTGAGAACCGCGGCAAGAGCCGCAAGCGTGTAGGACAGGGTCCACTGCAAGCGACGAAAAAGGTGAGGTCACCGTAGCTGCCATGTTTGTGACCCACAAGCAGGGCGAAAGGCTGCCCACTTATCTGGTGCTCTTATCTTTCGGAGCACTTAAAAAGCTGAAAGTGGGTTGCAAGAAAGAGTCGTGATGATGTCATGTGTAAGCTATGTATAGTCACAGAGGTGGGCCTTAGTGCTGGCAACGTTTCAGTCTTTTTTATGGGGCCATATACATAGTGTTTGTGTGACATAACCTCTGTTGCTATTGCACTTTTACTAATCCCTGGGTACCTAAGCATGCCCGTCACGTGGTTCACGCACTGCAGCTCATGCTGGTGTGCTGTGCAAAAGAGATGCTCTATAAGAACTCTGATCTTGTAGACAGCCATTTCCTGCAGCCAGGGCTCCAAATCATACATATAGCATTATCCAAAGTAAAACTAGAAAATGGGCCTTGTGTGGATGTTATAAGTCTCCCTGTCTGCATTATTCATTAATAGATGCGCCGAGACAGACAAGAAGGAAACAGATTGCTGAAGCATCTGAGAGCAGAGGCAGCACATGAAAATGAGGGAGACCTCATGCTTGGAGCAGACCTGCAAAATGAGCCGGACCAAACGGAAGACCCTGACCAAGAAGTAAAACTACTGCGGGAAGCGGTGCAGGAGCTGCCAAAGCTCAAAAGGGACCTCGAACAAGCACGGGAGGAGGTGGACACGTTGCGCAAGTTGAACAGAGATCTGCAG
The DNA here is from genome assembly GCF_048455015.1 of Haemaphysalis longicornis. NCBI lineage: Eukaryota > Metazoa > Arthropoda > Arachnida > Ixodida > Ixodidae > Haemaphysalis > Haemaphysalis longicornis. The sequence goes on along the minus strand of NW_027526203.1, from coordinate 190,914,547 downwards.
CAATTGCTCTGCGAAAAACTTTTTCACCATGGTACGCAAGCGATATCTGGCCTAATGTTTGTTTTTGTGCATACTGTGATTTTCTTCATCTATGTACTGACCTGGCTAGTGCTGGCTTCTAAGTAGAATTCGCTGTTGTCTACGAGAGCACTAAGTTCGTTACTTGCGTTGCTTTTCATTCTAAATAATACAGACTGTTCAGGCCTTTTAGATGCGATGCTGAGAGGAGCATCTCTTGCCGGCGGCCCTGTCCTGTGTCTGTTGTCGTCGTCCGCGTCCGCACAGCTGCGTCTCTTCTCCGCTCACCCACTCTCCTCTCGCCGTGATAGCGCGCCCTCTCCCCAACATCTTTGGCGCGCGCAGTGTGGCGCGCTCTCTCACTCCGCCGATGGGTGGCGCTGCGCGCGGCGCAAGCGCGCTGTGTGCATGTGCAGCGCCCTCTCTTTCCGCGGTCTCCTCTCCTTCAGGCGCGCTGCGCATAGAAGCAGAGTGCCGCGCTCCGGCCGGTCTCTGTCGACGGTCGCCCGCACTACGCTCTCTCTCTCGCATTACCCGACGATTGCTCACGCAATTCGAGTAATCGACCCAATGGAAACGCACAATGGAACCCCCTTCAGCGTCGCATCACACCAGGGTTCCCGCGAGGGGAGGTGGGCGTAATTTTTTTTACAATTAGCTGTTGGGAATGTGTGAAGAGTTTCAATGTATGTTAGTGTCGCTGCATTAATGTTTTATCAGCACTCTGGCGTGTGACACATGGGCTTGAAATTAAAGAAAAGCATGAGGGGGAATTTCAAGTTTGGGTTTTACGTATTGAGGCTATTTTGGGCTGTAAGGTTCATGTATCATAGTGCAGGCCTGTAAAGTACTTTGGACAACATGCCTCAGGTTCTTCACAGAGTGCTGAAATCTTCCACACTACCGTCCTGGTTCTTGCCACCAACAGAAAAAAAACAAGTCGCTTTAGCTGGCAATGAACCACCATTATTTGTTCTGCTGTGCCTTTTGCTGGTGCACCTGGTTATGATAAGAGACGGAATGATGAAGGTATTATGAAATAAGCATACAAGGATTGAGAGTCTGCAAAAGTTCATTGTTTGGTTTGGATTGGACATTGTGATAGCTGTGCATTTCAGAGAAACTGCAGAATACAATCTGCTCAAGCAGTATTGTACACTGACATTGCCCATGCTCCTGCTATGCTGCAGTGCGCACTATTACCTTCGACGAACCGGCACGTGTCACTGCAAACTCAAGCACCTCTGGCTGCATGTCAACCCGTCCGAAGGAACCCACCAGCAGCACGGCACCTTCTGCACTGACCGGTAAGGTTGCAAATGCGACTTTCTGTTTTTGGTCAGGGGGAATTTGTTGCCTTGATATCTGAGAATGTAATTTGAACCTAACAAGATTTTGAGTGTGTTTGTTCAGTCTAAGTACAGAAAGGGCATTTTTAAAATGGCCACAAAGACAGAAAAAAAGTTAGTTCATTAAAAAGTGTTTTATCCCAATAACAATGATGCCACTCTTATCGCAAACTTCAAACAAATAACCTAGATTTCGGTAAAATATATGCAGAAGTTTCAACTCCCCATGTGGCGTCACAGAAAATTGTTTGTTATTGGCAGCTGCCGACCTAAGCCTCTGCTAGATGTGCAAAATATGAATTTTGAAATGCAGAAATGAAAACGAAACCGATGTAAACTTTGTGAATGGTCCCGTTGCAACATGGCCTAGAACGATGTGCTATGGCAGCTAAACGGCCTAAAGTCAAAACCTAACTTTGCAAACGGGCGCTACTTAATATTTTTAACCAAATTTACTAAACATTACTGGCGCAGAGCAACCGGTCTCCCAGTTCAATATTGGTGCCATGATAACTGAAATGAGACGTGTATTTGTGAGCAGCACAAATTATTCTCCAGTAGCAGTGACGTGCGATGACCACTCACCATTTGCTCACACAGTTCATGCAAGTTAGTCCCAGAAATTACATTTCTGTTTGATAAATGAAAACGAAACGTTTTTTAAAAATTCATTTTTTAAGCTATCTCAAATAGCTTTACCTGTTACAGAAACGCCATGAACAGTATGAAAAAGGGCGCCAAAATTGTCGTTTAAATGGAACGGTTTTTCATAGCCGCAGTAATGAACGAGTGAAAGCTGGGTGTTTTCGCTCAGTAAATAAACCTATATGACAGTGCAGCTCTGAAAAAGGTGACCAGCAACTTGAGATGCGAAACGACGGAGAGAATTGCTTTATTTCTTTGAAAGCTCTTCATTTTAAACTTCAGTAATGCGAATACATGGATAATTAAAACTGTACAATTTGGTCCGGCCAAGTCTCCATAGAAGTCTATGCATAAGGAAGCCTGTTAATTTGAACACAGGCAGGTTCTGCCACGGGTAATTGGAAGTACGGGCCATGGTGTCAGCGACTTGGCATCTGACACATGGCAGGGAAATGCACTCGCTGCCTATGCACAAGACTGTGCCCCCTAGTATTGTAATTAAGGAAGAAGGAAGAGAGAAGATGAAATGGGAAAAAACAGATTTTCCAGGTAAAATTGGGTAAAATTCTAGTCTTCATTGCTGATGACATGGCTGTGGACAGAGTGCGCTGGTGTGGTGTGTTGACAGATGACATAATTGCTCAGGTCAGAAGCACCTTTTGCCGCCACTGTATATTTATTTGCTTGTTAGATCACAAAGTGCTGGATGTCACCTTCAAGGGCAAAAGGCAGACACCAATTACGGACCTAAAGGAGCACCAACACGAAATTTCAAAGCTGAGATAACTACTTAAAAATGCTTCCTCTTTATCAGGAGATATCTCCCAGCAAGTTTCAGCAGCAACCGTTCGGCATAACATATTTTAAATCCACTTTAATCTTCGCCCGCACAAGAAAGCCCAGAGCGCCCGGGCTGACATGACATCATCTGCTACTTGCCCCATACTGTCGATGTCAAGGCTCCCGTGACGAAGCCGACGTGCTGGCTGTGGTTGGTGCGCACTGCTCCGGCGTGTGTACACGTCATGGTTTTGGGACTGGCGTCATGCTGCCCGGGCATGTGGGGACGGTGAAGACCTCGGCTGGTCTGGGTGCACGCGTGCGCTCGCATGCGCGTCCAGAGCGGCAGCGGTATGGCAAGAATGGTGGCCGCTCGGTGTCCGTTTTGTTGAAACCGAAACTGACACGAATAAATGACGCCGTTAATGAATGCTTCTGCTGCGCTCGACCGTCCAATGTGTCAGTATATGATTAGTGGTCTGGTAGGCGAAAAAACTTAATACCAAAATTTCGTGTTGGTACTCCATTAACCAAGAAATTCTTTGCCTTTCTGCTTCGCAGTTGCAGTTGGTTGTATTCAAACTTTGACGGCTTCCCTTTACATTTGAATGAACAAGCTTTCACTGTGTAAGCGATGGTGTACGTGCATTTCAAAATTGGAACCGAGAGTATGTAATGAACGCGAAATAGTGCAAGGTCACTACAAATTGATAGCTGCAGCTTACACCTGCCGTACTTTACAGTGTGAGCATTGTCCGTGTGCTTCTGCTAAAGTGTGTGAAAATTTTCAGGCACATCTGCTGCAAATGATCGTGGAAAAGGTGAAAGCGCAAGTACACCGGCAGAGGCAACATCAAAGAGAGCAGCATCACTCTCACAGTTTGGTAAGATTATGAATCCGAAATTTTTTTTTTTTGTGAAAAATGAAATTCCCCTTATATCCGATGCGCCTGCTTGAACCCAACAAAGTAGGTTCTATCCAGCTCCACGAAAGGTGCGCTCGTATAGAAACACTTCAGTAGACGTTGGCTGTTGTGCTTGTTTTATTTTTTAGTGAACAATCGGGGCAGGAGGAAACCGGACTGGTTGATTCTAGAAATACTGACATTTGCAGCTTGAAAATGTAGTTTTTCGTGGGAAGGTTGGAGGGGAAGGCATTGCAAGTCTGGAATGGTTGAAGTGATCATGTGCAATTTTTGCAGCATTTTCTGCACGTGCCACTGGAACGGGGGCCGGATTCCGGAATGTGCCACCACCCGCTGTGCCACCACCAGCTGTGCCACCACCGGCTGTGGCACCACCGGCTGTGGCACCACCTGCTGTGCCACCACCTGCTGTGCCACCACCTGCTGTGCCACCACCGGCTGTGGCACCACCGGCTGTGCCACGCAGTGATGATACAGTGCCTACACCATCTGGTAACATCATTGCTTTGTCTTAGTGCACCTGTGCTGCTTTTCTAGAAACTATTGTACCGAATGCTCAAAGCCAATTAATATCAGTGTTTTTTTCTATTGTCACAAAATGGATAAGGGGAAATGTCGAACAGAACTAAGTCAATAGTGCCATTCGCAATCTGTGCTTGTGGCTTTGTATTTTTAGTTAAAGGGACCCTGCAACACTCTTTGAGCAGTGCAAGTAAACCTGCGCGACGCTTAGATTACACTGCCAGGAATACCTGAGCCAAATATTACACGTGCACGTGAAGCGGTGAGCGCGCAAATCGATGTGAAAGACGTGGAAAAACCAACCGCTCTCTCTTCAGTTGTCCTCATTATGCATGGCCCGAGGGACGTCACATAGGCCATGGCTGCCCGATCGGCTGTCACTGGTCAACTTCGCGGCTAGATTCTCCCATTTCCGTCGTCGTCATCGCTGCGTACGAACCTCTTCTATGCCTGAACCTGTAGGCACAGTTTTGCCGTTTCTTTTGTGTTTTGAGTGCGCGCGGAGCTTGAGTGATGAGCTCAATACTTCCCTTTCAACAGGACCACTCGACTACAAACGTTTATTTCTTCAAAAACGACCTACCAGCCCGAGCGCGCACTTGCGAGCAGGCCCCCATGCCTGCTTTTTTGTGGCACCAGACCGGAAATAGGCCCCTCCGCGTTGCGGAGAAAAGGAGAAAACTATCCGGCATGTGATATATCGAAGGCCGCCGAAGAGAACGCCGCGAGCAGCCCCCTCTCCGGGAGAGAGCGCGCAGCTTTCGTCGCGTTGCCCGCGGTCGAGTTGAGAGGGAACGATTATGCGCGATTTCTCATCGCGCGTAGTTTCGTTAATTGTGAACGGATTTTCATAATTCTTGCGGGAGGAGATTTCTGGGACAATAGACTTTATCCCAAAATACATTACTAGTAGTCGATGGCAAGTGTTGCAGGGTCCCTTTAAGGGTGACGTCAGAGTTGGTGGCTGCCTAGCTGTTTCAATGCTTTGACCTAACTAGCTTTGACCTTACCTCTAAGTAAAATAACTGCTCAAATTCCATTTCACCGTTACATTGAGGCTCGTTAGGTAACCCCTTTTCAGCATGCATTAAGCACCATGAACCTCACCTCAATCTCTCTTCACTGCTGTCTTTACCCCTAACTTGACCTCACCTCATCCTCCAGCACCAAATTGGTTTTCTCCCTGCAAAAACGCAAAACGCACCCCGAAAGCCACAGGCGCGCTGACGCAGCCGCGGAGACCACCCGCGCTATGCGGGTAGCTCCAGCGACCACTTCTAACCTCTCGCTGAAACGCAACTCGAGGGGCATATGAGAGGGGCATGCGAGAAAAAAAGCGGATAACGTGGGCGAAAATTTCATGTTGGGCGCTGCTTACGAAAGCGCCCAACAAATATCCTCCGTGGTTGTAAGCCTAATCGCCTCTGGCGTTGCCGCCGCCGCCGCAAGCCGCCGCTTTGCACTTCGTTCGAGTTCGCTCATGCTTGTTGGGTTTCGTCGTCCCAGCAAGCATTTGTGAATCTTTATGAGCCTTGCACGCGCGTTTTTTTTCACACCGGCGTCCGCGATTGCGTGCCGGCGGCGGGAAGTGACTCGCGCTGCGTGCGGCAGCCTGACCAGTTTCGTCATGGTTTCGCCAATGGGGAGGCGCGAACCCTATGGCGGGAGCTTCGAAGCGCTCGGGGATGCCGGCTGGCTAGACGATAAGGCCGCCGCTAAGGATATTTGATGGGCGCTCTCGTAAGCGGCGCGTATGACGGTTTACATTGAAAATTTAATGCTTTCCTGCTCACCTCATGCTGTTCCGCTCCCGTCGCACTCCTCCCATGATAAACACACTAGAGGTTTGCTCAAGTCAACGTAAATTTACCACGGCACCAGGCCGGGTGCCTCAATGCCAGCACTGCCGTACAGCAGAGACACGCGTGGATCAAGGCGCCCTACTTCAAACGTTTCCCTTTACCCTCGTGCATTCCAAGCGAAACATGGAACCTTTCATAACTGTTGCCATTTGATTTCTTAAAATGCTACCAGAAGCTATAGTGGCAGGGGTGACAGCAGGAGATGGAGTGAATTTATAAAGGAACACTGTAAATATCACTTATGTATTAATTTTTTGCCTCATATTTGCATGTGTTTTTGTTCAACAATGTTGACAAGTACAAACATTGCCACCGGACTTACACATTAAGTTTTGGCTGTGGGTATGTAAATCTATTGCACAGCTTCTTTTTCATTTTGGCCGGCTGGCTGAATCGAGTCATAGGCAGACAGGCAGACCAAAATTTCTGCGTTTTTGGTAGCCCAAGAAAGACTATTGTCTTTGCATAATTCAAAGCTTTCTCGAATGACAATCTGACAGTGGCATATGGAAGTGGGAAAGGACCCATCATATTCCCCCCCCCCCCCCCTTCCTTTTGAACTGTTTGCTAAAGGGGATGGCTTCGTGACAAAAAAAAAATATGTGTGGCCTTTAGGCCCTAGTCAGCTATATATGACAAAATGCGACATCTCAGCCTACGAAAAGTAGTCCTGGAGCATTCCGGATTTTCAACGACTGCAGTGTTCTTTAAACTGAGCCGTGCGGGTGCCAGCGTAAATAGCTTAAAAATGCCCCAGTCAACACCATGACAGAAAAGGGCTTTTATTATTGCACAGTCAGTTTTACTGTTTTCACTAGAGATGTCTGCACTTATCACAGCATTTATGTTATTTTCTCAGGATCAGCACTGGCTGCTTCATCCAGCTGCACAGTGAGCCCTGCTCCCACAGCAGGAAATGTGGCGGCAACAGCCTCGGCTTCAATTGGTAAGATCTAAAACCCTACTTGGAGGAAAAGTGCTTGGAATGTTCTATATTCAAGCCTGCGTCGTATTACTCAAAAATGATCATGGCGTGCATTATAAATATAGTATTTGCAGCAAAAGTTTATTGTTTAAAATGGTCTAACGTTTTGATTCTTTGGTACAAACTTTTTGCGGTGCGGAAATTTTACCCACTTTCTGGCCATTCCTGTCCTCAACTATTTTGCCAGTTTCTAGCGTCGCAAAGGAAAACAAGGAAAACTTATAGGATATCTATTTTTTCTCTTGCATTCTGCTTGCAACTCTTTTACCGTTGTTTGAGCTGCATGTGAAACCGCTAGAAGCATTCTCCTGGGTGCAGGTTTTTTGCAGAAACCTCCAGGGTTTCTGCAGGTTTTGGAGAAAAACAGTCCCTCATGCCTCCTTTTGTTTTTCTATCGCTACAAACAGCACAGTCCTTGCTGCTTCAGCCTAGGAGCTTGTAGATGAAATGGCACGTCCCATCTAGCCTTTTCTCGCACCTCATACATGCACATGGGCCCCGCGTTTGGCTCAAACCCTCAGATCACCCACCAGCTGCCAATTCAGGCTGCGGCAATACTGCAAGTTTCGCTGCTCTTTCTCGCCATGATTCTGCAGCTCTGTGTGCCTCCAAATAAAGCTGTTGACAATCAAAACCTCTAGATGACAGGAAAAATGGTTCTATTACCATTTTATTGTCCCTCTACTAGATGCATAACTCGCAGAGTAACGATCCGCATAGGGCTGTCTCCCACCACCGTCACAGGTCTTCGTTGCATGCTTTTGTCGAATAACTCGCCACTAACTGATAATGGCACGCAATTCTCTCCCTCGTAGAAGTCATTGTCGCCTTTACTAAGTGCACCCCTGTAGAATGCACGCAGCGAGAAAGTGGCCATGCTTTTCAGTGAACAGCGCACATTTGAAAGCGCTCTAAAATCCAAAAGGCCCGTTCTGAACATTGTGCTGCACTCTAGTGTGAAAAGAAGAAATCTTCAACAAATGTCACATATCCCTCAAGAGATGGCACATCATGTATATAAAGAATGCAGGCACATCACAGCGAGAAAAACCGTGAAACTTAATCTTGAACGCCCAAGCCAGATGTGGCCCGACAGCGGACCGCTACGGCCGTAATGCGTTCTCGGGCAGGACCTGACAACAAACTACAAAGGGTTAAGGACCATCTATTTCTGTTATAAACTTTACAGTGATGGGGCTGTACTTGAACTTGGATGTGGTTTTGTTGTTGCTTTTGTGCTGCACGTACTCCAAAAAAATGTGCACCCATAATAAATTCTTATGGGTCGTCGTTTTAGCATCTTCAAGGCCGCATGTTATTTAGTATCTCAAATGTAATTTGTTCTACTTCCCCACCCCCATCTTTTGAAGGACTTGGCACTGGACTGAAGGCCCCTTTGCTGTCAAAGAAAAAACAAACAGGTATGGGCAGCACATATTCTTTGTAGAAAATCCCACTTTTCGTTGAGGTATACACACATAGGTAATTGGCAAGGTTAGTGGACTGCTTGCAGCCTGGGTGGCTGAGTTCAGTACCTTCCCATCTGTATATGTGCCCAGAATGCTTTTTGCGGCTCAAACTCTTTCTGTTCATTTGTTTACGTAGCTTTGCTACGAAAAAAACTTTTTTTTTGTGAAAGACGGTGCCACATTTTAACTAAAAAAGCATGGAGCAGTAGTGCGTTACGCTCAATCAGCCGTGCTGTTGCCTTTGAGGCTTCCTTCTTCCTTTATGCTGCCTATTTTAAGCAGCCTGATCTGCATATTAAAGATCACTGAATGTTTTGTTTTGACGTACATGTGAAAGTTTCCATTTTCATGCCTTATGGTGGCATGGGGGCAGAAAACTCTTGAACAGAGTGTTCGTAATGCCATTGGTTTGTGCACACAGATAGCTGGGCTACACAATTTTTTATCACTTCTGCTGCTTCACAGCGTGATAAAGCGCTCACATGTAGTTTGGCCGGTGCTTGTGGGTTACTGCTGAATTTTGGTGGGCTGTACGGCCCTTGATTTTTAAATAATATCATGTGAGCGTCAACCGGCAGGTGATCAGTGCCTTATCACGGTGAGCAGCAGTGAAATGAGTGAGAGTATTTCGCGTGTACATAACGATCCCGCCAGTGCATCAGTCGTCTGCTAGGCTGCTCCCACAAGCATAACACAACCCCTTTCTGCTGGTACTCAGGTGGCTGTGTTCATCATCATGAATAAAGTTCACGCATTTCGAAATCGTAGTCATCGCATAGCAATGAAGATAGTTGACTAATTATGACCGCCGAAGCATTGAATGGCAACCTACACATTGAAAGTCTTTATGCCTGCCATTGCTTTCACTCCCAACCTTCTTTGTTATTCACCTGGTTTAGTTACTGCATAATATTGTATATATAACCTGCTGTATATGATTTGTGCCGTGAGGGTTTGTTACTAGAAACTCAAAAGTCTGAAATTTTCATTTTGTACTTCTGTTCCCTACAAAACAGATTTCTTTCTTTTGTGGTCTGCTAGCAGCTACGTTGTGTTAGAAATGCCTGTGTGTATCATGCTAACAGTTGCTGTTTTTCACTTTGCAGCTTTGGGAATTCCTGATGACATCGACAGCACTTGTGGGCAAGTGAACGAGGCTGGTGATGTAAGTGTATTGTTGGTTGTTCCGATGTGTTTCTGTTGTTTGAAATGTATCAAAGTACCAATTAAAATTTTAATGGGTGCTATGCTATAGATGCGAGCATCTAGTGAAGTGTGTTGGCATGGACGGGCTTCAAACGGGTGGTGCTAGGAAAATTTACTATTTTTTTCTAAACTATTTTATTCATAAATTCAAGGGTGGTGTGGGATATTAGGGTGTTTTTATTCTGCTGGCCCATATGATGTCACTCCTGCCCATAGAACGTCACTTAGATGTGAAATATAAGTGTGTTAACACTCCTCCCATATTTTCAGTTAAGTGCCGTACTTGGTTTGAATGGAGGTGGGTGAGGTACTGGAGCCTAGTTCTTTTAAATTAAGCAAAGTTGTATTTTGCTTTTATGGTCCCTATAACTTGTAGCTAGGGTTCGCAGTGCTTACGAATAGTTATGCCTGACTTTGTACGTCTTTGTTTTTGCAGTGGATTTGTTTCATTCTTGTGACAATCGTGTGCACCGCAGTTTCAATTCATTTATGGCATCCTTAAAGCCCTGAGGGCATTATATAAGTTCCAGATTACTATATGTGATCATACCCGCCGCGATGGCTCGGTGGCTAAGGCGTTGCGCTGCTCAGCACGAGGTCGCGGGTTCGATTCCCAGCCGCGGCGGCCGCTTTTCTGATGGAGGCTAAAAGCAAAAACGCCTGCGTGTACGAGATTTCGGCGCACGTTAAGGATCCCAGGTGGTCGAAATTAATCCGGAGCCCTCCACTACGGCGCGCCTCATCGCCGGCGTTGCGTCGGCGCATTAAACCCTACTATCAATCAATCAACTATTTGTGATCATGCGTTGACAGCTGCCTGCAGGTTTGGAATTCCTTTGCACATATTGAGCCACTCCTTGTTTGCAGGTACACCTGGGGCACGGGGTCTACATCGGCCACTCAACGTGGGTCAGCCTTATGTCCACACCAGCGGACAGTACGTTTTGTAAACGGCTTGCAGTGGCTCTTTGGGGACCGGAAGTCCTCGCAAAGAGGAGCCTGACGGGCAGCGCGTCAAACAAAGCGGTGTCCAAAGGCAACAAAACCACTTTCAAAGCCCTCTCGCCGCTGAAGCTGGCTGGGATGTCATGTAGGTGTATACAATTTTTTTTTTGTGTTAAAAATATCAATGTTCGCGCTGTGTCTATGTGCACCCATAGCATGCACCAATTCTCAACTTAGCACCAATTAAAAATATAAAATAACTATTGTTTTGGGCATTGAGCCAAGTCATGCTGGCTTTGTTTCTTGCTTACCAGCACTTAAACAGTGAATATTGCATGTGCATGTTTGACGGGTATTTGAATAATTTTTCTTGTGTCTTGTGCTTACATTGACTATGTTGGGATGGTTTTATTGTGCCCCTAATTGTAAAGCACAGTTAAGTAGAAAAATTAAAAAAAAAAATTTGACGCTGATTCTGTGGCGTGTGTGCAAAGCATTACACCGTGCACCTGGCAGAAGATATCTTACTTGATGCACGCAATTGTACCAGCAAAAATTCTTCGTCCTTCATAAACTTTCTTATCTAGCTCCTGCTGGAATTAAATATTCAGTGCCTTGACCTTCATAGTTTTGAATGCGAGGGGCCGTTGGTTCATTCTCTGCTTATTCGTGAATACTACGTGGAAGTGTTCGTGCTCTCAACAATGTTTATGCTAAGGGCCAGTGAAACCTTGCGTGAAAATATAGGTCTGCTTTATTTACGCAAATCACGTACCCATGTCTTCGGAACATGCACTGACAAAGATCTGCTCTATATGCAGTTGTACCTGTGGAAGTATAACCACTGAAATGGGGGGGTGGGGCAATTACAGTAGAACACGTGGAACAATTGGCTAAGGTATGTCCAGAAGGAATGGGCATATCAAAATTTATTCCAGGATGTATATGGATGGTTTTGGATTAGGTAAAGTTGGATTTCGGGAGGAGTTCGTTTCATAGCAATGCTGCTGGTTGCTTTGGAGCCAGCTTCGGTGTGGCGCTCAATAGTAATGCACGCACAAACTTGAGGGCTACATTTAGGAAAAGAGGTGCGCATTAGAATCATGCAAATGCAGTACATAGCTGGCGCTCTGTTTTTTGCTTGCCTTTTTCAGCGGCTTTCTGGACCTACCTGGAGGAACAAAATTGCCCCACCGAGGAGCGCTTCAAGCGGCACAAGCTTCTGAGCCGGTATCTGGCTCAGAAGTGCTCGGACCTGCGCCGCTAAGTTGGTAAGGAATGCTAATGCCCATGGTGTTTCTTTTACCAAAAGTGCTTTAACATAAACTGTTATGGCGGGGAAGCTTTATGCGTTTTAATGTTTCTTGGTTTCACTTTGTATTGATTGTATTGCTCGTCTTTTTTTTAAGTAGCACATAGTGGGGCAGTGTAGTTGCAGAAAGCGGCCCTTGAATGAGCCGCTTTTTGCCCAAAAACCGTGTACCACTGAAAGTCATTTTGCACACCTTTATGGTTAAAACGCTTGTTTGTTTTTTAAATGCAGGGTTCATGGTGCAAAACTGTGCTCGACAAGTGAAGCCATGGCAGTGCCCAGAAACTGTTGTAAAGAGTGGAAAATAAAATGAATAAGTACCGCAAACTGCTTTTTTTTTTTCGGACTGTGATCAGGCATGTGCAGTCTGCGTAACATCTAACTTTTGGATTGCATGCGTGAATGTACCACTTTTTGCATTGCTTACATTGCCTTTTGGTACAGCTTCCTGAAATCAGTTATTCACTGAAAACAATTTTAAGCTTCTACCAGAAAGGCGAGAATGCCCACAAATGCTTGTTTCTTGGACATATTTTTATTGAAATTGTTACGCATATCCTGCATACTTCAGGTACCTAATAGAAAAAGCATCATGGGAAGTAAATTTCTTATGCGAAACAAGTTGAAATTCGAGACATGACAAGATTTACTACAAAAACAGACATGACAGGATTTACTACAGGACAGGATTTACTACAGACTACAGGACAGGGTTTACTACAGACTACAGGACAGGATTTACTACAGACTACAGGACAGGGTTTACTACAGACTACAGGACAGGATTTACTACAGACTACAGGACAGGATTTACTACAGACTACAGGACAGGATTTACTACAGACTACAGGACAGGATTTACTACAGGACAGGATTTACTACAGACTACAGGACAGGGTTTACTACAGACTACAGAACGTCCCATTCCCTCACAGGATTATTGTGTCGTATTTTTCTGTTGCGTTTTTCGACTGGGCTGTACGTGCGATGCGCATGTAGGGGCCCGCGCTGCTTGGTACGCAGCATTAGACTGTTGGGTCTTCATAAGAGCAGCTCAAAAATTCTGCATGGAAGCCTTCGCATTTTGAATACTTATCGAGGAGCTCTTTGAGCGGTGATCCTCGCGAATAAGCTAGAAAGGACGAGTTACACGCGATCTTCTGACCGATGCTCTAAAGAAAGTTCTCTATCTCCTCGTGTGTTGCAAACTTGTGGGGGATACAGCTTCAAATTATTCAGATGCGTCAGAAGCTGGCAAAATAACTGAAGCACTAGAAATGCGCTTTTTAATGCACTACCGCAACAAAGCGGGCGATTTCTAGCACAGACACTGCTGCCCCTGACAAGCGGAGTGTAGCAGACGACAGCGGCGCGAGTCCCTAAGCTGACGTCAGAGCCAGGGGGCGCCACTCAAACATCTCACCGCCAATAGCCCTCGCCATCGCTCACGCTACGACTCCAACTGTCACGGTACTCACGGACTTTCAACCTGCCTGCCGCCGCTACGCTCAAGGCAGAGTTTCCACCCTGGCACTCCACATCCTGTCCCAACGCCGCACTCTACGGTTAACCCGCACCGTGTGGACACCGAGCCACACATCCCTCCCTGGGAATGAAGTGGCCCACGCCACGGCCCGCGATCTTCTTACCCGGGCCCTCCCAGACGAGGCCTGCCGCCCCAACCTAGACCATGGTCCCCCTGCTCTGACCCCTCTCCAACAAACCTACACCGACATCCTGTACCACTACAGGGCCTCCCGACGCACTTATCCCCCTCCTCACCCTTCGCTCTCCGTTCCCGACGCCCGCATCTGGCGAAGACTTCAAACTCACACATACCACAACCACGTCGCCCTCCACCGCATCTCCCCCACCTGCTATACACCCAACTGCTCACCCTGCGACACTCCCAACACGATCCTGCACCCTGTCTGGATGTGCCCACTGAACCCCCAACCACCCGATCCCCCTTCTGAAGAGCGATGGGAGTGCGCGTTGCGCAGTTGCCAGCTCGAGGACCAGGAAGCCCTGATCTCTCGGGCGAAGGCGGCGGCGACTCTGCGCGGCCTACCGGAATAGGATGGCCACCCACCGCTCCTAACTCTTTCTCTCCCCCTCCCCTCTCCCTTTTTCTGAATAAACGTTTTCCTCCTTCTCCTCCTCAAGCCGGCTTTCCAACTGGGGAAGTTTCTCTTCTACTGGGATGGATTCGCAGCTACTTGTCTAAGCGAATTTGAGTGGAAACGGCGACGGTGGATATCGGTCGTTTTAGGGGGCAGCCTTTTGCAGCCGTTACCTGGCCTTCGTGGGAGCGGCGTCTGTTTATGTACCGAGTGAGCGAACGCAGCAGCGACGAAAGAAAGAAAACGGAGAGGAGCGTCTAGCGAAGGGTGAAGTGGAGTACGACACGTGCGCTTACGACGTCATCTCTCTCACTGCCTTTCCCTCACACATGTTTCATGTGTCGCCACCAAGTAGCGCCCTCACCTGGCACTTTCCCCAGACGCAGTTCCATTTTCCGCTAATCCAAACCCCGCGACGTTTACGCGGGAGGTTCAAACACGATACGCAACAACATGCTCGCTGCTCTCTTTTGCGGGGATAATTCGAACCACGTGAATTTGCGCGGGAGGTTCAAACACGATTTGCAGTAAGCTGGCCGGCGGCGGCGGCGCACTGCGAGGTAGCAGCAGAGTAAAGCTATGTTCAGACTACCGACGTAACAGCCATAACGCGCGCTATGGTAGTAAAAAAAAACGGTGTTTCACGCAGTTCGGTTGGCTGACACGTGAAATGACGTCATTTTATAAAGATATTACGACAGTTGCGACAACAGCCTGAACCCGGCCTAACGCACGCCGCCCTACGTTCGCTGATCACGCGAACACTTCCTGAGACGCAGCAGAAATGCGCCGTGAGCGAGACGACTGCAGCTCGCGCTGCGCACAAATTTCATATAAGGGAGTGTAGTAATCGTCAGTGCATTTTTTACGCCCATCCGTGCCTCTGTTGATTTTTCGCAGTCATCTGATAACCGCATACCGCCGTTAGCTGCCGACTGCGCAACTTGCCAAAGGGTCATCGGTGGAGGCGAGGGGGGAAATGGGCATGAAAAAGGTGTCAGTGGTGGTTAGGAGGAGCCCTAGAATTCCGCCGAGTAAATCGATGACACCGGAATGAAAACTGGGGGGGGGGGGGGGGGGTTAGACATATACTGCTTTGCAGTAAAAACCGGTGTAAGCATGGTTTTTGTAAGCGGTCTTTTTCACATTGCCTGTTGCGCAGTGAAGCATGGTCATTTACGGATATAGTATGATTACAGAAAACGGCTCCGAATTTGGTGTTATTGACTTAACAGCCAGGGTGTAAACGATACAGCATAACTGTCTGCTGTCAATACATGACCATCTACGGAGGGAATTAGGTTACAGAAAACAGCCGTAACTGTTGCTTTACCGGAACTATCCGGTAAATTATGACAATGAGCCTGGCTAAGATCACTCTACCATTACGCACCACAGCTCCGCTGGCGATCTTTTACATAGTGGAAGGGCCCTGAATGTCTTTAATGGCGCGTGCTGAAGCAGCGGCTAATTACCATCGACATAACAGCGCCAAAGGGTTTAATGCAAGAGAGAGAGAGAGAGAGATAGATAGATAGATAGATAGATAGATAGATAGATAGATAGATAGATAGATAGATAGATAGATAGATAGATAGAGAGAAAAAGAGAGAGAGAGAGAGAGAGAGAGAGAGAGAGAGAGAGAGAGAGAGAGAGAGAGAGAGAGAAGGCTCTCTTTAGAGCGCGCAACAAGGCACGTTTCCGAGCGCGCGTAGCACAGCTTCATCTAGTTCAACAGCGGCGGATTCGGTCGCCACTGATGCCTGGGAGCGGCAATGGAACCAGCGCCCCTCCATAGCCCAGCGCTGCCTTTTGAAAACCGTCACTCCCAGTATGACACGCCAGCAGAGCGGCGATTACACATATCGGATAGGGCGGTGGGGGCAGTGCGAATGCGCCCTTAGACCGGCGCTCCTTGGTTCCCGTCTGTGCCCATAGGCGGCGCAGCGATGCAGCTCGGCCTAAGGTCTCTAAAATTACTAAGGTAGCGCCAACTGCTCCCTCCTTCTCCGCTGCCCTCCTCTTTTTTCTTTACCCTCACCCGCGGCGCCGCGGTCCCTTTAACTCCGTGCCGGTGCCGCCATATTTGTTGGCCACTTGAGAGCAGACGCCCTCGCTACGCTTCAGGGCGCTCGCTGCAGTTTGCTCTTGTTTTCGCGCCGAAATCGCTCTTTGGTAGCATTTATAGGATTTATAGAGCCCCGTTTTACCAACACGCACTGAGTGATAGTGTTTTGTTTTATATTTTTGTCTACAAGGGGATATTTGCGGGGCGGATGCCGCTGGCGCATACGCACAGCGCGGTTTTTGTTTACGTGTGCGGCATTCTGTAACACCTCAGGATAGCTCGTGAATGCGAAAGGATCGAGCGTGGACATTTCAAACTGCTCTGTTACGGTAGTTCCGTTCTTGCATTCGCGTGACTGTGGTCGTGCAATCACTGCACAGAGGTCTTGCGCACGGTTCGCGGCAGTATACAGAGCGCTTCATTCGCAAATGCCGTAGTTCGAGCGCTGCGCTGGCGTCCTTGCACTCGCCTTTCTTGCGATAATTGTGAATCCTCAGCGGCGTTCACTCTGCGCCCGCTTTTACTAACGACCTACATCCACCTTAATTCCGCGCAGTTTAGAGTGCTTTGCCGTTTTTGTAGAAATGTTTCCTTTTGTAGAAATGTGTCGTTATAGGTTCCTGTGAGTAGATTAAAAAGATACACATGCTGTTGTGCGTGTGTGCACGTACAGCGACGTAAAAAGCCCCTGCTTCCCCGACTTCGCAGCCGGATACACTAAACTGCACTCGCGGCCGTACGTTCATGTGCGAACCGAGCGAAAAACGCAGACTTTTAATTCTGGGAATACGCGCCAGAGGAGACTGCGATCAATCGATCGGGTAAACTGAAATTACAGATTTGTGGCCTCTTATTTCTCATACGAACCAGAGATCGAGTCCCTCTAGGTACAAATTATGTAACTAGTTACTGCAGTTAATTAATCATGCAATACGTTTTTTCACCGGGCGCCGTCGTTTACAGCCGTTATTAATGGAGGCGCCTGGACAGAATTGTTTTGTGCTGGGATATATTCTGGCATATTTGTACATTGCACTAACACAGGGATACACCCGAAAGAAATTCAGAAGAGGACCAATGTCACGATGATTATAAAGAGAAAGCAATAAATCACAAAAATGAATTGGTGCCACCAAATATATATATAATTGGAACAAACGTCCGTAATGACGTCGTGCAGGTGGCTTGTGCTGCTGACGTGGCTTCCCGTGAGAAAAAAATGTTGGGAGTGGCATTTGGGTTTAGTTTTTTTACGCCAAGCCTCTCCAATATCCATTGCTCAAATTGATCCGTGAAATAATCCTATTGAGAAGGGAAAAAAATGTCGCCAACGAGTTTGAGATGCGCCACAAACACTCCGCAATTATAGGCAATAATGCATTGCAGAAGGGAGTTAGTGACCGTTCTACCGTAGCACGGCCAAATTCGTGTTCGCGCATCTGCTCAGTGCCGCGTCCGCTCAACTCGCTACACTAAACCCGTTTAGCAAGCGCTTTGCTGGACAAAAATACGTCTGCTGAAAATAATATAGTCGCCCAGTGTGTTTTGGTTCAAATCGCAATGACTGGATACGCTGCGCCATTGACTACTAAGATGAAGTAAGCGCGCACACTTGAAATGTACGGCATCACGTGTAATGCAAACGCAAATTGTAATTAACGTTCCTCAGTGCATACACGGAAGAAAGGGCGTACAGCCGTTACGGTGCGAATATGCATTTGAAGTGCTCATTCAAACGTGCGCGAATTTAATAAAGCGATAACAGAAATTGCGAATGAAACGTACGTCAACAGCGCGGTCACTATATTTGCTGGCCTTAAAGGGACACTGAAGTGAATTTGTCAAGCTCCCGTTTTTGCTTGGACTGCGTAGACTGGCTCAAATTAGCACACTTTTCATCGTTTATCCGGTTGACAAATCGATAATTATTTTACAAAGCGCGAAAGAAGAAAAACTACCATGCGCGGTTTGCGGCGGCCACACCAACTAAAGCTGTGACGTTAGGAGGAGCGGGCACCGTGATTGGACGATGCCCAAGGTGAGCAACCAAACAAGTTTCGGTTTCGGTTTCGGTTCTGTAAAACACAACTGGTGGCGTTGTTGGATGGGCATTCTCAATAACTCAGTAATCATCGTACCGCGCTTCTGCCATGTTGTCAGCTGTGAAAATGCATAAATATAAGCCTCCCAGGACGGCTTGGAATCGTAGCATTCACTAGCCGAGGCCTACGCAGTGCATGGACGCCCTCCGCGTACCCGCAGACGCCCAAATGTCATGCGCTTTTCCCCCATATTTGGAGCTTGCCTCACTCATGCCTGTACCGTAAAAAGCGTGTTCGCACCAGGCCAAGGGTCTGTTCATTCTGGCCTGTGCCCACTGCCCGCAAGCAGTCGGTGCTTATGGGAACAGCACGCCAACGAGAACTCGCTAGCGCGCCAGTGCCAGCCTGCGCGCGTTCTGGAGGAGGAGGAGGAGTGAAACTTTATTTTTGATCAGATTAGAAGAGAGTTAGGGCTTGTGGCGCTCCGCACAGGTGCAGTCCCTATTCCGGGACCCCATTGGTCAAGGCCGCCACTCTCGCCCGTCGAACTAGAGCCCTTTGAGACTCGGGCCCCGAGCAATTGAGCAGGGCCGCCTCCCATGCCTCTCTGGTAGGGGAAAGGTTGGGGGATAACGCAGGGTTGCGCTGGCATGCCCACACCATGTGGAAGGTGTCGGACACCTCCCCCCAGTGCAGACACCGCCCATCTGTTTTAGGGTCGAAATGCTTTGCTACTGCAGGGCACATAAATGTGTTCGTCTGCAGGCGCCGCAGTATTCGCTCATCGGCCTTGCTCAGACCCTTTACAGGGGCTGGGTAAAGCCGGCGGTTATCGCAGTAATGTTTTACGATTTCTCTAAACCGCAGAAGTGGCTTGCTAATCTCCGAGCCGAGAGAGCATGGGTGAGGCGCCCGGTGGGTAAGCGCTCGGGCAGCCGCGTGCGCGGCCTCGTTACCTCTCAGACCCTGATGCCCCGGAGACTGAACTAGTTCGTGGAGCCATGAACGTTGCGGCCCAAAATAAAAGGTGAACTCAATGTAGAAAACATCGGCAGAAAACGAAAAAGTTAACTTACAAAAAAAAAAGAGCACGTACCCGTGGGGACTCGAACTCGTGACTTGCATGGTTGTTCGCCCAGCGCAAAAAAGTGCTTCCCGCACCCTAGTTTTACGCTGTACGGTAAAAATATCAGTTGATTTTATTTCCTTAGTACCTATATTGACTTTGCTGATTCTTCTCCCGCCTTCAAGAGGCCTTATATTTTTCTACTGGCGTACCAGTCAGCGAAGCGTCGCATGTGCGCTTGTGCAGCGCTTGTGTGAAGCGACCTTGACTTGGAGCTAGATACAGTGTACAAACTAACCAAGTAAAGAAAGGCACATTCTTCCATTCACAAACGTGTCCTGGCTTCGTTTCAACTGAGCGAAGGAATTGCGACGACCCGTCGGCGGCCGGCGGACGAAACGCTGGGCCGACTGACTCTGTCTGAAGGCTGGGGAGCCGTGCAGTAGCGCAGCCAATTGCGAGCTCGGCACCTCCTGACGTCACACGAAAACGCCACAGAAAATGGGCGAGCGTAAAGAGAGGAGGACAGCATTTTCGAATTAATTTTTCTACTAAATAAAATCGCGTAAACGCGCCCAGAGTGGTCGAAACATGGCCTGGGGACTCCGGGCTACAATTTGCGCTAGTAATCCCGCAATGTTTACATATCACTTCAGTGTCCCTTTAAATTGTTTTACCTAGCCGCAATTTTTTTTTCTCGCAACAGCCTCAATTTGCGCCGCACCGACCAAGCCCATATTACGCAGCAAATCACTCCAATGTCATAACAACGGGATTATAATACCACCCGGGTCGCTAACACACAAAACATGACTTCACGCCAAAAAGAGCGTACACGCACTCGGAACGCACACGATACATGGTCAGACGCAAGCTGCCGTCGGCCAAAACAAGCATGAATTCAGGTGAACAATTCTCGCGTCACGGAAACCTTACGACAACTGACTGAACATGCTACGCCGCTGATATTGATGCTGGAAGTTAAGCGCGCACATGACAAATACACGGCCTCTTATCCAAAGCAAAGCTTACGACGGGACGAACTCGGCGCTGCGCGCAATGCCTACTCAGAACAAAGCGTGGACGACGGTCGCGAAGGGAATACGCATTTCTTCGTAAGTGACCGCTCAAGCTCGCGCAGAATTTAACAGAGAAAGAACAAACATTTGGAAGTTAAGCGCGCACATGACAAATACACAGCCTCTTATCCAAACCAAAGCTTACGACGGGACGAACTCGGCGCTGCCCGCAATGCCTACTCAGAACAAAGCGTGGACGACGGTCGCGAAGGGAATACGCATTTCTTCGTAAGTGACCGCTCAAGCTCGCGCAGAATTTAACAGAGAAAGAACAAACATTCAGAAACTTACCTCGCTAAAGAGTGATGGCAGCGTTGGCCTGAAGTATGCCTGTTCAAATCTATGCAACCAAACTTTTCTCCTTTCTGCGTAGCGTTTCCCGGACGGAATAACGAAGTCTTGTGCCCCGACTGACGATATTCGCGCTGCCTAAGGCACAACACATCGGCACCGAGAAACAACATAAAACGACACCGGTGCGACGTTTTTTCGAAACGAGCAGCTAATTCTTACTTTGCTATTAGCTGGCGCCTACGATGAAGCCGGTACTGAAGCTCGGTGGCTCGGAAGCCAGCAATGGCGTCGCAGCGCCGGCGTTCCGCAATGTCCCAGCCGGCGAGGCGACCCGGCGGCGGAGCAAAAAAAAAAAAAAAAAACCACGTGACTTTTCCCTTGGCCAATGGCGCGCGGCGTTCGCCGGCGAAAAAGAAAATGGCAAAAAACGAAGTAGGAAAGGAGCGCGAGCGAGGCGAAAGGCGGCGAGATCTAAAGATGGCGCTACCTTAGTAATTTGTTCGGCCACCGCTCCCGTGCTCCGTTTACTTCTGGGCGGACCTGTACATTGTGCTTTCAGCTTTGTTCGGTGCCTGACTTAGGTATCAAAAGGTAGGGACGCGCTTCGGGCGTCTCCGCTCTTGTAGTTTTGCTCTGTTCGTATTATAGGAGTGGGGATCAGATTAAGCATCAGCTTGACTGGCAATGCGAAAGCATTCTTTTCCGTGTTTTTTTTTTTACCTTAAATTGCCGTCATTTACGCTGGGACGCTGTTCTTATGGACACAAAAAACCTTTAGTTTGTGTAATCTTTTTCGTGGACACTAAATTTGTATGTATTGTTTCTTGTTTACTTGCACTGTGGAAGTATTTCGCGAATGTCGTCATGCACAGTTAGGTTGGCAGTTCTAAGCTTTGAGCAGCACAGATTACTAAGAAACGAGGTCTGCGCTGTTAGCGACAATATATTACGCCCGCAATTCGATTCAACTTGTTCTCCCTTTTGAGGAGGAGGAATAAACTTTATTGCACTATGCAATTTAGGGGCGGGTAGTGACCACTGAGCGCAGCCCAGCAGTAACATACCACAAGGTCTTTTTGGACCCCGCAGTCCGAGCCGCCAATCGCACCCCCCCCCCCCATTAATCCATAGAGGGGTTTATGGGTAGGGGGTTTCGGGGGCACGCCACATAGTGTGGCAGATGGTGTCGACATCTCCGCAGTGGGGGCATAGGAATGATGGGTTGTGATAGGGGTATATCCGATGAAGGTGTGCGCGACACGGAAGGGTATTAGTTCGAAGTAACCACCACAAGCGTACTGGTGTTGTAAAAAGTGTGGAGTGGGCTGGGGGGGGGGGGGGTACTTCTTGCAAAGCAGGCTGTAGAGCGCGGTGATTGCCATGTACGTAATAGGGTTATCTCGAGTGGATTGCGCTCCGTGGTGTTTGAAGATCATCATCAGCGCATCTCCCATACAAGGCACATAGGCAGTGAGGAAGAAGAAGCCTTGCCTCATGGAGCGTGCAACCATCATCTAGTCTTATCTGCTATTCCAGTATCTGCCACTTTGACGTACCTACGCCGCCAAGGACTTGATATTTCAACGTAAAAAAGTGCAACATTGGAATTTACCCGAAAACCCATGATATGCTACCCGGTAAAGATCGAAGGAGCTGTTATTCCATGTGTCACGCATCATCAGTTTCTCGGCGTTACAATTGATAGGGATCTTTTATGGTCAAAACATGTCTCGGCACTAAGAAGGAAATTACGAAGTTTCACCCACGTCCTTCAACATATGGCAGGAAAATCATGGGGCCCATCGGTTTAATCGCTGTTGCGTCTTTACCAGGCGCTCTTTATTGGCTATTTGCAATACCATGCTCCTATACTGTGTAACCTTCGGCGATCGTCATTATGCGTGCTTCAAAGTGCACAGGCACAAGCCCTACGAATCTGTTTGGGGTTTCCTCGATGCACATCAACACTTGGAACGATCGCAGAAGCGCGAGTCTGCCCAATTCAAGTCTACCTCGCGCAAGAACCTTTTCGTGTGCACCTCCGACACGTGACAAGACATGAGTGCCATTCACTGTCGAGTGGTTTTAGGGACCGGCCGAATTCAAACTACTCCCGAAGTATTTCGGCGCAGCAAAATTTGATTCCCTTCAGATTTGCAGTCGCCAAAATATCAGAAGTGCCTCTATGGGTTGTACCTGATCTACAGGTGCGGTTGTCGATTCCTGGAATCGGCAAAAAATCCCACATGGCGTCTTCGGTCTTAAGGCAACTTTCACTATTTTACATCAGTGAAATGTACGGAGAGGCGTCGCATGTTTTTGTTGACGGCTCGGTTACGGCGTCTTCGTCGGCAGCGGCAGTGGTTATGCCTGGGAAGGACCTGACCCAACGTTTCAAGATTGCTTACAGGACGTCGTCTACCGCAGCAGAACTGGTCGGTTTACGCGAAGCGCTTCGCACCATTTCTTGTGAAAGGCCACAGCAGTGGATTATCATTTGCGACTCCAAACCAGCGCTGCAGGTACTAAGGTACCCAATGAAGCGAGGCGCGTACGATCAGCTTACCAGTGATGTCGCTATCCTGTTTAAAAAGTTGAATGAAAAGGGCGACACGGTGGTGTTTCAGTGGATACCAAGTCACTGTGGCATCGGTGGAAATGAATTGGCGGATGCAGAAGCACAGCAGGCAGACCCTAATGGAACTCTCTGTCTATACCGATCACAAGGCAGGATGCTAACGCGATACTCTACGGAGCACGTAAACAAGCTGCAGCCTTGCATTCGTCGGACCCATAGAATCGACATGAACGCCTTAACAAGCTCGATCCAGAGCGGAAGTTCTGGGTCAGTCATGCTCCTCGTCTTCGCCGAAGTCAAGAGACATTGCTACACAGGCTTCGTCTGGGAGTAGCATTGACTCGGAAGTATGTTAAAGCAATCGGACGAGAGAGAGCCAAGGCTGCCTTCTGTGCGGTTGTCCTGAGACTATCGAACATTTGCTCAGTGCTTGTACAAAGTACTCCAGTGAGCGAATGAACCTTGAGACAGCTTTACTACGCTTGGACACTCGCCCTGTGTCCGAACAAAAGATTTTGGACACGTGGGCTGACAACAGGAAGCAAAGCTTAGCCGTTAAATCCCAGCTTACATTTCTTGGTTACTCTCCTTTGGATTCTCACCTCTAGGGTGCAAGAAAATTGAACAGACTGCGAAATAATGTCTGAGCAGTTTCTTTTTTTTTCTCATGGATGATAGGCATGTGCTGAAAAGTGAACTGTAGTCATTTGATTCAGCGCCCTGTTGTATGCGAGACGTTTATTGGTTTTACTGCTTGTACATAGTTCATTTGTCTCTTTCATTGTCATTTCCCATACCTTCCATATTCATTCCTTTCTCTTTCTGTCTCCAGTACCCGCCCCCCAGAGGGAAGTAACAGGCCCAAGTTCAATTTCTCAGGCCGACCTCTTCTCCTTTTCAATAAACATTTACTCTCTCTCTCTCTCTCTTTCTCATTAAACCTACGATGTGGAAGCGTCATGTCTCTCGTTACTAAAGGTAGCGCCGTGACAAGGATACAACTCCTCGCGACCCAGAGAAGACAACCTGCCATCGAGCCGCAGTGAATACAATGGCGGAGGAGCAGCGAAGCAGTGTGGAAAAGACGAGAAGGTCGCAGCAGGCAAAAAAGCAACAAAGCCGCGACATTGAAGAAGCATGGAGAAGCCGTTGTCGCATCATGCAAGAGTGGTGGGTGAGATAGCGAGATGAATACATAAAGGAGCTTGGACCAACGGTACAAGCCAGATCTGCAAGCAGCCAAGAGTTATCGGAAAGCGATGTCGTACTCATCGAAGGCAAAGTTTCGAGCACGCTTTCGTGAATGTGCCGCATAGAACGGACGTATACCGGAAGCGATGGAAGAATAAGATCATGTCTTCTGCGATCAAGCGGCAAAGAGTTGCTACAAAGGTAAACGAAACACATATATCCACTTAAAAACTGCTTCAAATGAGGGCGCAAGTTCAAGCCAATGAGCAATTTCCGGCGGGCGGGAACCTGTTGAAGATCATCATCAGCAGATCTCCCGTACAAGGCACAATACAAGTCAGGAAGAAGAAACCTTGCCTCATGGAGCGTACAACAATCACCATCTAGTTTTTTCTGCTATTCCTTCCTCATTAAACCGACTCAGTCGAAACGTACTGAAATCTCTTTACAAAAGTAGTTAGGGGTAACATAAGGGCCTGCTCGGGCAGTAAGACCTCGAGCTGCTGGGTGGGTCGCTTAATTACCCCCTAGCCGTTGTGGGCAGGTGTCCACACGCGCTCCACGCGGTCCACGGTTGTTTTGGGTGGATTGCACTGAAGAATTTTGAGAACTTTGGCTGATATGTGCTCTGCTGTTATGAGCTGATATGGGGCAAAGCTCCATACAGTAGTTCGAAAATTCAAGAGCAAAGCCACGATGCTCTTTCTTCAGATTTATTTCACACATTTCCCTCATGTTTGATGCAAACGCTTATTTCAGTTTATTTGATTTCGTGCATTCTACCGGGTGTATTACACATCTTCTACAACATTTGAGGTTCTTTTCAATCACGACTGGGCTGCGACAATTTTTTATTCTTTCAGATAAGGTGCACCACTGTGGCAAAGAAATAAAGCTGTCGTTCCGTAAGCTTATGCATCAGCGGTAACTTTTTCTGCTACCTAATCGAATGCGATAAAAAAATTGGCCATTTCAAAGACCCTTGGCCAAAAAAGCGGAAGTACTCGCCACACACGCTGCACGAATGACCCCACTTTCATAAAATTTTTTACCAACATTGAATTCAATGTTTGTTGACAAAAGTCGACAAAAGCTACAGTCAAACCTCGATATATCGAACACGGGTATATCGAATTAATGCCTATATCGAACACTTTCGATATCACGCGGATAATCACATGCATTTTTTAATTTTTATTTCGAACGGGGACGGACATGAAATGGGTATATCGAACTCCGCCACCCCAGACTGCCCAGACCGCTCGCGCTCTGTTGACAGGTGGCGAGCTATCCCGCAGTACCCTCGAGGATAGCGGTGGCGCGATGGGCGTTCCCCACTGCAGCGCATCGGTTGCGCCGAAGCAAAATTAGACGGTGGAAAAGAAGAATGCGAGCTTGAAGAAACCTGGGGCCAGCTGGAGCACTTTTTTGGTGCTGAGCCACCAAGCATGTGCATTGATGACTTTGTTGGCGGTGACGACAGCACTGGAACGACGGCGGAGTTGACGGATGTGGAGATCCTAGCGGAGGTTACTACTGAGCGCACAAACGAAGGTGCTGCCGAGGTTGTACCCCCAAGCGGGGATAGTGCCCCGCTACCGACTTCGACCGAGGCTTCAGCGGTTTTGGCCCTACCGCACCGCTACTGAAGTGCTTTAGAAGGCACCGACCTGTAGCTTGTTGAACGTTTGGACTACGTTGAGGAAGTCGTGTATAACACGCCAGGCTACCCTGCTGCAGTACTTTAAGCCAAAAGAATAAATATTTTGAAGCACCAAGTGAGTATTTACTGCACAATTCGTTCATTTATTGATTTGTACAAGTTTTTGACGCGTTTTTTACATGATTTTATATATCGAATTCTGGTTATATCGAACTATTTCGCGGGAACCGCGGTGTTCGATATATCGAGGTTTCACTGTACCAAGATTGAGTAGATTGTCTACTTACTGTCTATAGACCTCCTAGCAACAGCCTACCAACTTTTTGTCAACCATTGGCCACCGTGTTTGAACTGAAACGCTTCTGTAAACTTTCTACAGAAAGTTTTTTTGTAGACTTTATACTCAATCGCTGTTGCTAACCGAAGCGTTTTTGACAGGATATTCAAAATGTTATGCAGTAGGAAATGCCGACCATTTGTATACCCTGCTGTCAATACAGTTTAATTGAAGGTCGTCATTATTTCTCTCTAAAAGATCGTGTAGTGGCAGCAAAAATGAAAAAAGAAGTTATATCACCTCCCCTCGCGGGAACGCTGAGGGTGGGTTCAAGCGCAAGCGGAGAGCAACCGTCGACCGAAAGGCCGCCGGAGAGCGGCACACTGGTTATATGCGCAGCGCGCCCGAAGGAGAGGAGACCGCGGAAGAGAGAGTACTGCATATGCGCCGGCGCCAGTGCGTCTGCCGCAGCTATGACGCAACACAATCCAACACAATCCACTTTAATCCAATCCAATCCAAATCCAATCCAGTCCAATTCAATACAAGCCAAGCCAAGCCAAGCCAAGCCAAATCATTCGAATCCAATCCAATGCCCCTCGCGAGAGAGGGGCATCGGAGAGGAGAGGGGGTGAGCGGCGGAGAGCGCAGCTCGCGCGGCGAGGAGAATGGGGGAGGGGCGGACGACAACAACGCCGACGACGCTGCACGGACAAGGCCAGTGAATGAGATGCAGTCGCATCTAAAACAAAACAGCAACAGGCTGGGCTAATCGGGTTTTTCAAGGGATATTTAATAATCTTCACATTTTTCGGAGGCATACGTTCACACGCTCACTTTCTGAAATGTCACATAACAACACAACCCCACCTCAGAAACGCACTATAGCCGAAAAAGCAGAAACGCGAAGAAGAATGACACCGTCACCACACACGTTCTAGCAGTGCACTTCATGTATATATAGCCGCCTTCCACGGGTTGGCGATGCCGCGGTGAGGCGTGCCTGTCATTGCGTGTTTACAAAACTTCGCGTTGTTATTTCCAAAATACAATTCCGGACACACTGGGACGTAAACGATTGCACATATCCTCTTGTTTACTTTATAGTTGCAAGCTGTGTGTGTATGTGTGTGTGTGTGCGTGCGTGCGTGCGTGTGCGTGTGTGTGTGTGTATGTGTGTGTGTGCGTGCGTGCGTGCGTGCGTGTGTGTGTGTGTGTGTGTTTTAAAACCTGATTCAAACAAAGAAACGTAATTTGGTTAATGTGAAGTTAATAGTTTGTCCCCAAATATTGTGAACCCGTCCCGGTATTTAGAAAAAAGTCAATATGAATTAATTCAAATCGGACTCCAGGTCGAAGGAATCAGATGTTTGCGTTCAATTCAACTTGCGACAAAGCGTCTCAAAACACTATCAGTGGTCATCCTACAGAAGCCCGTCAATAGACAAATGTTAACATAAATTAGATAGACTTTCTATATACCACCGTCAACAGACAAATGTCAACGTAAATTAAGTAGACTTTCTATATACAACAGTCAATAGACGAGTGTCAACATATTGTCACGGAACAGTTGGAAGAAGACGATGAGGGCAGCTATGGCTATGTGCCGTTTGGGCTGAACTTTAGAAGAGGACGAAGGCCTTACAACTACCGGTCACTGTACTCTCTCGCTGGCATTGCTCAGCATTGTAATTTTCATCAATACACTGCATTTGCGTGGTTCTGCCTCGTAACATCTTGGTGGAGGTTGGGGGCTTTTCCCATTTACCACGGAACTCCGCAGCGGTCGTCAAATTCCGCCATCCAGGATGCCTAACAGCACCGACCCACCTTCAGGCGCTGCCATTCCCCCCATCATCGTGTCTCACCCTCGAGAACCTGGAATGTTTACCGGCAACGATGGAGTCGACGCTGATGAGTGGATCCGTATGTTCGAGCGGGTCAGCCGACTTAACAGGTGGGATCCCACAGTGATGTTGGCCAATGCTGTGTGTTGCCTGAAAGGCACAGCACTGACATGGTACGACACCAACGAAGAGACATTGACCAGCTGGGACGTATTCAAGGAGAAGCTATGGGCAGCGTTTGGAAACGCTCCTCACCATCAGCTTGCCGCCAAGAACGACCTTGCGTCTCGTGTCCAGAGTTCAACCGAATCGTACAGCGCATATATTCACGACGTACTTGCTCTGTGTGTCAAAGTTGACCGGGCGATGCCTGAGGATCGCCTCCGTACGATGGCCTCCGTACAAATGGTCCTGATCGAACCTCCAGGAATTACGTACTGCAGGAAGGCGTCTTATACCACCAGAACTTTCAAAACGATGGCCCAGACCTGTTGCCTGTCATACCTTCTCACTTGCGTTCCACCGTCCTTGAACAACTTCATGACCATCCACTTTCTGGTCACCTTAGCGTTACGCGCACATACGCTCGCGCACGCCGCCGTTTCTTTTGGCCTGGCTTGTACCGTTCGGTCAAGAAGTATGTTCAAGCTTGTGACCAGTGCCAACGGCGAAAGGTTCCCGGCAAATTGCCTGCTGGACTCCTTCAGCCCCTTCCTATCCCTCACGAACCCTTCGCCCGCGTCGGTCTCGACCTTCTGGGGCCTTTTCCTGCATCCACGTCTGGCAATAAGTGGGTTGCCGTTGCAACAGATTATGCAACACGCTACGCCATAACGCGGGCCCTACCCACAAGCTGCGCCACTGACGTCGCTGACTTCTTCCTTTACGACGTCATCCTGCATCATGGAGCACCTCGACAGCTCTTGACCGATCGGGGCCGCAATTTCCTCTCTAAAGTCATCGCCGACATTCTTCATTCCTGTTCCACTAAGCATAAATTGACTACCGCTTACCACCCTCAAACGAACGGCCTCACGGAGCGCCTAAACCGCACGCTGCTCAACATGCTTTCTATGTACGTTTCCTCCGACCACCGGGATTGGGATGCCGCCTTGCCATTTGTAACCTTCGCCTACAATTCCTCCCGCCATGACACAGCTGGTTACTCGCCTTTCTACTTGCTCTTCGGCAGGGAACCCGCTTTACCCTTGGATACCCTTGTCTCGCCTGCCTCAGCTCCTCCTAGTCAGTACGTCAGCGACGCCATTGCACAGGCTGATCTCGCTCGTCAGATCGCTCGCACACGCCTCACTTCGTCACAAGCATCCCAGAAGTCCCTCTATGATCGCCACCACGCCGATGTCCAGTTCCGTCCAGGTTCATTGGTGCTACTGTGGTCACCCCAGCGTCATGTAGGACTTTCGACCAAACTACTTTCTGCTTACACCGGCCCTTATCGCGTGTTGCGCCGCGTCACCGACGTTACGTACGAAATCACGCCGCACCCGCCCACCTCTGCCCAGCCTCACACGGACCTTGTTCACGTGGCCCGGCTCAAGCCTTACCACCCCAACACCTAAACGTTATGTCCCCAGACGCCGTGGCAGCGTCTTCCCGCCGGGGGGGTTTTGTCACGGAACAGTTGGAAGAAGACGATGAGGGCAGCTATGGCTATGTGCCGTTTGGGCTGAACTTTAGAAGAGGACGAAGGGCTTACAGTTACCGGTCTCTGTACTCTCTTGCTGGCATTGCTCAGCATTGTAATTTTCATCAATACACTGCATTTGCGTGGTTCTGCCTCGTAACAATAAATTCAATAGACTTTTTACAGACAAATGTCAATAAAACGTAAGAGTATGTAGGATAGCAGTAAAGTTGGTAGGATGTCAACAGAACGTCTACAGAATGTAAAGAAGCATTTTTGTAAGGGATGGCTTTCTGAACGCAGTGTCGGCCGCGCGAATTGGGACGTGAAGGAGCTGTCGGCACCGAAGGGCGTCGGCGGAATGTCAATCGCCGACTGTTTGGCCGGTACTCCAACGAGGGCTCCAACACTCGACCAGTGCCTCGGCACTGGTCGAGTGTTGACTCGGATTTTCACGACTTGTCGCACGACTGACTTAGAATATTCGCACGCTTCGGAAAACGTACATACTTGGCGGGGTCTGGGCAGTATGCCAATGTTACCGGCAGATGAATGTTGAGGCGCGGGCTCACCCTTTTTAATTCGAATGTGATAATACTACCTTAACCGATGTCTTCGGGTCCACTCTTGGTGAAGCTTCCTTAATACTCCAGCTTATATCTGGCTATGCATAGGGAAATGCGCATTATAGGGAGGGGGCAACGCCGGAATGCAACGGCCGCGCGTTAGGCCTTACGTCACGCTTTCAGGTGTAGCGTCGTCAATCGGTACCCGCAGCCCGACCTGCAATGAGTACGAATTTGCATATCCTGAGGCTCTAATTGAATATTACCTAACGATGGTCGAAATTTGGGATGTATGGCCTAACGTCTTCCTTACAGCTGCAGGTGCGGCTGGCGGTTTAAGACCTCTCAGTGAAACCCATTCATAAGCGTCCGCGCTCCGGCGAATCCCGGACAATTGCTGCTGTTATGCTATAAAATTGATACGTACCCAGGCAGTTGCACGCACCCGTGGTGGGTATTGACGACGTTTTATAAACAAGAAAATGCTCAGCTGCGCGCGTTGCCGAAACACTGCTGGAGAATCAATCAATCAATCAATCAATCAATCAATCAATCAATCAATCAATCAATCAATCAATCAATCAATCAATCAATCAATCAATCAATCAATCAACCAATCAATCAATCAATCAATCAATCAATCAATCAATCAATCAATCAATCAATCGATCGATCGGTCACAGCTCGGTTAGTTGGAGGGTCGAGCACAAGAAATGTACGGCTGTGCTCTGAATACTGTGTGTATTTTTTTATTTGCGATAGAATGCTCGTTGGCATAAAACTCTGAAGCCTAGGAAAGTGCTACACAGTATAATATCCCCACATGAGGTATTGAAGAACGCTGTATAAGCAGGAGTGTATGCTGCCTTCGCACGCTCTTGGCGAAGAGAAGCTTGAGTGGCACCATCACTCCTGACGTCAGCTTATGGACTCGCGCCGCTGTCGTCGGCTACACTCTCCTTGTAAGGGGCAGCAGTGCCTGTGCTAGAAATCGCCTGTTTTGATGCTTTAGTGCATTAAAAGGCGTATTTTCAGTAATTCAATTATTTTTCCAGTTTCTGATACCTCTGAATAACTTCAAGTAATATCGCGCCCCTAGTTTTCAAGGCATGAGGAGAGAGAAAGGACAACTTTCTTAAGAGCATCGGTAAGAAGATCGTGTGTAACTCGTCCTTTCTAGCTTATTTGCAAAGTTCAGTGCTTAGAGCTCCTGGATAAGTATTCAAAATGCGTAGTCTTCCCTAGAGTATTGTTGAGAGGCTCTTATGAAGACTCAACAGCCTCTAATGCTGCGCACCAAGCAACGGCCACCAACACGCGCATCCCACAGCAAGAAATTAAACGACTCTCTCCTATTTCTTTCGTTGTTGTTGACCTGTATGAGATTAATGCTTTTTCTGTGCCCAAAGCTTTCACTTTTCTGCACCGTCACAAACGTCTTATTAAGAGGTTTGGGGATGTTTGAGGGACTCATGAAGTTCATGTGGATATCTACGTCAGGCTGCATGGCATACATTCGCTTCTACACAGATTGGCTTTCGTAATGGCTGCGTGCAATGAGATACATATACACAGCGTGCATTGTTTATTTAGATGCAAATATAATGAGAATGATTTTGCCACACCACCTTGAAAAGGCGCAGACTACCTTGTCCACAGTATTTGAAGGCGGCTTTTGTGCCCTGAATTTTAATTTTAGCCATCGTAACGAACTGACTCTAAACTTGACATGCTATGACATGATTACGGTGTTGAAGGCTTGATATACTAGATAACGAACGCAATAAATAATATACTTGCCGGTTTCCAGTATAAAAGAATCGAAGCCGATGAATATGTCCAAGCAGCTCTTCATTGTTTTGCAACCCCTCCAGGCATAAAAACCAAATCCTGGCATGTACACTCGGGTTGACGTTCCATGAATTGAAGAAAATTACTCTTGCTCTTTTGAGTGCAGTTTTACTATAACGCATATCTGAATATGGAAAGGATTTGGCTGGGGAAATGTGCCGTAAATATTCCTCCAGGTCTGAACAAACAGTGTTACTGCATTTTTACCGTATACGTGATTAATATGCAAACATACGTGCATGCGCGCGTGCGTGTGTGTTAAGGCGGAAACGTGTTATGGCGGCCCACCTGCAGAAATTATGGAAACCGACTAGCACTACCTCCTCTCCGCACTGACTTTTTACACTCTGTTTTATCAGGACAGAAAAGCAGTAATGAAATATGGGTGTGTCATTCCCAAGTCTCTATGAATTGGTTTACACCTACAAATCTCACACGACGTTGAAGCCACGATTGCCTTGTCGATGAAGCGGTTATCACACCGGTCCTTGTATACGAGCAAAGCCTCCGAGCTTGAACCGACCACGTTATTTGTATCGTTCTCAATTGCTAACGTTTTGCTCAATAAACCTCTGTACTGGTTAGAAGCCTGGTGTATAAGCAGCAGGCGCCTATACACATAGTAGGTAATTTGGAACTCAACCTACATTTTTTGTGCCCCATAGCGCCTGTCGGCATACTCTCATGTCATGACAACGTAAAATGATGTGATACAAGACTTTCTAACGTTCGCAAGGTTAGAGGAACTGTTTTACATACGGTTACCGGGAATCGCAATGCCTTTTCCGACAACACGGAAGGCCTGGACTTTGTTCTTGTCTTGTATTTTCGCTGTTGTCGGTTATTAGCAGCTGGATGTTCCCTTTGTTCGAAATATTGTTCGATACAGAAGCTGATGCTTAGCCCCGACTCTTCGCGCTCCGCACAGGACCGGCTTCGCAAGGAATGGGGCGATGCCGCCAATGTTCCTTCCGGAGCGGTATCAAAAACTGTGCTTTGAAGCACGCCTTGAGCTCGTGTATGCTATTTAGGTATTTTATTATGATAAAAAGTTACGCACACACAAAATCTGGTGCGGAGAAGCATAAAAAGTCAACCGAGCGCCAAGAAACATCAGGGAGAGTGAGCCCGAGTGAATCACGCGACAAATGCGAGAACCCCTAAGCAAACGCGACGGAGACGCGATTCACAGCGCCCCCCGTGGTAGCGCTCACCTCCAATAGCCTGATCGCCACAGCCAAACCATGTGTGGAACATTTTACAGTGCAAGAGCTTGCAAAAACACTACAGGCAACCGAAAGGTGTAGTGAGAAACTTTCGAGCGTCACTGAACACATGTGGCGCGTTGCTGATGATCAGCAGGTGATACCTTCCAGGAGTAATCAGCGGAAAAAACAGGCTGCCTGACTAGACGCGATAACGTCACGTGAATTTTGTGTTATCGCAGCATAATGTTCAGACAACCCAGCTCTCAAAATTTGTCCTAAAGCTATCTTCACCGCACTATTCGTCGTTGTGAAGTGGTGCATCCTTTACAGCGGCCACACCCCGCAAGTCTCGGTGGTTCCATGTACGGGACACAGCATTTCGCCAGCTCAACAACTAAGAGCTCAATCCAACCAAGCAAAGACCCGTAGGGAGGCTTAGTAGCTCAGATAATTAGCTGCTGAGAATAAGGCCGCTGGTTGGCTCCCGGCTCGGCTGACGTGTTTCTGATGGAGACGGAAACAAACACCGCCCGTGTGTTGAGAATTCGGCACGGGCTAAAAATTGTTATTGCGTGAGCAAGAAACAAGGCATGTCGCTAACAAAATTCCGCGGTAGTTCCCTGGACACAGAGCGACCAAGCAACAGAGAACGACAAAACGCGTGTAGAGAGAAGGATGTCAAGCGAGCCCCGAGCCAAGGGTAGCATTTCCTGCGGTGTCGCTGCGCCCACACCACCGCCCCTGCTCGAAGCGCCCGTCAGGCTTCTCGGTGGACGATGGTAGGCCTCAGTGTTGCGGAATGGGAATGTCCATTCCATTCCAATTCCATTCCGGGGAATTGGAACTTGTCGTGATTCCATTCCTTTCAATTCCTCGGAATGACAGAAATTAGCCCATTCCCACTCCTGGAATGGACGGGAAGTTCAATTCCATTCCTTTAATTATTCAATATAAAAACTGCCTCAGGTGCTCTATCGAATTACTGAGGAACGCAAAATGAATCTGACGTTACCATACGGGTTGAAAACTGCAAATGTATTCAAAATGTGTCACTTGTCACCGAAGTTGGGAGGCGTAGCAGGTTGGTTACATATGTACCCAAATCGAAAAACTATCGTCCCTTCCTAACGAAATCCGAGAGAAGCGCGAAAGCTAAAAGTGCACCCAACTTCCGCTGAAAGTGCGTCTAGCCGATCGACAAACCTTCAAACACCCAAACCGCAAGCGAAGAACGAACCCATGCGACGATTTTTCGCGCACTAAGTAAACGCAACTACGAATGGTATAAGTGTACACTGCATGAAGTTATCTGCATGAAGTCATACACTTTTCCTCCAGCGATAAGTGTACACCATTGCGTGGTTTATGAGATAAAGGTGCACTATTGTGGTTCTTTATGATCCACGCGTGTGATTTTTTATGTAGAACCGTTCGTTTTTTGCGATTTTCAAGTAAGCGCTTTGACACAATGGAAGCCCAGTTTCAGAGAGAGAGAGATACATAATTTGCGGTCCCCGGTTTCACGCACGCACTGTGTGCGTAGAGACATTATCAGAGCTTTTCGGTCGAGCAGCCGGTCTAAGGGCGAATGCATTAGTTTTTCGATAGAATCCGATCGGTCCCACTAAAACAGCTTTCGCTTTGAAAAGTGCAGCGTCACACTGCCTTTTTTCATAATAAGTAGCGGGATCCCACTACTTATTGTAGTATTTGCATGTTAGCATGTTTTAATGGTTTGTTCTTTCGCGACGCGAGATGAAGCAACTATTACGTTGATGTCGGCTTTTTTCGTTTTACTACACACTCTGGGGCGCGATAGCTTGCTGTCTGCTTTGTGTACCGTCATACCAGCGTAATTAGTATGATGTGGATAACTCACAGGCGTGTCACGTGGAGCTTGCTCACATGTACATTCGAAATGCCTAATTGAATAATTTCAAGTGAATCTACAGTATTTAGCCCTTTCGCTACACTACAACGCTAGAGACGGGAGGGCAGAGTCACAGAATACCATTTACAGGTTTTGCATTCACTCTAGGAAAGTCGCCCCCGCTTCCACGTTGACCTCCATTGTGATTGTTTATTGACCTGGCACGACCGCAGCTCCATACGTCCAATACAGGACATTATTTATAACTACCTCATTTAAAGGGACAGACCATATCGTGACGGGACCCCTGCAAAAGTAAAGAAATATGGTCAGACAGTTTGTTTCCATGAATGCGCAACCATATGATCGAGGACCTGATCAAAATTTTTAAATGTGACCTCCCTTCCTGAATAGTGCCGATGCTCCAACTTTCGAGCCGACGACTAAGGCTTCAGTAATCAGGTACGTTTGTACCCAGGCGCAACGGCCACGTACACAGAAACACAGCAACCAAAGCACGAACAAGTTTGGCACAATTGGAGGAGAGGGCCGCAGATTCAGATCGAAGCAAAACACGGTGTCGCACTCCTGAGAGCCGTCAAAGCACTCGCAAAAAGGGCGTTATTGGAGCCAGAACTGTTAGAAACAAATGCCTGTCGACAGCTGTGTTCTGCATTGTCTGATGTAATTGTATATCCCATCTGCTCACTACCGTAGCCTCCGTAGCAGAGCGTGGAGGTAGAAAGCTCAGTAACATATTCGAAGCTCGCTTCTTACGCTTTTGGCGGGTGCCGGGCACGCAAATCCCTCACCCACAATTTTCTTTTTGCTGCCCTGGCATGGGTTCACTGGAGCCCCGCGGCCGCTGCAACACACGGACAGACGGTCGACAGGTTGGCGTCGTATTCCCGCGTGATGCCTACCAGGTCGGCTTGAGAGCTGCAACGCTATTTATTGCGCGCCGGAGGAAAGCGCTTTGTTGTGTCATGTGCGAACGCTTTATATTGCTAGCTCCAATATTTCGCAGTATCAGCTTGCGGTGAGAAACACCGCGGCTTCGGATGCGCGCCGTTCGTCGCCGGTGCTCCCTTTGAGATATAGCGACGCAGTCGTCGCCACAAACTAATTAAGTAGCCGGAAGGCACCAGCAATGGTGACGCCACCGTCTAAAAATCCTGACTCCATTCCCATTCCATTCCGAGCATAAGGCCCTTAATTCCATTCCCATTCCATTCCTTCAAGCGTTGTTCTCATTCCATTCACATTCCATTCCGGTATCTCGAAAAGGTGGAATGAATCCGGAATCATTCCAATTCCTGAGTGGCAACTCCGCAACACTGACACCCATTACAGCAGCTGTGATGGCGTGGGAACCTTGAAGAGCATACCACTCCGATGTAGCACCCGATCTTCTGTGATCATCTTGGTTCCCGCCTTCTCGGGGGCTACATTTACACGCAGGCACGTGCACGCACCAGATCAGTGCGCCGCTGGGCGAGATCAACAGTCCCAACTACCCGGACTCTTACCCGAGCAGGAAGGACTGTGCCTGGCTATTCACCACCACCCCAGGACACCGGCTCAAACTGGTAGGGCGTTAAGCACCTGTTGTGCCGGTGCATGCGCCACCGCGTGGTGATGCTCATTCGTTTCCTCCGCTTTCTGGCGACAGATTTTCAACGATTTCGAGCTGGAGCCCCACCAGGAGTGCGCGTACGACCACATCTCCCTGTACGACGGCGACAGCACAGACGCCCCGACGCTGGGTCGCTTCTGCGGGGCCAAGGTGCCCCACCCGATCCTCTCCACCACCAACCGCATGTACATGGTGAGTGGGATGCTTGCCTTCCCAAGAAACATGGTCCACTCGGCTTTTTTAAAGCAAAGCTTTTTACCTCTACCCCCAAAGGGTTCTTTCGCGACCGTTGGTGTCACCAGAAAACTCCAGCGAACATATAAAATAATTTACAGGCACCGCCGGGAATCGAACCTGGAACTTATAGACTAACAGAGCGAGAGCCCGTTGTCTCACCGATTTAGCTACGAGCCCACGCGAAGACTGGGAAGACAGGTCGTGTACTCACCAAGCACATCTACAGGTTTACCCCCTGCGTTCTCGCTGAATGCCACGTGAAAGCGTCACGCGACCACTCACGCCCGTCTAGCGTCCTGTGCGCACGTTGCTCATGTGCTAAGAGTTACAAAAATTAAAGGAAGCTCACACCAATGCATGACATCTCACTTCTAGTACGCCAATGTGCTAAAGCCTGTGGCCTCCAGTGTTCATGTAAACAATCATAGGTCCTTGTGGTCCGCCCTCACGCCAAACCAAGAAATACATTCAAATACTCCTTGATGGCCAGGCCATCACTCCAAGCCCCAGCATCAAGATCCTGGGCCTACATCTCGAGGCTAACACCAAGAGTGATGTCTCCTTCAGCGCCTCAAAAACAGCATTAATCAAATCATACACATCATCAGGCGAGTTGCCACCAAGAAGCGAGGCCTAAATGAATCCGGTACCTTTCGATTAATGGAAGCTTTTGTCCTCTCAAGAGTTACTTACGTCAACCCCCTGTCTTCTTCTCGACAAGGAAGACATAGAGATGCTTTATATAATGATTAGAAAGGCGGTCGAGCAGGACATTGGTCTTATCATGAGTGCGTCCACACAGAGGCTGCTTAGCACAGGGCTCCACAACACGGTGGAAGAGCTGATAGAAGGCCATCTTTCTAACCAGAAGGTCCGACTCAGAACTGCGATGGGTAACCGCATGCTTCATGAGATTGGCTGGGCAGCCCAGAATGTCACTTCGCTTGACGTACTCCCAGACTCTTGGCAACTAAAACTAAAGATGCTCCCTTTGCTTAGAAATACAAAACCCTCACATGACGAGGGTCACCGAAAAGCACGGGCTCAAGCGCTAAACACTACCCTCGGTGGGGATCATGCAGTTATCTACACAGACGCCTCCAAACATCGAGGGCAGCAATACGCCATCATCGTGGCTACCTCCAGAACCCACCTCCTTGCGTGTACCTCACTTAGGACCCAAGAAATGACGGCCGCAGAAGAGGCAGCCATCACCTTGGCTCTCGCTCAACCAGGGGTTTGGAGGGTAGTCATCGATTCCCAGCAAGCCTACTGGAATTACCGGTGGGGTTGGGTGTCCTGACCTGCACTGCGCGTGCTAAAAAACCACTCCCCAAACGGTTCCATTCAGCTCATCTGGACACCCCCTCACGCTTCAATGGAGGGCAACAAATACGCCCACCTAACAAGCCTGGGCTTTTACCTCCCGTGCTATGGAGCTGCACGAGGACAGTCACCCGCTTGTCACGTTCAGGGAGATAACGCAGCATTATCGCCTTCTGAGACAGACCGTACCTTCTCCTTACCCTGACCTTTC
The DNA here is from genome assembly GCF_048455015.1 of Haemaphysalis longicornis. Lineage (NCBI taxonomy): Eukaryota > Metazoa > Arthropoda > Arachnida > Ixodida > Ixodidae > Haemaphysalis > Haemaphysalis longicornis. Next base: position 190,875,747 of record NW_027526203.1, on the reverse strand, counting down.
AAGAGAACAACTACCATATGGCTCATACAATCCGGACTCCTTCCCACAGCCTACGCGTCTTCACTTAATGCATCGAAATCGCTACGACGCTAAATGTAAATTTTGCTCAGAAGTAGGAACACTCCGCCCCGTAATCGGGGTGTGCGACTTTAGACCTGAGCACCCTCCTCTCTTTCCGTCAACTACCCAACAAGAGCAAAGGGAGATGCTGCTGTCGAGGCCCTCTCTACTTACCCAGCTTCAGCGGGTGGACACAACACAGGCCGCACGGACTGCATATGGGCCCCACAGAAGAAGGGATCACTCCCCACGGCTGCACTCTGGGCCGTTCAAAAATCTGAACAGAAGTTTTTCTTCCTCCTCCTCCTTCTCTGGCGCAAATCTCGTCGCCTCCAACCGCGGCGCAGAGAAGACAGATCGTCTAACACCGGGTTGGAGCTTACTTTAATTTTACAAAAAAAAAGTTTCCACTCTTGTGCTACACCAATACAACTCAACCAAACACCGTTCACGCTTTATGCATTGATTTAACCTTAACAAGAATATCTCTTTGTAGTAATAAATGGTATGGTTAAGTGCATTTCACTTCTCTGTGGTTTTGCTATTTGTAGAGCGATGTGAGTGAATTTAAGTGTCGTCGCATGGGTAACCGTTATGGGTGCTGTTTACAGCTTTGCTTTCCAACCACATACACGGGGTGGATTGGCGCGATTTTTTGTACTTGAACTGCACCGAACATCGCATTGCGACAAAAATATAATGGCCAAAGTAGTTTGCCTAAGATCGCATTGTGGGAAAAATATAATGGCCAAAGCAGTTAATGCCTTTATTTCCAACACAGCGAAATTGCGAGTTTCGTCCGTAAGCGAAACGTCCATTTCGCGTATCTTTCAAGACGTAACGTAGTTGCTCTTTCGAGGCCTTTAACCCTTTCGAGACCTTTAACCCGTATCACTAACAGAAACCCAAGCCCCCTGACTTGATTTTCTTCCGTTTCATCCATGGTGTCTGCCCTCAACCAACCAGACCTTGCTTGAAGTGAGAACTTTGAAACGGGCATGGGGGGATATAACTATGAATTCCGCCGCAGGACTATGCACCGTAACATTTTTTTTCGTAACTATCGTGCTCTTTTGTTTTTGAGGAGCATCTTTTCGGTGGTTATTTTTTGCGCTTGAAACTGGTGTTTCCGATGCATACTGTTAGTGCTGGAAGCAAAGTGGCTTTAATGGGGGTTTATGTTGTAAAGCCACTGAATGTTTATAGCGGTGTTCATTATACTAATTTCTGAAAATATAATGTGACTGACTTTTGTACAAATTCGCGGAGTACATACCCAGCTGCTTTGCGCCAGGAATCCGAAAGTAAATTAACGAAAAACGTCATCACCCCTCTTGCATGACAAAAAGATGAGTACCTGAAGCTGTTATAAAACAATGAACGCGTAGATTTATTTGTCTACCATACGTGCGCGCTCCTTGAGGATAATGAAAGGGTTTATGGTCAGAAAATTCAGGCTGCGGTGAGTTGCACTTCGCACGGGATGTTTTTAACACGAGTGGCCATCCTTTTCTGTGAGCTCTCAAGAAGCTCCGAAGGAAAACTTAAGCACTGAGAACCTTACAGAAAGAATATTCTTCAACTTCTTTAGTCAAATATTGGAATTATGCAGAGTTTATGGCAGGGAAAACAAGCCGCTCAAATTCCCCAGTTTGACAGGCGCGCGTTTCTTGTAGAACTGAGGTTTTCAATTATCGAGGAGGACTCGAATTTGGCATTTTTCGATTTCCCCCGAAGCGGAGAAAACCGCCTTTGGGGTTACTTTTCCGTGTTCGTCGTTAAGCACTCAACATTTATAACCACATGTATACCTTCTTTGTTTCGTTGCTTACTCAAACCCTTGCGACTCCTGCAAGGCACTTTGGAAGCTCAGTCGCGCATTTTATTTCCTTCTCTGTTTCCTTCTCTGCACACGGCGTGTACTGAGTTGGCGGATTTTGAATATTTCGGTCAAGCCTAGCCCGCCAAAACGGGTTTCCTGCAATGTTGCGAGCTGTATAGGCACAAGAATACCCATTTTGTGATACTGAAGCGAAAAGGAACGGTGATTTTCCTCGAGGCACGATTTCATTGCTAAAAATATATTGGCTGCGTCTTTGCGTTTTCTGCCGTAAGTCTTCGTTTGTTCAGGCTGCATGGCACGTTGTAAACAAAGCAGGCGTGCAGCCAAGCGAATGAATGGGCGGGCAGGAGAGTGAGCAGAAAGGTGAGCCATTGGCCCAGCAAGTTTCTCGATGTCTTTCCACAGAGCTGTGGTCAGCGGTTATGACACCCACAAACCTACCTACATAGGGCCCAATATGACTGATTACAGGGGCGTAGCCAGAAATTTTGCTTGGTGGGGGGAGCTGAGATTGCACCTCGACCTCCTCCATATGATTGTTCAAGGGATTAAAAATATATCTAATTAATACGTAGCTATTACTGATAATATACATTACCATTAACTGAAATGTACAACGAATGACTTAAAATACGCGACTGTTAATTGTCCAGAACAAGGAAAATAAAATATGCCATAAAAATCAAAGCCTTTCCACTCAACGAGAAAGCTGTCGGAAGGGCAAAGCAGTGATTCGCCATAATGGGCTGTAGCGCCGTTATCGGCTCACTGCTACCACCCAATGCAATTCAAATTTCCCGCCTCCGCAGTGCTCGCGCGCGCGCCGTCTGAAACAGCGCCAGCGACAGTTCTGTTACTTTTGTGCTTGCTTTTGCTCCCGCACGTGCCGACGTTGTGCTGTCACTTTTTTCCGCTTAATAACGTAAAAACGAACCCAACGACCGTTCCGAACTAAATTAACGCGGGTGTTGCCGGTTAATTAGATATATTTTACCTGAAATGTACCTGCAGTTTTCTTTGCGCTAAACAACGGGAAGATGTATGACAAGCGCCAGCGGTTCGCGAGTTTCCAGCGGTTATGACTATTTAAACCTCTTGGTTTTCGAAGCCTCTGCGGGACGCCCTTACAACGGTACGCCGGGCTCTACCTGGGTCCGTTATCTCGCTGCGTCGCCTGATTCCGGCAGTCGCTTGACGTCGAGCGTTACGACGACCAGGCGAGCACCCAAAGTGCTCTGCACTTAACAAAATTGTCGCCATGTTCGGAGAACTGTGGCAGAATTGATATCACTGCTTCCAATTTTCTGTTTTGTCTACATAAAAAACACAGCACTTAAAGAAATATGGAAATTTAGAAGAAATATAAACATAGATGCAGATGTGGAATAAAAAAACATGGAAGTAAAGAACTAATTCATCCAAACTAACAAAGCACGGAGAGGGCATTATAAACGCGGAAAGCCTGAACCAAACAACTTGAGGGTGGACTTTTGTTCTATAGTCGCTTGGCAATCCAAGAAACTTTTTTTTCCTTTTTGCACATATGTGCGGTACAAATCTTAACGTAGCTGTCTTTTATGCCGCTATATTGCGTAGGAGGAGCTTGTCGCCCGTCGTGTACAGAGAATAATTTGCACCAAAATTAGTCACACAAAAAATACGTGGTGAAAAAAGCGAGATATTATTTTGGTCAGGGCAACAAAGGCGTCACTGGCAACGAAGTGTAAATTTATCCAGAAAACCGGTTGTATATGCTTGGAATTTACTTGCGAATTAGCTGCTGCGGCGCCGCTAGTGCTCCAAAAATGACCTATTTGTAAAGCGGTGGCACTAGATCATTTCGCCGCATAAACGGCATTGCAGCAGCAAATTTGCAGGTAAATTCGCACCATGTAGAGGAAGTGGAGACGAAGTCCGAAGTCGTAACACAATGGTTACTGGCTGCGGCCCTGGTTTCATGTAAATACTGAAGCAGCCATGCCTGCGGTTCCGCCCGCGATTATCCCTAGTTTGTTCTGAGCAACGACTCCCCGTCGCGTCGCGGAGCGCTAGTTCGCAGAGCACCCCCGTCGATGAAGGTGTTTCATGGAAGTTAGGCATGCTAGGAGGGAAACAGGCCACCAAGGCAGAGAAGGTGCACTTTCAGGACAGAATTCCTGGTGTTCTAGACAAAACCCTAGGATTATTTCCGGCACAGGTGGTTGCCTTGGTATCCGTGCATAACAGTGCGTCAAAATTTCGGGGGGCAGGTGCGTGGTGAAGCCGCCCATAAGCGCCTTCCCCCCTCTCTCAACGCCCCTCACTGATCATACAATACGGCACTGATCATACAGTACGAAGCTGCCACTGGGCATGGAATACCAGCTGGACCTCTTGCTCCGGCGTTGTCAGAAGCATGCTGTAAGCATTCAGAGTAAGTTGGGCTTCAAATTCAGATTTCTGAACAGTCTGACCGCTGCGTTATCGCTCCGAAAAATGAGCGGTCATTTCCCCGATCAACACTGCAGACTGTTACGATAGGTTAGCTGTGCTTGTAGATTTCGTCACCGTTCGCAAGATGTGGCAAAGCTGAAAAGGAGGAAGAATTTTCTGCGCGTCAAAACTATTGGTGCGCCCGCCATCCATGCGGACATGTGTGTGCATAGTCTACAAGGCGCGCGATGTGGCGAGCGCGGAAGCGTGCCGCTGCTTGCGCGCGCCGCGCATTACTGATTGATTGTAGGGTTTAACGCGCTGACACAACGCATGCGATGAGGCGCGCCGCAGTGCAGGGCTCCGGATTAATTTTGACCACCTGGGGATCTTGAACGTGCGCCGAAATCCCGTACACACGGGCGTTTTTGCTTCTCGCCTCCATCAGAAAAGCGGCCGCCGTGGCCGGGAATCGCACCCGCGTCCTCGTGCTCAGCAGCACAACCGCTCAGCCACTGAGCCACCGCGGCGGGTGCGCGCCGCGCATTAACCGACTTGGATAGATCATAGTCGAAAGGAAGTCGTACGTGCGAAAAAGAGCGTGGGGGAAAACTGCGATAAGGATCACCTTCGGCGCTGGTACTTAAAGCGGCGATCAAATACTGGGGCCCTATTCTCGACTGCACAAATTGCCGGCATTCCGCCCATGTTTTTTTTTGCGTAAGCACAACGTAAGCAATCAGTGACGTGCTGCACCTATAGCTATGATGACATGCAGTGTAATTTGACGAGTCACTCATAAAGATCGCTACCAAGGTATCAAATATTGTGCAAGAAAGATATAAAAACACTTGGCATGTACTATAAAAATTAATGCGGTAGCTGAAGCTGACAAGAAAAACACATTTCTGGAGGTTAAATTTGGCGCCAACACCACAAGGCCATCGAGTAACGTTGATCCAAAAGCGAGCGAAGGGCGGATGTCGAGCTAAAGAACATCACAGAATTTTTTTACCGTATTTATTTATTTCTTTCAATCGCTTTTAGTAACATAGCTCGGCTCTCTGCTTCAATGCAAGCTTCGTTGCGTTATCACCTTCCCTGCCGCCACCGCCGCCACGCCATCGTCTGCTGTTTTGTTACAAGTTTATGGCGTGATCAGAGAAAAAGACGGCCGCGACCATCGCTTCTACGACACATAAGAGCAGCGAAGCGCTACGCCTGATAACCGCGGAGCGCGCCGATGTCGCCGATTCACTCATTAGTCATCTCAACTTCAATCAGCGCTGTAATGAACCAAAGAGTCACTTTTCTTGGTTATTTTTCTCTTGAGTTCGATCATGTGACCCAACAGCTTACTAGGACGAGTGTGGACAAATGCCATGCATTGGGTTCTCCTTGTCATGGAGAGGCTTGTACTGCCTTCTTATGTTGCGGTTACGCCAGACAAATAATTTTTATTTCATTTCTAAACATAAAAGCAAAATACTGCATGTTATTTGTATGTTCCATGATCGCTGACTTGGAAGCAGTTGAAACTATAATTTGTTTCTGTAGGAAACATGCTTTAAACAGCGCGCATGCGAAACTGCGCCTGCTGCAAATTGCCGCACATTTCGCGGGGCCGTAAGCCGGGGCAATATTTCGCCCTATTTTGCTTCTATTTTGCGACAAAAACAGCCGCCATTTTCAAGCTGTTACGTAGCATTACGTCACTTTTACGCAGGCTGAAGTTGCCAATGCATGACGTAATCGTTCCCGCCAACTGTTTAAATCACGTCACGCCTTCTCAGCCAATCACAGAGGGGGTGTGTATTACAAGCAGTATTGTTGTTGAACAGCAAAGACGGGCTTACGTTTTCATGTCCGCTGCATTTAGTCTGGGTTTTCATTGCCGGCCAAGAATTATGCGCCTCTAGTAACGAGAAATAAGGCAAACTTTAGAACTGGTGTCCGTAAACGACATGAAACGTCAAAATGATGACAGCACACACAACCGCTTTGTCAACCGGAAGCACATGACCAAAGTTGAAAGGCAATCAGAAAAGGCTTCCACAAAATTGCCTGAATTGCCGGAAATTTGTGCAGTCGAGAATAGGGCCCCTGGACGCGATGCTACTTGAACCGGCCACGACTTGTCGTGGCTGATATGAGTACACTTAAACATGGATGTAACGAACCTGTATTTCACGAATTCCTGGATTTAGCAGTTTTTCAATTACCGTTGCAACGCCCATTGAAGACCATGTGTTTGCCATCTCTACTTAACGACGGCGTTGCGACGGATTACCTTGATGTGACGAACCGGCTAAGCTGATCAGTCATTATTTCTTGCACTTTTACTAAGAACTAGGCCGGAGAAATGCACCAATTTACGGAATAATCACACTACTTCAAGGAGCCAGAAGCTACGAAAACATATAGAAACGCCAAAAACAAAATTCATGATGATGATGATGATGAGCTGAAAAGGAGGAAGCTGGCGGAATCCCGTGGCTAACATAGCACTCAATTTAGGTCTCTCGTGTGGAGCGTGACACCAGGTGGCAAGAGTAACTGCACCTCACTTTTTTTTCGCCCGCACCGGAAACTACGGTTCGTTTCCACGTGTGAGTGCTGTGTCGGTCTGAGACTGAAGTTTTTAGGTGGTAGGCCATCCTGTCGGCGTGTAGAAGCCCGTCTGTACTGATATATGTGGTGTCGTTTCGTCGGTGATGAGTTCCGCTTCCAGAAAACGAAAAGTTTTCTCTATTAAAAACAAGCTCAGAACTTTAAACGCTGTCGCCGCCTGGTACACTATCCCAGCTAGCATTCTGGATCTCAACCATTTTGAGTGTGGAAAAGAGCATCAAGTTCACGAAAAGGCGCCCTTTCAGCATAAGTTTAGTTTTTGAAACTCGTTTGGAGCCAAAAAATGCCAAAAAGAACAAGTGATACTTAAGTTACGTTTGTGAATACGGAGGTATTCACAAACGTAAATTGCCAACGTAAATTGCCAAAACGAAAAATTTCCAACTTTTGCCAACTTCATTATATACAGGTTTAACTGTACTTTAAAACCTCTGCCATAGATGCATGCGTCCTGACCTAGTCAAGCTCCGTCCACATGGCGTACGCTAATTAGCGCGTTTGCAAGCGCCTAACTTGCACTGAAAAGGGTACCTTTTATAAGAAAGCATTTAGGAAGGCTGCTGAAATGCATGGTTGCCTTTTCTTCCTCTTGTCTTTTTTTGGTCCTTACGAAAGGTTGCCTGACGCCATAAATTAAGTTAGCCTTCTGAGTACGGTGGTTGCGCTGAAAAAGATATGAAAATAGAAAAACAAGTTGGCTTGTGTTGAAAAATTCTTGTGGCAAGAATACAACTACTTCGTACAGCAGCAGTTGTTCAATAACGAACAAAAAGTAGGAAAATAGGCATCAATGAGCTTTAAAACACCTTGCCACACTAACAATGGTGATGTCACTAATTGTGAAACCTGAAATCTCATTGGTGGATCTTGTATAAATGTTTTCCGGGAGGCAACAGGTAGATGAGAAGTGCCCTGTAGCTGCTCCATAAAGGAGGAAGCTTTAAAACGATTGAGAATTACAGACCGCTATCTATCCTACCTTGTATCGCACAAATCTTAGAAAAGCATCTTTTTGGTACAATGAGTCCTTTTCTCGAAAATAATAACCTTCTTTCAGATTCTTAGTTTGAATTTAGGGCAGGAAAGAGTACTACAACGCTCTTAGAAGAGTTCTGTGATCATATTTATTCTGCCTTCGATAATAATAAGGTCTCCTGTGCTCTTTTCCCGGATGCCAGCAAAGCATTTGACTCTGTTTCTCATTCATTATTGCTTCAAAAGCTTAAACTTGTAGGTTTTCGGGGTGCTTTTCTTAAACTTTTAACAAACTACTTCCACAACCGGGCTCAAATTGTGCGGATAAACGGTTTTTCGAGTTCCAAACTTTTTTTGCAATCAGGAGTGCCACAGGGATGTATTTTATCGCCATTGTTGTTTAACGTGTACGTCAATGATTTGGGTTCTGTCACAGCAAGGAGTCGCCTGTATCAGTATGCAGACGACACTGTTCTTCTGTCTACTCACTCTCTTTACTGTTCAGCGATTCACTCCCTTCAAACAGATGCAATTGCGGTTATGGATTGGTATTCCTACAATGGTATTTGTATTAACACACAAAAAACAAAATGTGTGTGTTTCCGTAATCCTCACCAAAAAATTGACTGCACGCCGATTCTACTCCATAACTCAAGGTGTAAAGATTACCATTCTATCCCTCTTCTCTTCTCGACAAGCGTGAAGAACCTAGGTGTATAATTTGATAGCGACATGGCGTGGAACACCCAGATGAACTACGTTCGTAACAAGCTTCGGGGGGTATCTTGCGTTTTATATAATGTTCGTTCCTTCATGCCAGTCCCAACGCGCAAACGTATTGTGCACTCGCTCGCTTACAGCATTCTCAGGTATGATATATCTGTGTTTTATCATTGCTATTTCACTTGGCGTTCCAAAGTAAACTGTATATTAAAAAAACATTGTCCTCAGCGTTGCCTACAACGTAGATATCCCCGTTAACGTTGATTGCGTCACTTATTTCAGTCTGCCTACATTTGATGCCCTGTTTTTTCAAACGATTATTTTAAAAAAACTTCTGGTGCAGCTCTTTTTTGTCCCCTCATGTGCCGGTGCGAGTGTTCAGACATAGTCCTCGATTTGTTATGCCGCGTTGCTACACACGTTTTGGATCCTATGTTAGAACTCACTATGTCTGAAAAATTTTCGACTGCTTACCCGATGAGATATTTTCTATTTCTTCTCTGCGTGGCCTAAGTCTGCGCAAAAATTTTTCTGTTTTGTCTACCTCTAAGTAATACCATTTATTGCCTGTGCTGACAGGCCGGGTACGGCCCGACAAGCCTTGCACGGCTTGGGCTGACCCGATGTTGATTTGTATATTTCAAGAGATGAAAATAAATATTACTATTACTACTACTATTTCACTCAGTTACTGAGCCGAAGAGCCGAAGATCCGGGTCTAATGAGCCGTCTCTCTGCGCCATCTGTTATCGGCGCGAGAAAGCAACTGTACTGCCAGGCCAGCTGGGACTAATTGTTCAAATTCCTCCAGCGCGCCCCACGTGGTGGGAGCAGACAATTCGAGTCAGGAGAACCGGATGCAGTTTTGACCCGTTCTTCGCCTCTTCTGGCTCTTCCGCTCAGTTACTGAGCCGAAGATCCGTGTCAAATGAGCCGTCTCTCTGCACCATCTATTATCGGCGCGAGAAAGCAACTGTACTTCCGGGCCTGCTGAGGCTAATTTTCCAAATTCCTCCAGCACGCCCCCTGTCGGGGGAGCAGACAATTCGAGTCAGGAAAACGCATGCAGTTTTGACCCGTTCTTCGGCTCTTCCGGCTCTTCCGCTCAGTTACTGGCCCAAAGAGACGAAGAACGGCTCAAAATATCCGGGTCTTTTGGGCGAGTTTCGCGCCATCTATTATAGGCGCAAGAAAGCAACTGCCCTGCCTAGCCGGGGCAGTTGCTCAGTGGGGCTAATTTTCCAAATTCCTCCAGCGCCTCCTGTCGTGTGAGCAGACAGTCCGAGTAAGGAGAGCTAGTTCTTTTGAGCCGTTCTTCGGCTCTTCTGACCCGCTCTTTTGGAGAGCCGCTCTTCGCGTAGCGGATCTTCTGAGGCACCATTTGGGAACAGTGGTTGAGAGTCCGCGGCGGCGGCGGCGGTGAATGAAAGATCGGGAGGCCGCAATGACAGCAGTGAACGAACTGCGTCTGTATTTTCAAAGTAATAGGAAAATAAACTCCTGTGACCATATGATTCACCACAGTTACATTTGTGCGTTCAGCTGTGGTCCGAGTCGGGAATGAGTCGGATCTTCTCAACCGCTCAGTTTAGCGGCGATTCTCGACTCCCGGTGGTTCTTTGGCAGAGCGGCTCTCCTAAGAACCGCCGTTCAGCGGCTGCTCGCTCGATTAGAGAATCGTGCTGAGCATGGCTCTGAACGAGTGTTGTCGGCACGTTCCGCTAGAGTTATAAGAGTCGTAAAGCCGACCCAGCTGGGTCTTGTGTCCACCTTTCGCGTCATCTATTATCGCTGCCAAAAAGCGGACCCGTCTCGATCAAACAAACTGAACAAAGTGTTGTTCACCACCACAATATTAAAATTAGTTTCTTTGTATTATGTTTTCCAGAATAATTTTTTCTGGCGTCACAGCTTACTAGTAGAGATCATATTTGTGAGGTTATAAAGTTGACGAAAAATTGCATTTTTTCTTTATATATCGACCGAGAGTGATCCTGAAATACCACTGACACATAAAAACTTTTGTAATGATGGTAAGGCCAATTTTTTTCGGTACAAATGCATCGGATGTTGTTACAAAATAAATGACTCAATAACAATTAAAGGGACAGACAACCGATTTTTGTCGCGTATGTGTTCTCTAGCTCATATGAAAGCCAGCGTTTTATATAGCCCGATAACCACAAGCAATTTTTAAACAAACTGGCGGAAATAATTTTAATTTGGCAGCAAACTTCCTGAAATCGGAAGGGTGGCGGTTCGTAGTGTCGAAACTTGACACTACAATATGTGTCCCTGTCACGTGACCTGCAAACCTAGCAGCTACTGTAACTGCTGAAACGTTTATTTGCGTATTGAAAACCTTTTAAAACAAGTATTTGTACAAGGTTAAATTGTATATATATTTCTAAACATTATTCTGAAAATTTTAAAGAGACGCCGCCCGCCGTCGCTGGGTGCCTCTCAGCATGCCTCTCAGTGTGGCTAACTGAGCCTCCATGCCCAGAATCAACGGCCGCGTTCAGTAAACAGACCCAGCGAAGGAGCTTTGACGATTCTTCCTTAGTCAGCGGCGTTTGTTCTGCCAAAATATTTGATTTCAGTTTCCAAATACGCCAACGGCAGCTTAAAAAAAAAAAAAAAACGTCGCGCCCGGGGAGAATCGAACTGCCCGCCTCCACAACGTGAAGCCAGATTCTACCTATCGTCTATCCCAACAGATGGCGCATTCGTGCAAAATAGACCGTTGCATTAAAAAACACATAAAAGTACAAGAAAGCCTGTGATTCAAACTTTTTTTTAGCTGGGAACAAGTTTTTAAATATCGTTTTTTTATTTCGCATACAGACAAACGTATGTTGCCGAGCTAATCTATGTCATGGTTGCCAGCATTAGTTTTGGGAGGGACACATACGGCTCGTAGATAAAAAAATTCGATTTAAAAAGTTCTAGGACGTTATCAGCAAAACCGTTTCTCGTCAAGGTGCTTTAAGTGATGCCCTTTCATTTGGGATAGAGAATATATACTCGACAAAAATCGGTTGTCTGTCCCTTTAAGTAATAATTTAGATTATGCATGCTTAACACAGGTTACAGACCTAAATGAACCACTGAACCGTGCAAAGGAACCGGTTTACTTCAGTGAACTGAGCCGTTCTGAGCCGCTCACTGAAGTGAGCCGTTTTGCCCATCTCTAATCTACAGCGCTTGGGCGGCTCGTATTTATACCCAAAAGCGCCAACGGTCAAACCAGCGTTCCTTATAGATTTGTGCACACGCTACGAACGTCACAGACAACCACAACGCTCTTTCCAGAGCTCGTGAGCAGTCGGTAGCATCGGCGCACGTTGAGTCCGAGAGAGGGAAGAGAGGAGGACTCCGCTGCGATCGCGGTGCCTCTGTGTCCTTGGAGCGCGTTGGGACGTGCCTCGCCAGGCCGGCAACCGTCGAAGTTTGAAACGCGCCGAAAGCGAAGCGTCTGACCCGGGCTTTGTCGAGACGTGAAACATGAGTCACCGACACGGTTGGGCTTGTTTGAAAGGCGCGCATAGTGGCTTCGCCGCACAGGCGAGGAGTGATGAGACGAAGCCCAGCGACGGGCTCAGTCGTAACAGCTTCTCCGCCGGGGATCCGAGAGGCCGATGGATAAGAGTCTTCCACCGTTGTCCGGAGCGATGCTTTCGGAGAGAAGTGCTCGACAGATGATCGACTCCAGGCCTGGGCTGTATGACACCGTGCTGGAGCTTCGCCGGGCCGGTCACTGGATGAGTAGTGGTTCCCCAAGAACGTCTCTGGCTTGGTCAGGCAAGCAACAGAACAACACAGGAAGACACAACCGCATCATCGGCAAGTGCGATGTTAAATCCACTCTGAAGATCTACCAGGCTTTTAGTTGCGATAAAATATGCTAATAACTAACTACACTAGTTATATTTCAGCCCAGCAGTACTTTAGATAAGTGCACAAACTTGAAAGGTGACATTTCGCGTGATTGGAAATCCCCCACACAAAAAAAACGTAATCGTAAAGGGCGAAACCTGCTTCAGGTAAAACAATGCAATTGAAAAAGTCAGGCGTCTACAGGGCACTTCTCGCGCTGAGAGCTGCGATTTGAGCTCTGGTCATTGCCCTGAGCTTTCCCCAATTTCAATCGCACCTTAGGTGCGCCTGCTCTCTGAAAGCGACTGCGACGGGTCGAGAGGACATCGGCCTTCTTCCATGACGTGTCTCGAGCGCACGGAGAAAACTGCTCTACTTTCCGCCGCTCGAGCAAGGCGTGCGCTTTCGTTCTCGGCCACTCCGAGATCCGATGAGATCCGGCGCAAAGCGAGCGTGCGGCGCTATCACTCCGCAGGCGCGCATGAGAGCTCTTGCCGCATTGGTTAGCGACACTGTCGGCAAGCTAACACCGCAGGGTGTTTTCGCTCGCCTTTCCGGCTGTCAAAGCCAATTTACGGGCAGCCCGCTGTCAGAAGACGGCTCAACTCCAGGCGACACCGGAATGGCTACGTGCTCGGCTGGCCGTTGCCTACATCGAGTATTTGAGCTTCAGGTGGAACGCTCCTTTGCGGTGCCATCAGTACGCTTAGCTGCACCGTGAACATCATTCAGTGTCTCGACTGCCGGCTCTGCTCCAGCGTTGCTACATTCTGAACTCGCGTCCGGAGAAATACCCTTCGTTTCAACGGACTCGTGTTGCCTCCTGTTTCAACGGACTCGTGTTGCCTCCTTTCGCTAACGTCACGGTTTTGGCTTTCCCGCGGAACGCTGTTAGCTAGTGAGCCGCGCGCGTTCGGGACGGTAGCCGTTTTCAAGGCCTCCCGTGAACCTGCGCACTTCGAAGATGGTGGCGAAACATACCCGCTCACATTAGGGGCCTTACACACAGTGTACTTACGCTTCCCTCTGTCGTGAGCCTCCGGAAACACCCCATCCTCGCTATCTGTCTGAGTTTCGCCGTTGCTCTGAGAGGTGGCGATACTATCCTTACATGAGCGCTTCGCAGCGAGCTCAGCTGATTCTTTCCTAGGCAGTTTCTCAAAATTGTACCCCGTGTCGCGTAACAGCTGATGCGACGTGTTCGAGAATAGGTAGCTGCATTCCGGAAGAAGTTGTGCGGATACTGCCGCCTGCATGACAAGTTCACCAAACGGCCCTGCGATGCTGACCCTAGCAATCGGCAGGAGCACGTTTCATGCTGCCACAGCCGGCTTCACCCAAACACACTGCCCCGTCAGCTGATCCGGTTCAACGTACGAAGGGTGGACCATGTCTACCATCGCCGCGGAGTCGCGAAGAACTCGGCACGGTTTAACGTTGACCTCTAGCTCACGTTCGTACGGCTCCAGAAACTGCCTGCTGTCCTCACTGTGATCTAGTACGTGAAAGACGAGTTTGCCCTTCTAGCAACTCGCAGCGAAATGTCCCGTCTCGCGCAGTTGTAACACGCAGCCTGACTGCGCGCTTTAAAAGCTTTCTTTCTGCGCTGCTCCTCAGCGTCTTCTGCTTTTTTTTTCGTTTTCGCGGCCAGTTTTCCTATCCACGACAACGACTTCCCTAGTTCCACCGCCTTCAAGGGGAACTCTGCCTCTCGGCCCTGACTTATCAGGCCTCGGCCTGAACTCGTTTTGGCTGTCTTTCGGCCCCTGCGCACCTCGACGTGCGACGAACTCGTCGGCTAGCTTAGCTGCCTGATCCACAGTATTTACCCCTGGCCTATCTTCTACCCAGAGTCTCTGGTTCTCCGGTAGTCGGCGCTAAAACTGCTCGAGACCAAAGCATCCAACTGCCTTGTCGTGCTCTCCGAAAGCCTTTGCCTCTTTGAGCCACTCTTCCATGTTAGCCCTCAGCTTGTAGGCGAACTCCGAGTACGACTCGCCCTTATCTTTCTCGGCTTCACGGAACTTCTTGCGAAACGCCTCTGCTGACAGCCTGTACTTACGCAGGAGGTTCAACTTGACTTTCTCGTAGTCCTCCGCCTCCTCCTTTGGCAAGCGGGCCATCACGTCGGATGCCTCACCTGGCAAAAGCGTAAGCAGCTTTTGCGGCCATGAGTCTCGGCTAAACTGGGCCCTCTCGAACGTACGCTTGAAGTTGACCAAAAAGACCGATGTATTCTCTTACCTTGTAGGGTCGCATTAGGTCACTTATTCGCAACGTAGGTCACTCAATCGCCGCATACTGCACGCTTGGCGCGCTGCTGTCACTCTCACGCCTAGATTGAGATGCCTCGATGTCTAGACGCCTCATTTCCAGCTTACGCTGTCGCTCCCGTTCTCGCCTTCTATCCTCCCGTTCCTGTTTCTGCCTCTCCAGCTCCTGTTCTCGCTTTTTCTCCTCGCGTTCCTCACGCTGGCGCTCAGCCTCTGCAGCCTGACGTTTAGCGGTCTCCCTGCCATTGATCATCTCAATGCACTCAGACAGGTCGTCATCGTCAGCCCCAACAGCGAGTATAGCCTGTATCAGCTCTGGCTTTCTCAGCGCGTCCGTAACATCCAAGCGCAACTGTTTTGCAAGCTCCAACAACTGCGGTTTTTTCAATGCTTTCAAATTTTTGGCCGATCTAGAGTACTGCTTTCCCACTGCTCCAAAAATGTTTTGCGCGAATAACACACGCGACAAAAACACACTGCCTATTAGCTATCCTCAGAAGCCTGGTAAAACTCAGTAAAGAAACGTTCCGCACTCACCAATGACCGCCATGAATTCGGCGAAGTCCGAAGCCGCCTTGACGTCCGTAGTGTTGGATCTCGCACCTCTGGCTCCAGGTGTTACGAAGTTGCCATCCGACCGCTGCCAACCAGTTGTTGCGGCCGGGTGGGCTGACCCGAGCCGAGCTCCGTCGCCTCCGACATACGTGTGGTAGCGTGGTGTAAAGTCAGCGGCCAGCAGCTGTTGCAGCCGTGAAGAAGTCCAGAAGCGGTAGGCTAACGTAACTGTTTACTTAATAGCGAAAGGTGAGCCGAAGCCGAAGAACAATGCCCCAACGGGCGAGGTAACAGTACAGGACTCGAGCAGAGCGACAGCACTGATTCTCTGCTCTTACAGGAATGGATCTACAGCGCTTGGGCGGCTCGTATTTATACCCAAAAGCGCCAATGGTCAAAACAGCGTTCCCTCTAGATTTGTGCACACGCTACGAACATCACAAACACGCACAGCGCTCTTTCCAGAGTTCGTGTCTGAGAGAGGGCAGAGATGACTCCGCTGCGATCGCGGGGCCTCTGTGTCCTTGGAGCGCGTTGGGACGTGCCTCACCGTGCCGGCAACCGTCGAAGTTTGAAACGCGCCGAAAGCGAAGCGTCTGACTCGGGCTTTGTCGAGACGGGAAAGCATGACTCACCGACACGGTTGGGCTTGTTAGAAAGGGGCGCGTAGTGGCTTCGCCGCACAGCCGAGGAGTGATAAGACGAAGCCCAGCGACGGGCTCAGTCATAGCACACGGCATAAAACGCTTTCGTGTTAAAAAAGTAATGCCATTTTGGCTTCACTGGCGGGAGAACAACCTTGCCTTTAAGGGGATCTACACTAAGGAGTTGCTGCAGGTCGGCTTCACCACAACGCTCCACAGCGGCAACTAAGCGACCAAATTCGGCCAAATGCACGAATTTGGCGTGAAACCTGGCATTTGATGGGATTAAATATTCAATCTCCGCAGGGACAAAAGCGAAAATGCTCTCCCTGCGTTGTTGCACACCGCAGATACTATTTCTACTCAATTAAATCTCATGCAGGGCCTTGTCATTCGAATCTAATCTCTCATTGTGTAGCGTTGTAAGGAAGCTGACCTGCGGCTCTTTTTTATTGTGTAAATGGAAGGCTTGATTATTTCAGACTACTTGGAGTTCGCTTAACTGCGCTGAAACTTCGCCCAAGAAAGTTTCCCAGTTGAAGCGCAGTATGTGAAAGTTCACCGCATGAATTCTCAGACAATATCTGTCAGCAAGACCACCTACGAGTGACGTTTCGTAGATATTTGAATTTGCACTGCGTGTAGGTTGGAGAGAGTGACTACAGAGTGGCGTGACAGTTCTCTCTTGCGGATACATGTGCGCTCTTCTTGCCTCACGCGAACGACGCAGGTGTTCAAGAGCGACGCCTCCGTGCAGCGCAAGGGCTTCAAGGCGTCCCACTCGACGGCCTGCGGAGGGCGGCTGCTGGCGACCAGTCGCACCGTGGAGCACCTCTACTCCCACGCCAAGTACGGCGACCAGAACTACGAGAACCGCGAGGATTGCGACTGGCTAGTCGAGGCCGAGTCGGGCCGCGTGCGCCTTCGCTTCCTCACTTTCGAGCTGGAGCACGAGCAGGACTGCGGCTATGACTTCGTCCAGCTCTTCGATGGCTACGATGACTCGGCGCCAACGCTGGGGAAGTTCTGCGGGAACAAGGTGCGCGCCTTTTGCCCTGTCCTGGCAGGAAACCTTTGGGACGCGTTTTCATGTCCACTTTGTAGCTCTTCGAAGGGCGTTGCTGAGGAAGGGATACCAATATTTGTCTCAAAAAGGCGTGCAAGGTGTTTTTTAGCGAGTCTGATACATTAGTTATTTTTGTCGGTGTTATAGCAGCAACATGAAACATCAGCTGTGCGGCAGGTAAGGGGCTTCACTGCGTATGTGCGCGTGCATAATCCCGAGTACACTGTGTTCAAAGTAGGTTCCCTTCTTCAGGAAACAGGCCCTATAGTTCAACCTTTCTCGCTTTCCATCCTGCGTACCCGAAGCCTGTTAAAAAGTGTCTTTTATAAATGCGCGCACTTCTACGAGGAACTGGCTTCTTTTGTGGCGATGTCGTGCACTGCATCCCGTATTGACCTCACTGGTGGCAAACATGCAGATGCTGGGCGAGTTCACGTCCAGTTCAAGCTTCCTGCTGCTCCGCTTCCGCTCGGACGACAACATCAACGCCAAGGGCTTCTCGGCCGCCTATTCAGCCACGGTTCCCGCTGGCGAGGGAGGCGGTGACGCTGAGGACTCCCCGCTACAGCAGCAGCAGCAGCGCTCCCCCATGCTGCCGCCCTACGCGGTGTCGTCGTTCGCAGAAGCGCGGGCACCGCGCCACCATCATCACCGGGACCGAAAGCTCAGACTGCACCGCCACTGAGGCACGCGCATCGGCACCACACAATCACCACTAACCGGCTGAGCGGCGGCCGCCGTGGCCGAGCCATGGTCACACTCCACAATCATTCCCGCCCGCAGCTTGGCTCGCTTGTGCACACCACCTCTGGACGTCGCCATAGAATTACCCTGCACAGGAGTGTACTCCGACGAAGTCCTGGGGCGATAGAAGCCACGAGGCACAAGGGATGGGCGGCTTATACTTGTAAGCCGGGCTTTTTTTTCTCACAGGATGTGATCAAGCGGCCCTTTGGTAAAAAAAGGACAAAAGATGGTCTGAAGTTAGTTAAGGGTATAAGGAAAGGGCCGCTGTCGCAGCCAACGCTGAAGTTCCTGAAGGCGCGTTTTGCGACAACTGGAGTAACAAGCGCGTGATGTTTATCACGGCCTAATGACAAGTGCAAAAAAACGTGTTTTGTTGCATGCGCTGAAACACTCTGCCATCAGCAGAGGTATGAGGGGTCTCAATACGTCTCTGGAGGACTTTTGTTGCGCTCGGCGCTCATTGTTAAGTTTTCCTGTGATGAGTTGTCTCTTTTTAAACTTTCGAATGACTTGTTTTTATCCGTGCTTATGTGGGCTGTAAGAGTGTTAGCATACGTGGAAGCGTTTGTGCTGGAGTAATACCAGTAGTGTATGGATCATAGTGCTGGCTGTCGTAAAAGTCAGAGCTTTACAAATGTGTCATAGCAAAAGTCGTGCGATGCTTGAAACGTAGTCTCAAGTTTCAAGGTAGAAATTTTATGCTTTTCGACAAATCAGCTTGCCGCTTATTACCACTTGAAAGGTGTCCAGGAAGTTTTTATTGTTTTACCTTACCACCCTATTTCTCGATGTCATTTTATAATGACGTTTTTGGAGAGCAAGCTGATTATGGCGCAGAATTATCTATGTTTAAAGGCCACGCACTTCAGCATTGCAACTTTTACAGCTTTAGTAGCGGGTGCCATCGTCACATGAAAGCTGAGAATACTTCTCCATGGTACGACTGCATGTTATTGTCATCTATAAATTCCCACTCATATTTAACTTATTTTGTGATTGTTATTATCACAAAATGAAAACATCTCATTTGCCAAAGCATCCGACGAACGTTTTCAAACACAGATTGCATTTTTTGGGTATGATGGGAGAAACAACGCCGCACATAGTAAACAAGTGAAAAAGCATTGAGACGCAAGTGCGATATATTGATATATTTGTCAGAAATATCTAACTGAATGTAAATTAAGGCGTCCGCATGTTTTAAATCCCTGTCATGAACAACATCATTTTGGATGTCCTTTGGCGGGAATGAAATGACAAAATCAAGCGCACTTGTGCAGCGACAGCCATTCGTTTTACTTTTTCAGTAGCAGACTGCAGCATTGCAATGTCCCATTGAAAATGCAATAAAAGTAAGAAACTGTTGAATACAACGTTCCAGCGACGTGGCTCAATAGAAAGAAGATAGGAGGAAAAACCACTCAAGGAAAGACGTGTTGGCTATAGTTGGAGCGTGATTTTGCTTTTGCAAAAGGGGGCTGGACTAGCCTATAACGCGCAGCCTAAGCTACAATGAAGTACTTTCAGAGTATGCTTGGGCTCCTCATTGATATGCGGTAAGTATTTGGGACCTTTGTCTCACGGAAATCGATTGAACTTTATTTGCGTTTAGCTTGCATTTCTGGCAATGTTCGTTAGTGAAGATAGACCTAACTGAAGCGTGAATGTTGGCAAAATACAGTGGTCCTGTACAACACGGAATTTGCTGACGGAATCACCTAGTGAGTAGAGTAGCCAGTCTTCATATTTTTGCCTGTGTGGTGCTTAAATCAGTATATGAAACATGTGTTGTGTTAACTGCGCATCGCGTTGGCTCATAGCGTTCGATACATTCATATATATCTTCATAGCATCACAAATTTTTGTGCGTGCAAAGACAATGTAAGAAGTACCGTTGTTTTTAGTTTTATTTACTTTAACGACATCAAGTAAAAATACGGTACCGCCTTCTAAAAACAGCAATAATAAGGAGAAAAAAATCAACATGCGAGCCTTTGTTATATTGAACCATCTGCGAGGCCTAGTTATTAAAATTGTGTCCACTGTTTAGAATTGGTAGGAATTCGTGGCTACTACTCATCATTTTCTGCAGTATTTTTGTGGTAGCGAACGCTTTGAATGTTACGAAATGCAGTTCATATCTATTTGATGAATGTTGCGCTGTCATGTTTACCTCAGCTATTGACGGCAGTAAATGCAGTAGTGAAATGGTCTTCTGATTTTTTGTTTATCCACTTTGAGGCATAAATTATAACCTGAAGAGCAATTATCTGCAATAATACAAGTGAAGTGTCTGTATGCATGTATATTAGCGGCTGCTACTCAGTGTAGGATGAACACAGAGCTTAACACGCGTTGTGTACACGTATCAAGAAACCAGCACGTTTTATAGGGAGACCTCACTTGGCCTCCATGTATGCAATTGTTTCACCCTAGCATATCGTTCAGCGAGATATCACAACATGAGAGCGGAGAGCTAGTGTCGCACCTTGAAGGCGTAAATAAAAGCTAGCATGTGATTAGCCTGCGACGTTGAAAGCGAACTATTCAGATTCCAAAAATGCAATCTGTAGGAAATTGTATAAAAATCAAGTGCCATTTTGAACCCACCACGATATGTCATTTTGATGCTGAAGGATGACTGAAGTGCGAGGCCTATCTAGATAATGTGCCCTGCTCTGTGCCCTTCATCAATGCCGTTTTTTCCGTACGGTTGCACTCGTTGCTTAACTCTTCTATCTGCATTATTAGTTTATACGATACACTAGCAATACTTACCTTATTATCACGAAAAATAAGAACACTAGAAAGGGCTGCAGCAGATGTCACAATGTCTATGTATTTCTGTACATTGAACTGAATCTTAGCAACAGAGTGCCTGTTTTGCGGCACTGGAAATGTTTCCCAAAAGTTTGCTAATTAGCTTTATACCCACCCGACGTTTCGTGGGGTTCGACTGACGTTACATTCTCGGTTACTGAAGTATGTATAAATCTTCACATCAACAAACGATTTCGGTCATAAATTTAGAAAACCTCGCCAAGACCATGCAAACTTATAGAACTCTCACAAAGCCTTCCATCAATGTGAAGGATGTTACAGAACCTTCCCTGTAATAACCCGTCAAAGTTTTACTTATTTGCAGCCTTTTCGGGTGTGTCTTAATTCCCGCGTTCATTCCTGGATCTTTTCTTTTTTTTTTTTTCATGCATAGTCAGGTGATACGTGTGTCGACTAGAGCCCCTAAAGCAGCCACGCGGAAATCACAGCAGCAGCTACGGAATACTAAATTCCTTCGCATTCGTTACCGAAGTCAAAACTGAGAACGCATGTGCCTGTAGTGAACTATGACCATTTCGCACTATTTCGAAACCCATGTTCATTAGATAGAGAACGCTAATGTTAAAAAATAAGATCTTGAACGAAACGAATGGCCGAAGCCAGAGAGGTGATACATAATTTTTTTTCTCCACGTTACAAACTATCTAATGACCTTACATGGACGTGCCTAAGAATGCGGAACGCCTTAACGAATTTGGGGCTGAAGGTTGTGTACAGTAATCATTTTTAGTTCAAGCGATTTTAAAAGCACTCGTACACATATCACCACATGCTGTTACGTAACTGACGTATACGTAGGCTGCCGTTGCGTACTCGTCTCCCTAGTCCTCTACTTGTTTGCAGTGCACAGAAAAAAAAAAGAACCTGCCCGAGCACCTCCCCAGAAGTGCATGGCCCTCATGGCACGTTGGCCAATCACAACCGACGCCTCCACACGCGTTACGAGGGTGTGCTGCGAACCAAGCGAGTTTCCCTACAAGCCCATGAGGTCAGCATTCCCGACAAACCAACCGATACGGAGTGGTGATGTAACCTACTGCTTGGCGTTCACGAGGGCTATCGAAAAATGCAGTACGCGCGGGTATGCGCGCGCCAAGGAGTCTCGCGCACTCAGCAGCTTATTTTGTACTTTATCGGAGTTTAATATGAGCCACCTTCTCGGCTTGTACATATATGAATGTATCCTAATACCCAGGGCTCTGCTCTATGTCGTCTATTGTACGCAGTGTGTTAGGCACGCGATTTTATGAAGGTCCGTGATTTTGGGAGACAATGTTCGCCTCTTTGTGGCAACTCTGTTGTGGACATTGCATGTCAGATCTTCGGTTGTCCGAGCCATGTGCCATTGCATTTTTTGTCTTCTAGCTCCTCGCACCATTGTCGTGCCTACATGTGTTAAAACAAGCAGGCAGGTGGCACTGCTTGGTACAGCGGGGCAGAATGCGACTGTTGGAGCTTTCTTCATTGCATTTACATGATTCGTCTTTAATCGAGCAGATTTAGGGGAAATTCCCAAAGTGGAGTAAGTCTCTGCGAAGGAAAATTTGACCACCTCAATGTAGCCATATGGCTGCATTGAGATCGATGTCAAATTTTTCTTCGCATGATTAGTCTTTGTATTCTCGAGCTGCTTCAATTTTTGACAGTTCTGAAACTAGTTCGCACAACGGTTCGTAAAGTTGTTCAGTTACATTTTTCCTGATAAGTAACAAGATTTTGACACCTTGTTCAAGGAGGCGTCAGGAATACAAAAAACATTAGCAAAATAAAACAAAATGTATCAATAAAACTTGATTCGGGAGGGCGAGACGCTCTGCTGGGAGGCTTGTGCATACATAATCAGAAATGTCCGATATTTTATCTCGAAGCTATACGTGCGTGTAAGCCGGATCTCTTTCTTTGTTGTTCTTTCGGTTACGAATCGTTCTAATACACGGCTTATAACTAACTACGTTAAGCGCTTAGAGTTCCATGGTAGTTTGTCCCAATCGTTGTTATCTCCTGTGACCTTTAAAGTGCCATGAGATACCGCACACATATCGGGTAAGTATCGAGTATCGACTAAGCCGGTTCACTATGACAGACGCTATTGCGGAGTTGGAAAAGGCTTTTCAATTACGTGTTCAATTACGGCAATGCACAAAGTTTATCAGCTCTTCAAGCTGTGTTTTCTTATTTTATGTTTATTTACTTGGGCAGAGGTGTGGCAGATGCACGTTTGATTAAGGCTGCAGCACTATGGAGATACGAAGGAATATCAGATTGGCTCCTGTTTGTGACGCACTTTCGAGACGACTGCGCTCATCTGTGTTTTATTATTCATTCTTACATGAGCCTATAGTTGTACCAGACTCGCAGCTAAACAATATAAGGCAGCTGTGAGATTCACAGTCTTCATAGTTGTGCAAATCGGGGTCTTCTGCACCTATATAACGCGGGAAAGAAAAATGTGCCTCGCTCAAACCCAATTTCTGCTAAGTGCATGGATGGCACCTCAATATACCCGCCGTAACAAATGGCAATGCATCACCTCACATCCCCTCTCTTGCAATTTGTAATCTCTCCCGGTGCTGGTATGTTCGCCTGCCTGGATCATGTCCGGTGTGACTGTGTAGGCTGCCGAGGTTCATTTGATCATGATTATTATGAAGCGAGGAATTTCAGTTTTGAGATTGGGTTAAATTCTAGTTGTAAGCACGGGGCCTACGTTTGCTTTGACGGAACCGAGTATTTTAGTTGCAGGAGACCATATTTAATTTTGACATCGGTACAAGAAATAAACTGGAGTAGCACTGAAAGTTAGGCGAGTTGGTAAATCATCATGGGAAAGAACACAGCGCGCGAAAAAACGGAACGACAGAAAGAGGCACATCGTAAGCGGTTGTGTTGTGCCTCTTTCTGTCGTCCCGTTTTTTTGTAGACGGTGTTGTTTCCCACCGTAGGTACAAAACAAGCACTTCGGGTGCGATGCAGAACGGTAATGAAGCGTGTTGGTAGGCCGCACCCCACCCCTTAACCGGCCTAACCGATACCATACCACCCTTATTTACTAAATAATACAGGGAGGTGATCCAAGAGAACATTTTACAGTAAAAATATATCTCGCCGGTCTCGCAAAAAAAAGTTCGTTCTGCTTCGGATCGAACCCAGGCCATTCGTTCCAAAATCCTGTTCTAATCATTGCTGTACTCGGGCCGAACACCGGTCGCTTGAGCAGTTGCTCAAAAAAACTACGAGTGCTCCAAGTGAAACAGTAGGCGGCGCTGGGTGTGTACAGTCAGTGG
This sequence comes from Haemaphysalis longicornis, assembly GCF_048455015.1. Classification (NCBI taxonomy): domain Eukaryota; kingdom Metazoa; phylum Arthropoda; class Arachnida; order Ixodida; family Ixodidae; genus Haemaphysalis; species Haemaphysalis longicornis. Next base: position 190,851,814 of record NW_027526203.1, on the reverse strand, counting down.
CGAAATTGTGCGCACAAGGATACGGAATTCTGCCTGCAAGAGTTACTTTACAGCCGCACCTGAACCGCTCGTGAGCTTGCGTGATCGGGTTCGATTTCGCTTTCAGAATTTTTCTGTTGAACCCTTTCCTAAGCACTTCACGTTTTTCAGCCCTCCTTGTTCCTATTTCTTTGCTGAACAAATTGGGTCACAGGAATGCGTGGTATGCTTGAGACCACAGACAATTGGACCTGATCTAACAATCTTCAGCCACTGGAACTTATGTACCATTCGTGCACATTACAGGTGAATAACAGGCTTGCCAGCTTGAATTCTTTGCATGCATATCTACCTACATATGTATTTTGGGGGAGGTTGAAGTGCAATTGGCACATGTTTGTGCAGTGTGCTTGCGGTTTCTTTTGACAAATGCTTATACACAAAGTCAACAGCCGGTGATAATTTATGTTTTACTTTTTCCGGGATTTCGCACTCACGATGACAGTGGGTGGAGAGATTTCATTGACGTTTATATATCTCTTCCTATCTGCACTATGTTCAGTCGTCAGAACTGGATTGCTTGTAAGCACGTTTTTTCCACGCGGCAGCTTTAAAGGGCATTATACTTATATTACAGGGCTGCTGTGTTCGATTGTCGTAAACTCTTTCGTTTGACGTTGTGAAGTGTATTCTTACTGATGAACGTTGCATTTAGTGTGTCATAAATAAGTGTATGGTTCTGCTACAGTGGGTTTACTATTTTCTGGCTATATTTGTGTGTGATTAACTTTGGGTGTGCGAGCGTTTTTCTCAGAGTTTCTATTCGGATGTGAATCACGTCGACATGCCCATGCTCCGTCTTCACTCTCTGTTACAAGAAAGAAGCAATTAGTTATTCTTGTGAACGTGGTAAACAGGCAGGCAACAGAGACTCCCAGTGCGTATGGGCGGTCCTAAATTTAAATGGTACACGTGAGGAGGTATCCAGCGTACTGTATAATTGTATGAGTGAATACAGGGTGCAGCCTAGTTGGCTGTAACACAGGAGCCACGTAAGGTTATGCGAGCTGATCCGACACCTCAAGCCAGCTGCCTGTGTACAAGGTGGTAGATCTGTTGCCTTGGCTCCGCAGAAAGTGTTAACCGAACCCAACTAGTCGAATGGCTTCAATCGTAGCAGTAAATGGAAAGTGATAAAATTGATTGATTGATTGATTGATTGATTGATTGATTTATTTATTGATTCATCGGTCGATCGATCGATCGATTGATTACCATTCCAAACAAAAGTAATTCTAAACAAAAGTCTTAAATTTGAGGTGGTAAGTTGAGGTACCCAGCTTCCTTCGTTGTGGTTGAAGAAGTGTTTAGAAACTACCCGAAAGAAGAGACAGCAGAGGAAGCACGCAAGTCACATGGGGAGACTGAAGGGGGTGCTCGCTATCCGGACTGGAATGAGATGGAAGCATGGCCACGCAAAGGGCAAATGGGGGCTGACCAAATGACATCATGATTATTTGCCTCTAAAAGCGTGCTTCACCACGCATCGATAGGCGTTGCGTGTTCCCAGGGTCACATTCGTCACCATGATAGGCAAAGTTACGTAAGCTTTCTCTAGTGTTAATTCAGGAAGCCAATGGTATGGGTGACGTACGCAGGATAACCAGGGCAAGGAGGTAGTACTCAGACATTCATGGTTAATTCGTCTGTTGAGTGCTAAACACGGGGAAACGCCTGCGTTTGAAAGCTTTCCAACCATTGATGTTATATATTTTACCCTGGCGTGGTTCGTGGTATCATCTGTGCTCGGTAGAAGTGATGCGTATAAATTCCCGAACTGTAGAATAAAACATTACGTCCACTAGTAGCCCCATGCATGAACCTCAACTAAGTGACCAGTGCACAGTGCTACTAGACCTACGTCAATATCGGCTGCAAGGAGAGTGGGCAAACAGAGAGAGAGTAAGAAAATATGACAGAGGAAATGCAAGAAATAGCGAGAGAGCGAGAGAGCGAGAGAGAGAGAGAGAGAGAGAGAGAGAGAGAGAGAGAGAGAGAGAGAGAGAGAGAGAGAGAGAGAGAGAGAGAGAGCGATCAAAATTAAGAAACTCAGATAAACGGAAGAGAAAGAGGAGCACTTCACATTGATGTCTACCCGGCACCTATGCGAGCTTCTCTACACGTTGCAGGCGTGCTTGTTAACGGGCGAACATCAGAATATTGGAGCGGACACAAACCGGTGCAGCTATTCATTGTGAAAGGTTCAACAATAATATTTCAATAATGTCATGGTACACAAAGCTGCTCGTATTGTCATTTCAGTGATGGTTATGACGTGAGTGCGTGTGTGCGATTTGTACACGTGTAATACCACGCTTTACGTTTCCGCCATTCAGGAAATGAATGTAATTCTTTCTTATATGCGAACGTCGCTTCTGTGCCCGCACGTCACTAACCACACCAGCCGACCCCTGAAAATCGGTGGGACATATGTGACTTACTAAAGCCGTGCATGCAGACGATGCAAAAGTGCTGCGCATAATTGCGTGCGTGCGTAATAGCCACTTGTAAAAAAACATTTAGACGCACGGCAGTAATAATGATTTCTTGTAGGCACCATCATACCGAGAATGCGGTCAGACGTGCTTGTTTTTAAAATTACTGCACAAGTACGAAAAATCGGGCTAAATGTGGAAATTGATGATTCTATTTTCATTTCATTTCACCGCCAATGTCCAACAGTCTTAGAAGGATTCTCTTGTATACGTTTTAAATTTGTGTTGTTACTTGGAACTGGTAGGCGTTGTGAGAGGCGATTTTGAAGATTTATTGAATGGTGCCCGAGGTCCTCACTGTACGGAGTTGATACGAGTTTGCGCGAAATTGTTCAGTTTGGTGGGTATTCTCTAGGCCAATAGAGAGAAATATATGTGGGATTGCCTTGCGCAAATTATGAATGCCATACCTGTACTCGACGATGAAATCGCATGACGGCTGTTGTGGCTCCAAAGTTGCATTTTTTCCCTATAACTGTGCAAGTGACTGATATCAGCTGAGTTCGCGAACAGTGGGTTGTTTTATTCTGTCTTTGGCTTGTATAATTTTCACAGTTCGCTACCATACACGCTACGACGGTATTGGTAACGACATTGTGTAAAGCAAGGAACAGCTGTATTGTTCTTCTACCATTTATTGCATTTCACTTTGTACTTCAATGGGTACGCATTACACGAGCTTGAAGACTATTATCCCGCCACATACAGATAAAAATGAATCCAGTGAAAAAAGACACGAAATAAAGAAGTACCACACCTACACGATTTATTTCCTTGTCACTTCCAAACAACCCGTTATTTTACCATTATCGCTTCCATTTCTGGTATATTTGTTTTTTTTTGGTCATACAAAACTTTGCGAAGATTGACTGTGACTTCCTAATAAGTGTCAGAGACATGTCTACTCACTTTGAGAGTTTAGATTGCACTACCTTAATCAGAGTTAGGGTGAACGCGGGAGCGCGTGTCATTGCGCAACGCGGGAGCCGCCTGTCGGCGTTCCAGGTAACTTCGCGCGCATGCGCAGTTCGTTTGCAACGAGGCTATGAGATGCGCATCCGAAGTTACCCGGAACGCCGGCAGGCGGCTCCCGCGCACGGAATGACACGCGCTCTCGTGTTCACCCTAACTGTGATCAAGATAGTACCTCCGCAAAAACGTTTCCCTCATTGCGCACAACCTCTTTGCTTCGAATAACAAACATGGTGTTCCGCTTAAAAAATATATAAAACTACCGGTGAGTAAACACTTTGCGGACTAAAGTTGAAAAGCGAAGGATGGCAAAAGTGTTTATAGAAAGCAAGGAATGTTGCTGTCACAGGTTGTAGAGTCGCCCGAAAGAAAACACGATCACGCCACAGTGTTCCTTTGAGTATGTACCACGCAATATGACAATGCACTCACTACCCAGCCCTGCCAACACTCCCCGCCCATTCCTTCCCTGAGATATGGGAGAGACTGTTGACCCGCTCTCGACTGGAGGACCAGTCCCTCCTGGTGACCCGAGTGAAAGTGGCTAAGGCAACACAAGTATTCCCGTACCAGAGCTCCACTTCTACTATCCGGCTTATTAGGATGTTTCCTTTCTCCCTCTTTCTCCAGGAATGAAAGTTTTGCACATGCGCAGTAAGGTTGGAGTATGCGCGGCCACAGGTCATGCTGCGGTGACTTTCACTATCCCTCGAGGCATGCACACTTCGCTTTTTCGCCGGCGGAGCTATATGCCAGCAAATGGCTGCTCCTAGCTTGGCGCGCAGGACGAGGCTGTTCGCGGTGACCTGGCTGTTATCGCTGCATTACCTGTTAGGTGCACAGAGCAAAGTAGCGCCCCCACTACGAAGGCAAACAAATTCAGCGTTCTAATTGGTAAAAATAGCTTAGGAAGAGCTAATTGCAAACGTTCAGTAATTTTGACTCACTGAAAGATGAGACAATGACAGAGGGCTTGCCACACACTTGTCTCCGAGTACGTAATAAAACAAAGGTGGGAACAAATTAATCCGGTTCATTGATGAAACATGCACAAATAACAGCGGAATAGTAACTAATGTATATCAAGAAAATTTCGTACACGACGCGGGATGTGGAAACCCACGGGCTGTATATCACAAGAATAGAGATCCAAAGTTATAGCAGTGCTACCACGAGGTTCCGTTCGAACTTCATAGGGGGGAGGGGCTTGTTGAAATTCGCAATTTTTTGTCGGTTCAAAAATTTGGTTGATTTACTCAATATTTTAAATTCGTTTATTCACTGGTTGTTCTTTAACCCTTGAGTATGATCCAACTGGCCAAGAAAGCATCACTTCTTGAGTTTAACTTGTGCCTAAACTCCTTTTTTTGTTGGGACGCATTCCTGTGAGCATTAAAATCTCGGCGTCACTTTTTTGCCTTGCATAACAGGACACACCAGTACGAAAGTTCAATTTTTCCGACCGGGACTGCCGAATTTCTGATCAGCTGGTGGACTATGATAACACAAGGGAGTAATATGTTTCGACGCATGTTAAAGATACCGGGGAGGGGGGTGTAAACTCATAACCAGCCTTCCACTATGTGCCTCATAATACAGGCGTTGCTTGGGCGTTGAATTCAGTTTTATTTTATTTTTTTATTTACTCTTACTGCACTCAGTACTCTTTTATTTACTGCACGCGGAGCGCACATCTTGCAAACACAGCAGCGTTACGTGTTTGACGGACTGGCTCTACCCACCCGCACCCACAGCCAAGCAGGTGTTTTTCTCCTTGTGGGACTTCGCTCTCGCCACTGGCGTCCATCTGAGAATGTAAAGTTATCCCGAATGAATTGACACCACCCTCCCCACCCGCCTCCACATAGGCCGAGTCGCCATCCTTATGTTAATAAAGTTTCATTCATTCATTCATTTACTCTTACTGTGGCCATGAGGCCGCCGTTATAGGGTGGGGTTACAAAATTCTTGTAATAACATATAAGCATGCATAAGCACGGACAAAAGCAGACGTAATCGAGCATGCCCAAATTATTGCACGAGCAATGCACACAAATGATGCCAAACAACACGCTAATATACAGACAAGCGAACGAGTACAATAAACTCTATACATATACATGATTATATATAATGTATATGTATAAAATGTATATATATATATATATATTGTCACGATGCCAAAGACGACGCAATTGTTTTCAAGGAAAATAAGTTTGTTGGAGCGAACTTGTGGTCCCCTAACAACTCAAAGAATACACAGGCGGCGAAGCAGCAGTCAGCAAAGTGACGTACGCAAGCGAGCGTCGGCCATCGGAATACCGCGGCGTCTGCTCTGCAGGCTTTTATCTTTCGGCGCGGGTGTTTCTCGAACCGTCGATTTACATCTAGAACATTGTAGATCAAAGAAGATTATTCGAGGCTACTGACGTTAAGGCGAAACTCACTCCGTATCAGAATGAGATAACCCGTGCGGCATAAAAATAAGGAATGGAACACGCGCTTCGCTTGGGACACAGATACCACAGCCGGGCACGGGCGGGCAGTAAAAACAAAACATAAACAAACAAACCGAATGCCTAGTTCGTGGCATTACTGCATCAACATGATGCTAAAATAAAACGACAGTCCGAACAAACAACAACAAAAAAAGTCCGTAATCTTGCGAAGTAAGTGTTGAGGTGAACCACGTGGACGACATCTGGTCGCGTGTGTCGCCGTAATGTGCCGGAATCACCATCGAGGATCACTTCGTAGGTAAGTTGCCAACACGTCGTAGAATCCGGTAGGGTCCGAAATACCGTCACAGATGCTTCTCACTGAGTCCGCGTCATCGGATGGGAGTCCAAACCCACACACAATCCCCAGGGTGGTACTCGGCGTCTCGGCGTCGGAGGTTGTAGCGGCCGGCATCCACCAGCAGCTGGTCCGTTGTACGAACTCGAGAGAGCTGGCGGGCCTCCTCCGCACGCTGAAGGTATCCTTGGACGTCGGCGTTGAGGTCGTCGTCTCCTATGTGCGGAAGCATGGCGTCAAGCATCGTATTCGGCCGTCTTCCGTAGACAAGCTCGAACAGTGTCATCTGCGTAATTTCTTGGATAGCTGTGATGTACGCAAACGTGACATATGGGAGCACTTCGTCCCAGGTCTTATGTTCAACGTCGACGTACCTGGACAACATATCCACAATCGTCTTGTTCAAACGTTCCGTTAGACCGTTCGTTTGGGGGTGGTACGCCGTCGTTCTTCGCTGGTTCGTATTGCTGTAGTGTAAGATTCCTTGCATCAGCTCCGCAGTAAAGGCCGTTCCGCGGTCCGTGATAAGGACTTCAGGGGCGCCGTGTCGCAGCACAACTTGGTTTATGAAGAACTTCGCGACTTCTTGTGCAGTCCCCCTGGGAAGAGCGGCGGTCTCTGCGTAGCGCGTCACGTAGTCTGTCGCTACGACAATCCCCTTGTTCTGGGATCGTGACGTAGGGGACGGGCCTAGAAGGTACATTTCGATCTGTTGAAATGGCCTTGACGGGACGGCGATCGGTTGTAGTATTCCGGCGGGTGTTGTAGGCGGCGTTTTTCGTCGCTGGCAGTCACGGCAACTTCCAACGTAGTGGGCGACGTCGGATGTAAGGCGGAGCCACTAGTACTTCGCCTTAATTTTTCCAATTGTGCGAGCTGTGCCGAGATGTCCGGAGGACGGGTCGTCGTGGCACGCTTCCAAAATTTCGTCACGAAGATCTGCCGGGATGACAAGAAGATAATTCTTTTTCGTTCTGGGGCTGAAATTCTTCTTCACGAGGGCGGAGTTTTTCAGGCTGAATGCAGGTAAGTTGCGTTTGAAGGCCCTTGGCACAGTGACGTTGCGTCCTTGGAGGTAGTCGATCATGACGCGTAGGTCGGAGTCGTCACGCTGCTGGGCGGCCAGGTCGCTCTCAGTCCCGACTCCGAAGAACGCGCTGTCTTCATCGGAGTCTTGTGGTGGTGGGTCGACGGGGGCGCGGGATGGGCAGTCGGCGTCTGAGTGTTTCCTGGCGAATTTATAGACGATTGTAACGTCGAACTTTTGCAGGCGCAAGCTACACAGCCCAAGGCGCCCAGAGGGGTCCTTCAAATTGTCGAGCCAACACAGCGCATGGCGGTCTGTCACAACCTTGAATTGTCTAACATAAACGTATGGGCAAAATGCTCTCCGTATCAGAATGACACAACCCGTGCGGCATAAAAATAAAAAATGGAACGCGCGCTTCGCTTGGGACCCAGATAACACAGCCGGGGGTGACCGGGGAGTAAAAACAACATATAAAAAACAAACCGAATGGTATGTTCGCGGCATTCCCAAAAGTTCCATGCCATTCCATTTCATAGAAGTTCCCAAGTTCCGGCATTCCATAGAAGTTCCCAAAGCGTGTTGGACTTCTTCCCGGATCACGTCAGTCAGGGAAGCAACTTGAGGTTGTGGCGTCGTCGGGAAACGTTTCCGCAGGTCGTCCCTCGCCACTGCACGGATGGTGTCGCGTAGTGTGTCGGAGTTAATAGCACCGCCAGCAATCGTCTCCGAAACCAGCGCATTGATTGGGCGGTCGTACTGCCTCATTCGTATTTCAAGCGTCTTCTCCAACGCGGCTGCCTCAGACGCAAATTCGGACACAGTTTTGGGGGGGGGTTGCGGACAAGGCATGCGAACAGCTCTTGCTTAACCCCTCGCATCAGAAACCTTAGTTTCTTTTCTTCGCTCATTTCTGGGTCTGCACGGCGAAAAAGTCGCTTAGGCTCCTCAACGAAGACGAGCACGCTTTCATTAAGACGGTGCGGGCGTGTCTGCAGCAGCTGCTCGGTCCGTTCCTTGCGTACCAGAGTCGTGAACGTTTTCGAGAGCTCGGTCTTGAATAACTGCCAGGTTGTCAGCGTACGTTCGTGGTTCTCGAACCAAATCCATGCCGAGTATTCAAGGTAGAAAAACTCTTGCCTGGGTGTTTCGTCGTCATCCCAACGGTTAAACGTTCGGACCGTCGCAAGATGCTCCAGCCATTCCTCAGGATCTTCCGTAGGTGACCCGTAAAATGATGGTGGCTCCCGGGGTTGCTGCAGAAATACAGGACTGCTCGGTGCGTTGGTCACCGTGGATGTGTGGTCCATGGAACTAGTCGAGACGTCTTCCACCTCCCATTTATCCGGCAGTAGTCCAAAGTCCGGCTTTAGGCTTTGCTGTCGGTGACTGGAAACGAGTTGGGCTTGCTTGACGACTTGAAGAGGAGGGTGCATGTACCCAGCCCCTCCACCAGATGTCACGATGCCAAAGACGACGCAGTTGCCTTCAAGGAAAACAAGTTTATTGGAGGGAACTTGTGCTCCCCTAAAACTCAAACAATACACAGACGGCGAAGCAGGAGTCAGCTAAGTGACGTACGCAAGCGAGCGTCGGCGATCGGAATACCGCGGCGTCTGCTCTGCGGGCTTACCCGCCGCGGTGGCTCAGTGGCTAAGGCGTTGCGCTGCTGAGCACGAGGTCGCGGGTTCGATTCCCGGCCGCGGCGGCCGCTTTTCTGATGGAGGCGAAAAGCAAAAACGCCCGTGTGTACGAGATTTCGGCGCACGATAAAGATCCCCAGGTGGTCAAAATTAATCCGGAGCCCTCCACTACGGCGCGCCTCATCGCCTGCGTTGCGTCGGCGCGTTAAACCCCAAAATCAATCAATCAATGCTCTGCGGGCTTTTATCTTTCGGCGCGAGTGTTTCTCGAACCGCCTATTTACATCTAGAACATTGTAGATCAAAGAAGATTATTCGAGGCAATGACGTTAGGGCAAAACGCTCTCCGTATGCGAATGAGATAACCCATGCGGCATAATAATAAGGAATGGAAACGAGCTACGCTTGGGACAAATATAACACAGCCGGGCGCGGCCGGCCAGTAAAAACTAAAACATAAACAAACAAACCGAATGCCTTGGTCACGGCAACATATATATATATATATATATATATATATATATATATATATATATATAGTCCCGCTCCCGGAAAACGGCGGATTTTTTCTCGACTTATATTTTCGCTTATTTATCACTGAATCAAAGAAACGTGACAAGCACACGTCATTCGGCCCTATTATATATTTCAAAAAAAAAAAAAAAAAAGCCGAATAGCACTGGCAATGACGACTGCAACCTTGATATATATATATATATATATATATATATATATATATATATATATATATATATATATATATATATATCTATATATATATATATATATATATATATATATATATATATATATATATATATATATATATATATATATATATATATATATATATATATATATATATATATATAAGATATAAGAGAAAAAAAACTTCGAACAAGGTAAAAGCACGATTGTGGCCTACGTTTCAGCAAAGAGAACTTGTGCTTTCCTTAGGGCCCTGAGGAAAGCAAGTTCTCTTTGCTGAAACGTAGGCCACAATCGTGCTTTTACCTTGTTCGAAGTTTTTTTTCTCTTGTGTTCTCTACCATCTTCAAAGTTCTACTACTCCCTATATATATATATATATATATATATATATATATATATATATATATATATATACAAGTTAAGAGAAAAGGTTCCTGGCTATAAGGTAAACTGTACGACAGAGAAGTCACGAGCCACATTGAAAAACTCAACAATATTTATTCTAAGGTTTCGACCGGGGGCCGGTCTTTTTTTAAAGATACAAATGTTGCACATCAGTTGGGTTTAAAAACATTTCAGTTGTGGGCGGGGCAAGAAGATGTATCAAGCAAAACGTAGGCACTACGCGACAAAGAAGCATACGAAGCCCCAGAACGCAAGGGGGGGGGGGGCAGAGCTGGGGAACAGAGGAGAAAGGGGGCGTAATCAAAACAGGTGAGGCTATAGGATAACAGGAAAGCGTTGCATGGCACTGCAGTCACCACGTGAAGGCAAGAACGTGAAGGACTAAGGGGGGAGTCGTTTCCCGCTCGTTTCTTGACCTGCTTCTGGCGGCAGCTGCCTGGTACGGCTACCTGCCGCTATTTTTTTTTAAACATTGCTGCCACATGTAGGTATCAGGGTACTGGAGTTTCAAAAATACAGAACTATGCAAAGCACCAGAGGAAATTGACTTGCTAGGATGAAAGGGTGGGAGAGCCCAGAGTTAATTACGGACGCCTAGTGCAAGCGTTAACAAGAGAAAGAAAAAAAAGAAGGAAGGAAGAGGGGGATTAAAACAAGGGAGGTTTTTTTTTTAGCGGGAAGGGAGTGGGAACCGCAGCAGGGGAATGCGGGGATGAAAGAGGTTCGAAGAAAGCCCCAAACTACACGTGGTTTCACATGAAGTGAAATCGCGGAAACGTTTTCCTGCTTAAAACGCGACACCCGTCCACGAGGCGGACGCAGAAAGGCAATGCCATGCAATTCAAGGACAATACAGCGGAAAGTAAAGCTAATTCAAGCTAGATCACAGAAATACCGAAAAATAAGTCGACATAAGGCTAAATAACACATACAAAAAGGGAGATATATGGTGCGACATGAAGACATCAAGTTCTTGAAGAGCATTCAAGCAAGATCATATTCCTTTGCATACCCGCATACAGACACATAGACAAACTAGAAACAAAACACACACATACAAAAAAACGAGAAGCGGTTTCATCTACACGATAGCAATTGTTCAGCGCAAAAGACACAAAGTAATAGTAATAATAAAAACAAAAATAAAATAAAGCAAGGGGTACCATGGTGAAATCTATGTGCATTCGTGCCTATACGGTGCGGCAACTATACACAAGCAGTACACTGACACAGTACAAAGTACACTACGTACACAGTACACTATACACAGGTTTGAAAAAAAGAGAAACGAAGAAGTAAAAGCGCTTCTCTTTCAGAACTAAGTTTCTCAATTGCTCGCTGCATCGGCCTTCTCCGGTGCCTGATTGGGTAAGCAAGACAATCGGCCAGTGGTTTTATTTATGCCGCTCAAAACAGTGTTAAACTTGTAAATAAGGTACGATTCCCTGGTTTCACGGTCATAGTGCGTTTTGAAATTGGACTGAAGCACCGTGGCTGTGAATTCGTGGAAGGGGTGGCCTAGATTATTTAAATGTTTAGATAGGGAAAGGCGGGGTAGGGACTTTATGTGTGTTGGGTGCTTGTTGATTCTCATTGTAAACGGATTGTCAGTTTGACCAACGTTCTGGGCGTGGCATATCGTGCATTCAAGAAGGTAGACAATGTTTGCGCTGTCAGAGCCAAAGTTTCCTCTTATCCAAAGACGCGTTTAAGGATGCCAAAGACGCGTCCAACGATTACCCCGTGGTGTTCCGAGTGATCGTTACGCCTTGTGGCCACCTGAGAGCAAAACGGTGCCTGTGGCCGCTGTTGCTGACTTTCAACATGAACACCTAACGCGATCCTTCAGTGCGTCTTGTAACTGAGTGTACATACTTGCAAGTCGACACCATTCGTGAGCGTGTCTCACAGGCACACAGGAAAATAACTGGCCATACCGGGGCACGATACCGCAAGATATTTCTATACTTGGACCACAGGCGAAGAGTTTTCATATTTCCAGGGTAGGCTCGGCCCCCTGGACTTGCAGCCCAAGATGGTGATGATGGCGATGATGATGAAATGTACCCATCATACATACATACATACATACATACATACATACATACATACATACATACATACATACATACATACATACATACATACATACATACATACATACATACATACATACATACATACATACATACATACATACATAGAACTTTATTTCACGATAAATTTCACTGTACATTTCGTGCCCGCAGAAGAGCAAATCGCTTGTGGGCGGGTCACGGCAGAATCAGGATGCTCGCTCAGGGGTAACAATAGAAGATGCAACTCTTTTGCCAAAGACAAAACAAAAACGAAAACACCATATACATATCACTATAACAAGATGCACATTCACACTCATGAAAGTTCACAAAATCTCCAATTTTTGAGGTTCACACACATGTTGATAAGAGTTACAGAATATAAACGAATGAGGCAGTAAAAGCTAATAAAACTAATAAAACTACTGAATGAACAGAAGGAGCTGTTCGAAATAGATCACACTGCTTTTACCGGCTGACACACTGTCAACGACACTCCATTACTTTACATAATTTAACCAATGTTTAATTTGAGATTTCGCCTTATTAATTGAGCATAGCCTTTATATGTCCTCGGGCAACTGATTGAAATAAAAAGGAACGTAGTATTCTCGGCACCGTTTGCCATAGTTGGTATATATTCTAGGCAATTCGTAACGGTCTGTTTTGCGTAGCAACTTAGCGCTTTTTATTACTTTTTTTATATCGAATACAAAAGACGTTTTGCAGAAGTACTACTTGATTATACAGATCCACAAAAGAATCCACGCCGGCAATGTACGTTTTTACCCTTTTGTTTAATGTTTCGAGGTCAGTGCCATACAATATGTTACTAGATATTCGATCCAATAACTTTTCGATTCTGTGTATTCCGGTTTGTGTGCAAGAACCATAGACTGAAATTCCATATCGCAGAATAGACTGCCCTAGGGCCTTAAAAACCAGCCGGCGCACGTTTAGAGCGGAAATAAATTTTAGTTTATATAACTGGGGGGACACGGTTCTGAGGTGTTTGATAATGTATTCAACGTGAAGCACCCAGGAAATGTGCTCGTCAAAATTTAGACCCAGGTATTTCACTGTGGATGAAAGCTGTAGCGGTACGCACGAACAGTCTTTACAATAATCAGAATTCAACACAATAGATCCATTACGTATCATTGTCTTACGCGTTTTATAAAGCAAATTAACGTGGTTTTGTTCTTGTTTGAAAATATTTGATTTTTATCCAGCCATGTTACTACTTTGGTTATATCATTTTGAAGTAGCTCTATAGCCTCATTGTAAGATTCCCGTGAGAAGATTAGTGCCGTGTTATCTGCGTACTGAAGGAGTTGGGCATTCAATTGAAGGTTTGCAATATCATTAACATAAATGTTAAATAAAAGAGGTCCGATCACGGATCCTTGTGACACTCCGTAGTTAACACGCATGAAGGCGCTATGCACGTTTTTAACACCCACTACCTGAATGCGATCAGCAAAATAACTGGTAAAAAATTTTTGGTATGGACCGCAGAAACCTATATTTTCTAGTTTGTGTAGCATTATATTTTGGTCGTTGGTATCGAATGCTTGAGTCAAATCTAAAGAAAGTCTATTTTGTTCTGATCTGTATGCTTGTTTATATAGTCGCTGCATTCTTCTAGCAGATCAATAGTCCTAAGTCCACTCCTGAAGCCGTATAAGGCTTAGAACAGGGATAATTGAAATTGGTCTGTAATTATTCTTTTCCGCCTTCCGCCCAGCTTTATGAATGGGCCTAATCACAGATACCGTCATGCCATGCGGAATCACACCAGTTTCAAAGCACCCGCCATTTAAAATAAAAACAAGCAAGTCCTTAAATTTACAATAATTATATGTTATGTCTCGTAGTCTCAATAGGTCGTAACCTGGCGGTTTAACTAGCGAAAGTGTATCAGTAACCTCCCATAGCTCATTTCCATCGACTGACGGCAGGTAGGCAGAATTCAAAATAGTAGGGCCAAAATATGCCAAACCCGACACCACACTAGACTTTTCCTTCAACTTTTCCAAAGAAGCTCAAATGTTTCTTTAAATGAATTCCCGATAGTCAATGGGTGTTCCGGAGCAGAAGTATTTATTAAACTATCATCTAATTTTTTTTTTGCCTTGGCTTGTCCATGAGATCATTTAAAGGACCCTACGTTTTTCTGATATTATTTCTACACTTGCCAAACTCTGCCACAAAATATTGCTTTTTACTCAGCCGTAGCTGGGCCGTGAGCCTGTTACGAATTATTAGAAATTCTTCCTGCAGGAGTACATCAGATGGATCATTTTTACATCGCTTCCACACCCTACCTTTCCCGTGCGCCAATTCCAGTATAGGCATTGTAATCCATTTTTTGCGTGTTACGACTTCTGAGTTTCACCTTTTTGTATTGCGAGTGAAGGAAACGTGTTAAACTGAACCATCAGCTGATCATAAGCTGGTACATGGGCCGTGACTGATAACAGAGACCAGTCATATTTTTATATGAGTGCATTCAGTCTTTTGTTATCAATATAGTCAATAAAATGAGCTGAATCAGTATCCACAGACTGCGTTGATAAGACACACAAGGCCGTAAAATAATGAGCAGCTACTTTTTTAAGCACTACAGTGGCTAAAGTTTCAAACTTAGAACATCTGGAAGCTATGTGTTCAATACACGACTGAGTTAATCACGAAGGCAAGATTTCTTCCCTAGTGAACTTGTATATAAGGCTTTCCATGCCAAAACCAGCCAATGAATCTAAGTAATCCGAGGTTCCTCTTTTCAGTGGGTCACTGATATCAATATTAAAATCCCCCGCTATAATCAGGTTTTCATGCGTAATTTTTCTCAAAAACACTGAAAATTACTCAAAGAATGAGTGGAGGTCTGAATTCGGAGGCCTCTGCACAGCAACGGTAACAAAACTAGCCTCAGGCTTGCTTTTAGTTAAAGCAAGAACCTCAGCACTTTTAAACTTGCAGCTAATTGTTTCCGCCAGCCATGCTTCTTTTATAAATACCATTATACCACCTTCCTTTCGGCCGGGGCGACATAAGGAGTATTGGTGGAAACCTTGTAGCGCATACGTAGTACATTCACAATCTGTGAGGTGAGTCTCAGTTATTAACAATGCATCCAAATAAGTACGCGTATCCTGTAAATGAACATTCAGCAAATCCCAGTGTTTCCTAAGACTTCGAACATTAATATGTACAAGGTCTAGCAACGGTCTATTGAACGTGTCGCTGGATACCAGTGTATTTTCTTTCCATTCTTTGAAGCAGTCAACTTCACTGAGCATCCCTAACTTAGTTTCAACAAGTCCAGTTCGCTTTGTATTCTTACTGTCTTTAATCCCTCACTCTTCTTCATCAGAACGTTTCCATTTCCAACCCATGTGAACTTAAATGACATACATACATACATACATACATACATACATACGTACATACATACATACATACATACATACATACATACATACATCATACATAGCTCGGCAAAACTGGATGCCACTCACTCACACTCACTCAAAAAAATATATTTATACTGAAGCACTCACTCGCACTCACGCTCGCCACTCCGCCCTCACCACTCGCTCTCACTCACACTCACGCTCGCCCCTCCGCTCTCACTACTCGCACTCACGCTCTCCACTCGTCCCCACCACTCGTACTCACTCGCGCTCACGCTCGCCCCTCCGCCCTCACCACTCGCACTCACTCGTGCTCACGCTCACCACTCGTCCCCACCACTCACACTCACTCGCACTCACGCTCGCAACTCCGCTCTCACTACTCGCACTCACTCGTGCTCACACTCGGCGCTCGTCCCCAACACTCACACTCACTCGCGCTCACTCTCACCACTCCACCCACACCACTTGCACTCACTCGCGCTCACGCTCACCCCTCGTCCCCACCACTCACACTCACTCGCGCTCAAGCTCACTATTCGTCGTCACCACTCGTACTCACTCGCGTTCACGCTCAACACTCCGCCCTCACCACTCGCACTCACTCGCGCTCACACTCACCACTCGTAGTCCCCACTCGCACTCACTCGCCCTCACCACTCCGCCCTCACCACTCGCACTCACTCGAGTTCACGCTCACCATTCGGTGTCACCACTCGCACTCACTAACGCTCACGCTCACGACTCACATTTCCTATTTACACTCCCTCGCAATCGAACTCACCCCTCGCAATGGCCACTCACACTCACTCGTACTCACCACTCGCTTCCTCCACTCACGCACTCGTCACTCCCATCGCCCGCTTACGCTCACTCACGCTCACTCACAACCGCCACTAATTCGCATTACAACTCGCTTTGTTCCTTTGCAGAACGGGAATTTAATTTTAACCTCCCTTTGTTTGTAAACCAGATGAATCGTTCCATTTTGTAGAGACCTTAAATGTGGCCATATTGACACCGACACCACAGTGATATCGTTTCATGAAGCCAAAAGGAAATTCGGTGTTTTAAGAGCTTCACATTGGCTATGGGGCGTGCCCCATAACAATCGCTAACTCCGAAAAACTTGATTCAACTGACAAAAAATCAAACCGTTCTCTTAAGAGAATTAAAACTCGAAGCTTTCTCCCGTGCAAACTGAGTCAA
Source organism: Haemaphysalis longicornis (assembly GCF_048455015.1). NCBI lineage: Eukaryota > Metazoa > Arthropoda > Arachnida > Ixodida > Ixodidae > Haemaphysalis > Haemaphysalis longicornis. The sequence goes on along the minus strand of NW_027526203.1, from coordinate 190,835,020 downwards.
AGCCTCAGTTTAAAATCCAAACGGATTCAACAGTGTCGAAATGGCGCAATCGGATAGACGTCGGCTTCATATCGCGGGGGACCCAAGCGCGATTCGCACCGTGGGAAAGGTTTTTTTCTTGAGGCGCTTCATGTGCCTTCGCTTATCATCATCATTGCTTTGTGAAACCCACTATAAAGTTCGCTTTCCTGCGGTGCTTTTTACTCAGACGCCGACGCCACCAGTGAGTAATGGAAAGCTTCATTTCAAAAATGGCGAAGCTTGCATTAGGTCGTGAAAGGCTTGAACCACATCGAGCTGGGTGATTTCTTTCTATGAAAGCATTGATTGGCCCACTAACACGCATTGTATTAGGTTCGAAATTATTTATTTGCATGTTGCCAGAATGCAATCCGGGAGTTGTTTTCGAGATGTGCGATTTATGACTCTTCGGAGCACCCAAAGGTAGTCGTGCGTACTAGGATTAGGTCTGAAGCCGGTTAGCGATGGATGAAACCAACCAGTGCGCTCGAGATGGAACTGAAGTCGGTTGTTAATTAATCGGTCGATGACCTTGCACACGATAGGAGTTAGTGAAGATTTTCAGGTTTTCAGGTTTTCAGGTTTTCGCGGGCGTCTTTACTAGGCTTCGTGATGGGATGAATGATGGTCGTCTTCAAGTGCTCGTGGACTTGTCCCGTTTCCGATGATTCGTTGACAACACTCAGAAGGGCTTCATGGCCGTGCGTTGGCAGAGTGCGGAGATCTTGCCAAGTGATTTTATCATGGCCTGGAGCGGATCTAGATTTGCCTTGAGCGATGGCAACGTGAAGTTCTCCCAGGGTAAAAGGAGTGTTGAGTTCGTCTAGAGGGTGCGGTATGTCTATGTCGGAAAGAGATTTTAGTGCCGTTTTATCCTTCGCAGCATGCGGAAAGAGAGTCTTGATAATAGTTTCTTCTACGCCGTGATAGTCAGACTGCAGTCTCATTTGTCAATGATAGGAAGCTTTGTTCTCCCAGGGTAAAAGGAGTGTTGAGTTCGTCTAGAGGGTGTGGTATGTCTATGTCGGGAAGAGATTTTAGTGCCGTTTCATCCTTCGTAGCATGCGGAAAGAGAGTCTTGATAATAGTTTCTTCTACGTCATAATAGTCAGACTGCAGTCTCATTTGTCAATGATAGGAAGCTTTGCTTTACCGCAAAGGCTGCGAAAGATGCCCCATTATAAGTGAAAAAGGCCTCTCCCTCTTGTCGGAGCCGATGGCAAAGATTTTGCCAGTTTTCACTTTGTAATGTCTTTTGGTAATCGTTGATTTTCTTGTATAGTCGTTTCAGTTTAATGAGGTCAGGGTGACGTTTGCCACGTTCTTGATACTACCTGGTGGGACATTGAGCCGTTCGGAGCAACCTATGCATATGGATATCTGGGTTGTCAACCTCAACAGTGGCGATGACCGATTCGGCAGGAGATGTACGAGCATCGGAGACGTTATGTATAAACACATTAAAGAAGTCAGCACGAGTGAATGCAACCTTGCCTTTGATAGCTTTCCATGCTCTCGCTTGGAACGCGTGGCCGAACTATGTACACTTCGGGGAACAAAGTAGGGCAGTAAGCGGGATGCGTATTGACCGTCTTGACATTGCTTTTGGCGTCACTCGCGAAGTGCTGTGAATGCATATTCTTGTGCTGCCTTTTGGTATCCATTCGGTGCCGTGAACCGTGAATGGCGCTAAAAAAAGGTTACTGCTGATAAAACAATAGTGGCGGAAGCGGTTATACCTTGTGTTATGCAACTACTACGACGGCATTCGCTATCGCAGCGCGTGATGTGTATGAACACTGAAAGCAAACGTTTTAGTTTTACGGGCCTTCGTGTCTGCGCTGCGCATAAACGGTAATCGTACTCATAATTTTACTCCTTCCACTGACAAAAAATGTCATGACTTTTTTTATTTCCTTGACTTTTCTTACTGCTAAAATCATTTCTTCCGACGCTTATTCTCCAACGGCTGCCCGAGCGAGAAATCTGTACAGAACGATGGCATGCTGCCTTTCGCGATTGTGGCTGCCCTTCGCGCAGCAGTAGCGGCGCTGCCACTAATTCTTTCCTGCAGCCTTTTGATCCTTTCAGACCCTGCAACTTGCAATTATAACTATGCTTCTTAAAAAAACTTCCGCAACACAACGTCGAACCGCACGCAGCGCGTGTGTTTTTACGTGCGCTGAACGTCCGGTCGCGACATCCACGACCCAGAGTTTCTAAGCGGCGGCGAGAGGCGGCGCTGGAGTCGCGCGCAAACTTTGAAATTTGAGGTGGGAAAACTAGTACAAGCAAAGATTAAAACTGCGAGTGAGAAATGGGTATCAGGTATACGAAAGAAGGATAAGAGCGCCCCCCAAAAATTCTGGAATCATTTAAAAGCATTGGGAACAACGACTAAAGAGGTGCAGTCTCAGATACAGGACGGGGAAGGTAACGTTCTTCTGGGGGACAGCGCATTAAAATACCTACATGGAGTCATAGCAAATACTTTCGGCCAAACACGCGAGATATCGGCTACCCGGACACATGTGGCCAATAGAAGAGCGACAGATAAAGAATTTAATATCGAATTTTTGGACTGGAAAAAGGCAATACACAGGCAGAACAGGACAAAGGCAGAACAGGAAAAAGGCAGAACAGGACCGGATGGTATCCCAATAGAGGTTATCAACAATTTGGGACCAGCGGGAAAGACGCACTTATATAGAGCAATCGAGCGCGCTATAAAATCCGAGAGGATTCCCACGCAATGGCGCGAAAGCAGAATGAGTTTGATTTATAAAGGCAAGGGAGAGAAGGACAAGGCGAGCTCTTACAGGCCGATTACAGTCACGTCAGTGCTTTATAGATTAGCTATACAAGCCATCAAAGTCGAGTTGTTGAAATGGGTGGAAAGTAACGGTATTTTAGGGGAACTGCAAAATGGATTTAGGCCGGGTAGACGCCTAGAAGACAATATTTTCGTAATAACCCAGACCATCGAAATTTCGGCAGCACAGGGCAGACCAACATGGCTACTGTTTCTGGACATAAAGGGAGCCTATGACAACGTAGATAGGGGATTGCTGTGGCATATACTGGAAGAAGAGGGGATTGGGTCAGATTTTGTGGGGCTGCTAAGGGCAATATATGAGGATAACAAGGCGCATATTACATGGGAAGGGCGTACAGGCACAGAGCCCGTATACATTCGAAGAGGTTTAAAGCAGGGGTGCCCCCTTTCGCCATTGCTGTTCACACTGTACATTAGAGGAATGGAAAGACGATTGGAGGAGAGTGGATTAGGCTTTGACTTGTCGTACCGAAGCAATGGAGAGTTGGTGGAGCAACGGATTCCGGGATTGATGTACGCGGACGATATAGTGTTGCTGGCAGATAATGCGGAAGACCTTCAAAAACTGGCCGACATTTGTGGTGATGAGGCAACGTACCTAGGCCTACATTTTAACCCACAGAAATCTGCAGTCATGGTGTTCAATGAGGTAGCTCATACAGCACCAATAAGAATTCAACAGGCGGCCATACCATTAGTAAATAAGTACAAATACTTGGGATCTGGCTTAATGAAGGAAAAGGCTACCTGAATGCCCATGAAGAACACCTCAAACTGAAAGGGAGACGAAATGCAGCAGTAATGAAACATAGAGCACTTTGGGGTTACAATAAGTACGAGGTAGTGCGAGGCATCTGGAAAGGGGTAATGGTGCCGGCGCTCACGTTCTCTATTGCCGTATTATGCTTAAAGTCCGATATCCTGTCGGGACTGGAGATTAACCAAAAGGCAGTCGGCAGATTAGCACTGGGAGCTCACAGTAAGACTACAAATGAGGCGGTACAAGGCGATATGGGTTGGGCTTCATTTGAGGCGAGGGAAGCGCAAAGTAAGATACGTTTTGAGGAGCGGCTTAGACATTTAGATGAGAAGAACTGGGCAGCCAGAGTGCATAGGTACGTGTACCTTAAAAGTGTGGACACCCAATGGCGTAAGAGGACGCGAAAGCTGGCGACTAAATATACCTTGACCGCGGCAAATAAACAAGGGGGTGCAGTTAAAAAGCAAGTGAAGGAAACAGAGACGCTCATGTGGAAAGAGAGGATGGAAAAGAAGGGATCGCTGGGAATCTACAAAGCAAGCAAAAAAGAGATCCGGAAAGAGAACTTTTATGACAACAATAAAGGTAGTGCGTTGCTCTTTGAGGCGCGGGCTGGCTGCTTGAGAACTCGAACTTACATGAGCAAATATTCGTCCCAGGATGAGACATGTGTTGTATGTGGCAGGGATAAAGAAACAATCGACCACATAGTAATGGGATGCCAAAAGATTCAGCCGGATAGAATTGGGGGAAAAGTCCTACTTCCTGAGGCACTGGGCTTCGCAATAGATGGAAACATTAACTGGTCAGCAGTAGGTATTACTCTAGCAGCGGCTAGAGTATTGGTGAAAAAAAAAGCAGGGAAGTCGATAAAATAACAGCCCAGGCAGGGGTAGCGGCAGGGCAGAATTAAAAAGAAATGTGAGCTGAGGGACTAAATTTAAATTCAAACTGCTACGATAGGCTAGATGGCGCACGCCATCACCCCGATTCAAAGGGGAGGCCTTTAATAATCATCATCATCATCATCAACTGCAGTGTCTGGTGCGAACGCGGGTTTTCTTCGGCGGCATACCGGGCATACGTCGCGTTGGCGATCGCGGAGGCGGCGATGTGGCGGCGGCGGTAGCGACCTGCACTTTCTCGTTCCTGCCGCGCAACAGATTGCCGCGCCGTCCGGGCGCCTGGTTGTAGCTTACGAGGGCTCTCCTACTTAGGTTGGCTTCCGAACAAATGCCGCCAACATCTCTAAAGTTATTCTCTTTCTCTTTGTGTATGGAGGGAGGTGGGGGCGCACAGTTTATCGTGTACGACTGCGCGCTGGGCGGACCTGCAGGCCTTCGGCGACCGTCGACAAAGTCCCGGGCAAAGGCGTCCGTGTGTCTAGACGGGGGGGACAGTATTGCAAAGGAGTATTGGGGGGGGGGGGGGGGGAAGGGAGGAGGCGAGGATACACGGCGCGCCAGCCAGCCCGTATGCGCGAACAAGCGCAGTTTCGAATATGCGTCGGTGTCGCCGACTACAAGAAAAGGAAAACAAAAAAAGCAAAGGGTGGGGAGAAAGCAGGCGCCGGCTTGTAGGCGCCGCCGAGGTAAAAAAAGAAAGAAAACTTCGTAGAGCGAAAGTGGTGGTGGGATGCCCCACGACAGATACCAACGGCATAGAAGCGCGGTTACGCGAAGAATGAACCCTAACATAGGACATAATTGCAGTACGCGCGTTGCGCAGAAATGTGCCGTGCTTTTGATCAGTTGAGCCATGTTAAAAATACTGCTTTACTGTTAAATTTGAGGTTGTGAAGGAATTATAGTACAGCGTGACGTCGTTATAACAAAAGCGTGTAGGAAGCTGCCAGATAATTCTAAGCGTGCAGCTGTGGCAAAACTGCAAAACAAGAAAATGTTAGTTGAACTTGCACAGTGCTTGCGATATATTAAACATTTAAAATTCTAATATTTGTACAGTAGAAAGATCTAAACAAAATAACTAACAACTGTGCGGCCGCTGCAAATATTTTACTTTCTCAATGTGTCTTTTTTATGCTTTCCGTTTATTTACCGATTTCAACAACTTATTTTTTACCTCTTACGCAACCTTTTCTTTACCCTCTGGTATTCTTTAAAGGGACACTGAAGTGAATTTGTCAAGCTCCCGTTTTTGCTTGCACTGTGTAGACTGGCTCAAATTAGCACACTTTTCATCGTTTATCCGGTTGACAAATCGGTAATTATTTTACAAACCGCGGAAGAAGAAAAACTACCATGCGCGGTTTGTGGCGGCCGCACAAACTAAGCTGTGACGTTGGGAGGAGGGGGCGCCGTGATTGGACGATGCCCGAGGTTAGCAATCAAACAAGTTTCGGTTTCGGTTTCGGTCTGTAAAACAACATGTTTGACATTCGATGGCGTCGTTGGATGGGCATTCTCAATATCCCAGTTATCGTAGTACCGCGCTTCTGCCATGTTGTCGGCTGTAAAATGAATAAGATAAGCCTCCCAGTACGGCTTGGAATCGTAGCATTCACTATCTGAGGCCTACGCAGTGCATGAACACCCTCCGCGTCCCCGCAGACGCCCAAATGCATGCGCTTCTCCCCCATATTTGGAGCTTGCCTCGCTTATGCCTGTATCGTAAAAAGCGTGTTCGCACCAGGCCAAGGGTCTGTTGATTCTGGCCTGTGCCAACTGCCCGCAAGCAGTCGGTGCTTATGGCAACAGCACGCCAACGAGAACTCGCTAGCGCGGCAGTGCCAGCCTGCGCGAGTTCTGTGGACTAGTTCGTGGAGCAATGAACGCTGCGGCCCAAAAAAAGGTGAACTCAGTATAGAAAACATCGGCGAAAAACGAAAAAGGTAACTCATAAAAAAAAAAGCATGTACCCGCGGCGATTCTAACTTGTGACTGGCAAAACACTTGCGTTGACATACCTAGCGCACCAGACGACTAGGCCACAGGGGGCCGCTGGCGACAATGGAAAATATTAGGTATATAATGTATAACCAGTTTACACTTTCATTTAGTTTTAGTATTTCAAGCAGCTTAGGTGACTATTTGTTGTATTGCGCTCGTGCAGTAAGCGTCCCCCGAGTTTCCACAATAGCTCACGGCTAGCAATTGCATTTCGTAGACGGGAAAGCGTTCGCAAATGCGTAGTCGTGCTCCTGACCGCTCTGCTTGTTCGCCCAGCGCAAAAAAGTGCTTCCCGCACCCTAGTTTTACGCTGTACGGTAAAAATATCAGTTGATTTTATTTCCTTAGTACCTATATTGACTTCGCTCACTCTTCTTCCCCTTCAAGAGGCCTTATATTTTCCTACTGGCGTACCAGTCAGCGAAGCGCCGCATGTGCGCTTGTGCAGCGCTTGTGTGAAGCGACCTTGACTTGGAGCTAGATACAGTGTACAAACTAACGAAGTAAAGAAAGGCGCATTCTTCCATTCCCAAACGTGTTGTGGCTTAGTTTCAACTGAACGAACGAATTGCGACGACCCGTCGGCGGCCGGCTGACTAAACGGTGGGCCGACTGACTCGGTCGCGGAAGGTCGGCGAGCCGTGCAGTAGCGCAGCCAATTGTCAGCTCCTCTCCTGCGGACGTCACACGAAAACGCCACAGAAAAAGGGCGAGCGTAAAGAGAGGAGGACAGCATTTTCGAATTGATTTTTCTACTAAATAAATTCTCGTAAACGCGCACAGAGTGGTCGAAACAGGGCCCAGGGACTCCGGACTACAGTTTGCGCTCGTAATCCCGCATTGTTAACAAATCACTTCAGTGTCCCTTTAAGAAAACGTGTAGTGAAAAGTTGAGTTTTATCTGTGCCATAACTGAACTTGCTTGTGTATATCTTTTTTTCTTTTTCGTCCATACTGCACGTGTTTGAAATCGAACGGTTTGGTTCATATTTTGCTTTATACTGTCATTTTACTACCAACTATTATTGCATTAACAATATAATTTGCCAATAGGTTTTACATTTATTTGCATTTTTAAAAACAAATCCTTTCGTTTTTAAGCGAAGCTTTTTTTGCCTGGCTGATGGAGACCGTTAGCGAAAACGCACTGCAGGAAAGCCAACTTTTTCACGATGATGATCGTGGCGGGTGAAGTGAAAGGAGTTTGAACCCCAGCGATCAAAATTGAAACCCCCAACGATCAAAATGCACGCCTCAAAAGCTTCGCGTTTCAACCTTATTTGTCGTTAGACAAATGGCATTTGAGTTTTACAACAGCGAATGCTGTTTAAGCTGGTGGTTGGGCCGGCGAACCTGCGCAGAAAAACCTCGCCGAGCGAGGACGTCGTCGTGCGCGCCGACACCGCTCGACCTTGTAGAACGCTCTGCCCCAGCCTGCCAGTCATGGAGAAGTTTCAGCGGCAAGTTCGGAAATCCATGTGAGATGCAAAAGTCCGGTCTGCAATGAAGGGAGAGATGGTGCAATAGAAGAAGAGCGCCACTCCCAAAGACGAGCAAGCGCGGCGCGAAAGCCGCTACGCCGCTACTCGAGAACGGAGGAGACGACTTTGGTACAATCCCGAATATCGCGCCGGTGAAGCAGCAGCGAAACATCCGATCCGGAGTTACGAGCTCACGTGCATTGAACATGCATAATGACCGAGTGTTCATTGCTCTTTTGGGGCTAACCACGACACCACGCAGAGAGCTTGACCGTGTCTCAAAGCATAACCAAGCAAAAAACTTGGCCGAGCCTCCAACCATAATGGCGGATAAACTTAACCGAACCGAAAATGAGTCGGGTGGGGCCGCCAGTTTCGCTGTTTGTCCACTCTTCGCGCAACTACAGTGCGAAGCTGCTCCATTTTTTGTTAATATTCTGCATTGGCTGTTAGCGTAACTTGAGCGGGTTTTCGCATGTGACCACCGTTATGTAAAAATACCCTTTCACAAGGGAATTTATTGAATTGTAAAACAATAACGAAGTAAATAAAAGTCGCTGGTTTTGTGAGCAATAACTATGCGTTCCTGATTACTTTGTGTGTGCATATATCCCTTGTTATAACGAACACAGCGCGACGGCGAAAAATTTTGTTATAAGCGGTATTTTGATATAAGCGACGACTCGAGAAAACTAAACTCGTTTAGCTTTATTTGCGCCACAACTGCGAGAAATCAAAGCACAATGTATTCTTTGAAACACAACTTTATTCAGGTGCAAGGAAGGCAGTGAGCTTTGGCTGTTTCATGTTCTTGCTGGGCGCGAGCAACCCCTTCTCTAATGTGACCAAGCAGTGACTGGCGTCCGCACGCCTCACAGACTGCAGAGCGAAGGAAGAGGAGAAGGCTGTGGCCGCTTTTACAGGGGGGTGGGGGCGCCAAGGAACGCTACGAGAGTTTCGCGCTGGAAAGCGCCGCAAATTCCACAGCTGCAATCTGAGGTTGTGTTTGTTGAGCTCAAAAAACGTTTACCCGCTCATTGTGAGTACACAACACAATCATGAAAACTGACCTGTTTTAGGGGCTCTGCATGATTACTGGGCAATTTTTTCCCGAAGTGTGCAGCCGTGAAGTTTGCAAAACGAGTTTTTGGGCACCCCGCTCTCGACGACACTTCGCGCACCGTCACGTCCACGCCATGGACCAATGTCTAGGAAGAAAATTCAATCACCCTAACACGCATATCGACCATTTGTCTTAAATCGGATGGCGCAAAACGAGTATGACGGGCTCGAGAAAATCGCCGGGGAAACACCAGCTTGTCAACTCGCCATATTCACCGCCTGACTCGCCGCTGGGTCATCACTGCTCGGCGCCGCCTCCGCTCGCCACTTCACTCTAAGCGGGTCCAGCTCTTCGTGCGCTTCGAGTAATGCGGCCTAAAAGGCATGCGTGTGGGTTGGGACCAGAAGAAATTTCGAATAAAGCGATATTTCGAGTAAAGCGGTTTCGTCATAATGAGGGATTACAGTATATGTGCGCGCTTATGTTTTGTACGCGTGGTTTTACCTCTTTCCTGTGGAATTCCTCAGAACAATCAGAGTAGTCGTCAAAGATAAAGATGTTAATTACATTCATAGAGGGCTAAGACAGCCTTAATTTACGTGGCCGGTGTAGCAGCTCACATGGTTTGTGTAGATATTTCGTCAATAAAAGCTGCCTCATCTGTCCCGTCCTATCTCGCGTGGTGAGCATTAGGCCTTTATTTTATTTTTCTTATTTTGATTGTGTCGACGTCCCAGTAGGGTTCCCCGATTTTCACAAGAATCAATGCATTGATTTTGTTATGAGCGGCATTAGCCTTTTTGGCTGTCTACGGAACGAGTTTTCTGGGCATAGAATGCGTACTTATTTGAGCTAGAATTTAAATTTATCATTAATGGGGTCTCACGTTTTCTTAAGTCTATATACGGTTATTATACCCACCTGTCTTAATACCCCACTTTCAACGGGGTAAACTTCGCTTTTGGCAAGTGAAAACAAAAAATTCTCGCAAATTTTTCGCAAGCCATGAATCAAAGCTTTTCAGGACTTATGTAACATAGTTCGTTCACGCTCTATAAAACAAAAAAAAAACACTGCAAATTCTGACAGCGGTAGCAAACATAAAAAAAAAAAAAGATCCGTTCGGAAGGAAAACTTGGTAAAGCTGCTGCCATCTTTCAAAGCACTGGCTAGCGTGTGCGATTAATCCTATGGCTTAGCGCGCTATCCACGGCACTAAATTTTTCTAATGAATTCATTACAGACAGCCCTCCAAACAGTTTATTCCAAAGAGCAATCCAAGCTGGAACAGGGCTCACAGCGGGGATGTCCAGTAAAACTGGTAAAACACCGCCACGAAAGGATAGAAAGATGGGAGCAAGGTGTAGCAAGGCGGGCTTGGCCTTGAGCGCCGTTGATTGAGCGCTGGGCAGAAGAGGCGGTGGAGGCAGGCGGCGCCGTCGTGTCGCGGCGGCGGTCATGATGGCGACGATGGCGACCAGCTGCCGGGCAGCCGCCACCCTCCCCCTTCCCCCCACATTTTCCCATCCGCAAGCGGCGCCAGGCTGCCGCACAGGAGCACAGCTTGATCCTAAACTACGCCGTCACGTGTTCATTTGGAAAGTTTCCGCGAAATAGGGGGAAGGACGGGAGGGAGGATCGGATTCACTAACACCCCTAAAAAAGCTACGCTTGAGAGTACTGACACTTCGTGCACCAGGAAGCGTCTGGGGCCATTTTGTTTCTGTCTGTCGTGCTGCCACCTCTCCCAACGAAACCGCTGCTGGTTGTGACGGGCAGAGTGCGACCGGGCGCTCTAGCGTCCGCGCTGTAGAGTAAAAGAGAAAGGAGGCGCGCCCAGAAACAAAATGGCTGCGCCAATATGTAAATAATTATCACGTGGTGCCAACCGACCAGTGAAAATGCTGGCGGCACACAACAATCAGAAAAAAATCGCGCCAATCCACCCCGTGAATGTGGTTGGAAAGCAAAGCTGTAAACGACACCCATATCGATTACCCTTCCGACGTCGCTTAAATTCACTCACATCGCTCTACAAATAGTAAAACCAGAGAGAAGTGAAATGCACTTAACCACACCATTTATTACTTCAAAGAGATATTTTTGGTAAGGTTAAATCAATGCATGATGCATGAACGGTGTTTGGTTGAGTTGTATTGGTGCAGCACAAGAGTGAAAACTTTTTTGATAAAATTAAAGTAAGCTCTAACCCGGTGTTCGACGATCTGACTTCTCCGTCTCTGCGCCGCGGACGGAGGCGACGAGATTTGTTGCAGAGAAGGAGGAGCAGGAGGAAGATATACTTCTCTTCAAATTTCTGAACGGCCCAGAGTGCAGCCCTGGGGAGTTATTCCTTCTTCTGTGGGGCCCATATGCGTTCCGCGCGGCCGGTGTTCTGTCCACCCGCTGAAGCTGGGTAGGTAGAGAGGGCCTGGACAGCAGCATCTCCCATTGCTCTTGTTGGGTTGTTGAACGAAAGGGAGGAGGGTGCTCAGGGCTAAAGTCGCACACCCCGATTACTGGGCGGAGTGTTCCTACTTCTGTGCAAAATTTACATTCAGCGTCGTAGCGATACGGATGCATTAAGTGAACACGCGTAGGCTGTGGGAAGGAGCCCGGATTCTATGAGCCGTAGGGCAGTTTGTTGTTCTCTGGAAAGGTTAGGGTAAGGCGAAGGTACGGTCTGTCTCAGAAGGCGATAATGCTGGGTTATCTCCCTGAACGTGACAAGCGGGTGACTCTCCTCGTCCAGCTCGATAGCACGGGACGTAATAGCGCAGGCTTGTTGGGTGGGCGTATTCGTTGCCCTCCATTCAAGTGTGAGGAGGTGTCCAGATTAGCTGAATGGAACCGTTTGAGGAGTGGTTTTTTAACACGTGCAGTGCAGGTCAGGACAGCCAACCCGCCTGGTAATTCCAGTAGGCTTGCTGGGAATCGGTGACTACACTCCGAACCCCTGGTTGAGTGAGAGCCAAGCTGATGGCTGCCTCTTCTGCTGCCATCATGTCTTGGGGCTTGAGTAAGGCACACGCATTGAGGGTGGTTTTGATGGTAGCCACGATGATGGCGTATTGCTACCCTCGATGTTTGGAGGCGTCTGTGTAGATAACTGCATGTACCCCGCCGAGGGTGGTGTTTAGCGCTTGAGCCCGTGCTTTCCGGTGACCCTCGTCATGTGCCGGGTTCATATTTCTAAGCAATGGGATCATCTTTAGTTTTAGTCGCCAAGAGTCTGGGAGTACGTCAAGCGGAGTGACATTCTGGGCTGCCCAGCCAATCTAGTGAAGCATGCGGTTACCCACCGCAGTTCTGAGTCGGACCTTCAGGTTAGAAAGATGGCCTTCTATCAGCTCTCCCACCGTATTGTGGAGCCCCGCGCTAACCAGCCTCTGTGTGGACGCACTCATTAGAAGAGCAATGGCCTGCTAGACAGCCTTTCTAATCATTATATAAAGCATCTCTATGTCTTCCTTGTCGAGAAGAAGACAAGGGGTTGACGTAAGTGACGCTCGAGAGGACAAAAGCTTTAATTAATTGAAAGGTACCGGATTCCTTTAGACCTCGCTTCTTGTTATAAACTTACGACTTGACCAGACGGAATTGCGTCGAACCCTGGAGTACCTCGCTTCTTGGTGGCAATTCGCCTGATCATGTATATGATTTCATTATAGCTGTTTTTGAGGCGCTGCAAGGAGACGTCACTCTTGGTGCTAGCCTCGAGAGGTAGGCCCAGGATCTTGATGCGGAGGCTTGGAGTGATGGCTGGCCATCAAGAAGTATTTGAATGTATTCCTTGATTTGGCGTGAGGGCGGACGACAAGGAGCTGTGATTTTTTACGTGAATACTGGAGGCCACAGGCTTTAGCACATTGGCGTACTAGAAGTGAGATGCCATGCATTGGTGTGAGCTTCCTCTAATTTTTGTAACTCTTGGCACATCAGCAAGGTGCGCACAGGGCCGCTAGACGGGCGTGAGTGGTCGCGTGACGCTTTCACGTGGCATTCAGCGAGAACGCAGGGGGTAAACCCGTAGATGTGCTTGGTGAGTACACCACCTGTCTTCTCCGTCTTCGCATGGGCTCGTAGCTAAATCGGTAAGACAACGGGCTCTCGATTCGTTAGTCTATTAGTTCCAGGTTCGATTCCCGGCGGTGCCTGTAAGTTCTTTTATTTGTTCGCTGGAGTTTTCTGGTGACACCAACGGTCGCGAAAGAACCCTTGGGGGGTAGAGGTAAAAAGCTTTGCTTTAAAAAGAGTGCCGCTACTCTAAAAGACTTTATTTAGTAACGTTAGAATTAACCGGCCAGTCGGCACCATAGCACCGCACATTTCGCGAGTGCACCCGCCACTCACGAGTGGCGAGCGGGGCTCACTACTTGCGAGTAGTGAGTGCACTCGCACTCGTGAGTGGTGAGAGCACTCGCACTCGTGAGTGGTGAGTGGGGCTCACCGCGAGTGGAACTTGCACTCGTGAGTGGTGAGCGGGGCTCGCCGCGAGTGGCACTCGCACTCGTGAGTGGCGAGTGGCGCTCGCCGCGAGTCTCACTCGCACTCGTGAGTGGTGAGCGGGGCTCGCCGCGAGTGGAACTCGCACTCGCGAGTGGCGAGTGGCGCTCGCCGCGAGTGGCACTCGCACTCGCGAGTGGTGAGCGGGGCTCGCCGCGAGTGGCACTCGCACTCGCGAGTGGTGAGTGGCGCTCGCCGCGAGTGGAACTCGCACTCGCGAGTGGCGAGTGGCGTTCGCCGCGAGTGGCACTCGCACTCGCGAGTGGCGAGTGGGGCTCGCCGCGAGTGGCACTCGCAGTCACTCGCACTCGCACTCACCAGCCCACAACGATGGCGAGGCTCACTCACCACTCACTCATGAGTGGTGAGTGGGGGTGTGTGAGTGCACTCGTGAGTGAGTTTGCCGACCTATGCATACATACATACATACATACATACATACATACATACATACATACATACATACATACATACATGCATGCATACATACATACATACATACATACATACATACATACATACATACATGCTTCTAATGCGCTACTCGTGCACTTGTCCTCGTGTGCTAAAAATTCAAAGGAATAAATGTAAAGTATGAAAGTAAGCCGTCCAAGTCTGCCCCAGTTAAGTGATGCAGTAAGCTTTTAGCCCCAAGCAAATTTTAAATGAAAGGGTAAAAGCAAGTTTAAACAAATGGCAACTGGTAATGGCACTGGTAATGGCCCTTAGGGGAGTTGAGGGTAAAGGGATCAGCAGCAAGGGGGAGGGGGGCAGAGCCCCCTCCGGTAAACACCGGAGGGGGGTCGGGGCCCCTCGTAGTCTATGCCTACGACTTAGACAATGGAGTCGCTCTCCGGCGCAGCTCGACCACCTACCCCCTCAAAAGGCGTATAAAGACATACGCCATTCATTTGGCTGTTCGCCAGATTCGAACCCTCGTCTGGAATCCAGACAATGAGAGCACCTACCATTTGGCCATTGTCACGCGTCTCACGCGGCAGAGAAATGAGGCTCGGGTTGATTCATTCGACGACAACACAATATATTAACAGAACAAAACCCCAAACAAACGTGATCATAGCACACTCACAAGCATATCACACTATACACAAAAAAACAAGCACAACTTCATACTATCCAAAAATCTAGTCAAGTAGTCACTATAACACATTAGCTGTCTATTCCAAATTCAAACATCCTACCGCCGGTACCACGATGAACCACGTGCGATGCCGATGACGTAGCCCAGTGGGTAGGCTTTCGCGTTGCCGAACGTCGCAGCACGTCGCGATGGCCCGTGCTGGTCGTCAGTGGTCCAGATGACCGTGGTGCGATGCCACGGCTTCGCTGAGCAGCGCGGCTCAGCAGGAGGCCAGCAGTGCGAAGCTGCTGGTCATAGGTGGTCCCGAGCTGCCCGCTGCCAGACGGTGCGATGCCACTGGTGTGTCGTGGGGCACGGCCCGACGGGTGGCCGGCGGTGCGATGCGGCGGGTCAGCAGGAGGCCAGCAGAGCGGAGCCGCTGGTAATAGGTGGTTCCGAGCTGCCCGCTGCCAAATGGTGCGATGCCGCTGGTGCGTTGTGGGGCACGGCCCGAACTTGCCACCGTTCCTCCCAGGACCTCGTTCCACTCTATCCACTCCAACTTCGTCGTCCTCCTCTTCACCTCGCATTCTATCGTGTGAGGCTCCCATTTGCTGGTCCAGCCAACCTCCTCCTCCTCTTAATCACTCTGTGTATGTTCTTCGTTGGATACTTCCCAATCCTTCTCGTCATCTCGTACTCTGATGCTTCTTTCTCTTCGTCGTTTCTTCCATGGTCTTCTCTGGACAATCCCCCTTCGGATATATGGGCTCTTCTTACCACATGACAGCCAGCCAGGCTGCCTCTTTATACCACAGTCAACAAGGACCACGATGAGCATCTCTCATTTCCTTCCTGGCCTCGAGCCATCCATCAATACAGGCATTACACAACTGCACTGCACTGCGACGACGAAGCACCGCCCGGAACAACAAGACCCGGTGGAGTTAATTACGAAGGGTATGCAAATCGGTGCAGCCGCAGCAAGCATTTTTAAGGCGCTCATCATAAAAATCACATGAATATTTTTCTTTTTCAAATCTTACTTTCCTTGTTTTTGCGACACTTTAATAGTGGTATTTCAGTTTATATTTGTTCGACTGACTAACATTGTATTCAGGTAAAATACGGGGGCCGTTAACTACAGAAATAAGGTAACCAGCTCGATTCGCACATGAGTTCTCTACTAGACGGAACTTGCAGGTAGGGTGGTCACCCATTTTTAAAGCGGTGTATCTGAATTGCTCCGCAGAGGCCCTTGTTACTATTCAGCTCGCGGCTACCGGCTGCGCACGTGCTGCAAGTTTTGTGTATCAAGTCAAATCAAATCAATTTTGACATTCCAATTATAAAGGCCACCCTGGCATAAAAGCTGCTAGACACAACTTGACGGGGCCAGGGGACCGATGGCAGCTTCGACGGCACACATGCATAAAATGTTAATTGAAAACAACAAAATGTATACAGCAGCCTTGGTTTTACAACAAAAGTGGAGCAGGCGAGGGCAGACAATATTTGTCCGCACTTTACACTTCTTACTGAAAGCATACAAATACAACAGTTCGAAAAAATATTTAAATGAAACACTATACAAAACATTTCCGTACTGACACAGACATAGCGAAGGGCATGTCGCGTAAACCTCCGTCCGGAAAATTCGACGCTTTTTCTGTTTAACAAGGAGAGGACGTTATGTACCAATGCTAAAAAAAAGTCATTCGTTCAGGGAAATGGTACTAACCTCATATAAGCTGTGCGATTTAAGTAATTCTGGGTCAGTAATGTCAGGCAAGATAATGCGGTAAGATAGGCAAGTTAGGCAGGGCTCCGATGCTCTGTAAGAAAGCCTGCCTTCTTTGCACAGTGTACGACACGCCGGAGAATGGCCACTGCGTGGGCGCCTCGCTGTCGGTGACTCAACCTCGGCGGCTGCAAGATACAAAGTAAACTGTTCTTCATGTTGAGACTTGCACATGCGAAGCGGACGCCGCAGCCGGGATCTCTTCTTCCCCCTTTTTCAGACTCAACTAGCGCCGTTACTTCCGGCTCTCACGAACCCGGGAAAGAGCGCGTGTGTCTACTACATTCGTGCTGCGTGCAAAGCACTAGGAAAGCTATTTGACCTTTAGCACTCCGCGGATAAATACGCCGTTCCTCCGAGCGCAGAACGCATTCGATTGACAGCTTCAAATCCCGCTGTTGCTCTGTTCGAGCAAAACTGGAAGCTCGCCCGGAAGGGGGCTGTTCCTGTATCGTCGTTGTTGATCTCTCGCCATGGAGTAAAACAGTCAAGTTTGGCCTTGGGCTTTTGATCGTTAACACCAAGGCAGCAACTTTTGCTGGTCTCTCGTCCACCCCGCTACCATTACATTGACGGAGGCGCCTTCGCGAATGTAACATCGCGGGGACGCCTTCGCTAATGTAACATCGTCGACATCGTTGTGGTAGAAAGAGCACAAATAAAAAGTACCAGAGTTGAGTAAGCCTCTTGAAACATTGAGACAGGCATTTAAAACTGCTTTCATGCGGCATTGCATCGAAATAATTATATTTAATTTCAACCTATGTGATCTCGTATGTCTAACGTTAGATCTGTCACCATCATGTCATGTTCGGTTGGACAATATCTTCGTGATCCCGGCCGCAGTGAGTGCTTTTCAGATGATACCCCGGTATTAAATGGTGTTGAGAACACGCGTTTACGAGTGCTCCCCTGTGAAGTCAAATACACGGCTTTTTTGTACCTGTGTATATTATACAGATGTTTAATCTGTTTTTTATACAACGTGCGGAGGCACCATGTAAAGCGTTGTTGCTTCGCGTGAGCTATTTCATAGTGACTTCAAATGGCGAATACCTAAAAAACTGGTACGAGCGATATGAGTGAGCACCTCGTATAGAGTGCTTAAAGGAGAAGAAACCGCAGACCCTTCCATGGCCGCTTTGTCCTCTTGAGAAATGCAGCATGCTCTCTAATCACTTCTCTCAATGAGAGCTTTTTATTAACCTCTATAAAGGACTTGACATGGCCCATGCTTTGTAAACAAGAGCTAATATCACAGAAAGTCGTTGAGAGAACTTGAACAGAATGAATAATAGACTTAAAACAAGTTACTGTAGCACAACGGTATTCAATTGACCGGCGGTATGCAGAGACATGTCTGAATGACGCTTCTTATAGCCATCTTTGTAATCGTAAACTAATAGAGCGCCTAGTACTAGGCACGCTGAATAGCATAACTTGGACTAGAAGGAACCCTGTTATACGACAAATATGTTGATTTAAAGGGCAACCAAGAACCTGCATGACAGCGTCATGTCATACCACAATACATCTATCTTTTCACTGTTTGTTTCAGGAGCGTTCCTACAAAAGTTGAAATAAAGTACAACCATGGTACTCCGTGATCTGTAACTGCCACAGAGAGATTTAAGTTGTTTTGTCTGTACTGTTTTATTTTTATGGACAGCCCTTAGGCAGAGCCTGCAAACATTAAATCACGAACATATGACCCCTGCCGTCATGTCACTGTGTAAGATACTAGTTGCTGTCTATGAACGAGTTGACGAAAATAAAATAATAACGAGGAACGTCTCGGGTGCTGTGCAGTACAGAGCTATTAAATATAGAGTTGCTAAACTGCCCACACATCCTATATATTAAAAGCCGGTCCGTAATTGGCCCTTTGCCCTGGAGCCGGACATCTGTTGACAAAAAGTTGAAGTACTACGCACATTCTTGCGGCTCATACAGCTAGTCATAAGGGAAATGCCAAGAAAACATTCCGAAACATTTTCTAAATATATGTTTCCTGACTTCAAAATTTATTTTCATGAAATTGCGTTATTAAAACGTGAGTGTTTGGGAAAGTGCAGTTTCCATCCCCTATATGTCGCGCAATGCGATTCTATTTATATGCTTCCAAGTAGGGGTGCTCGCATGACCCGGATTCTGAAGCGAAGTTTGCGCGCAAAACATGGCGTTTTTTGCCAGTCTGCGAAAATACAGAAATTCAAACCAAAAACATCACTCATACTGAGCCAAAACATGCCAGTACCAGCACCGCTCAGCTATACGATAAAAGCATCTTTGTACTACCGAAAACTTGGTTAGAACGATAAGTAGTAAGAATCAAGGCATTTGCTATAGAATGTCTTGCTCCTGTGTCCCCTTTCTGCTTAGCATGACGCACAATTTTGAACTCACCGGTTACAATTGTGCTCGCCACTTTGATGATGAGGCCATGGAGGCACAGACCTCTCACCCTGTTTTAGCGTCTTCTTTACGTCCCAGAGATGAAACAACAGTACGATGAGAACTGTCACTTGCTCAGAGCAATCTTAAGAGAACTTCACGGTCAGGTGGGAACATAGATGCAAGTCAGCAGACATGGAAACTGGGAAAAACATCTGAGATGATCTTTTAGGCCCTTTCGGCCCCCTTTTCTCGCAAGGGCGCTACGAAACTGTATCATGAACAATGTGGCTCGTTATAGGTTATAACAGGGTCAAAGGTACGTGGTTCTAATGGCTCGTTAGGACGTTGCGACAAGTACGCATCCCTGCGTAATCTCAACAGTGTGCATTACAAGAAAACGCAAAACACGGAATAGCCGCCTTGCGACATACTGTAGAAACACTTCTTTTTTGGAAAAAATTTTTCATTTAAAAAGCTGCATTATTTTATTGGTTTGTCCAATAGGGACCTAATTTCCCCCGAACTACACGTGAATATATTTTAAACACATATCAACTTGCCAGAAGCATTACGTACCGCACTATATCGTAACTTTTAGCACGCAAAAAGACGGAAACAATTTCGCGGGTAGTTGACTTGGGGAAAACAAGTGGAATTTTCTGGTTCCCTTCTCGAGATGCTTTACATTAGAGCAACACAGCGGCTTTGGTCTTACGGATTTTAACGCTTTCAATATTTTTTCAAAGCTGAACATTTCTTCGATGTTTGCCAACTTCTACTAAGCGAAAAATTGTTACATATCAAAATCCTAGATAATAGGGAGATGTTACCTGGAGAATTTCAGAAGTAGAAAAGCTCGTGGGTGCTTATGGACAGCTAGTATAACCATTCAAATTTAAGCTCCCGTATAAACCTATCGGTTTTACCAGCCGTTGCATGAGGACACGACATTCATGAAAGTTGTTTGAAGAAAAATTGACGTGTAGCTAGCAAAACTTCAACTTGTAAAAGTATTATACAGTTCAAAACGTAACTAGTTACAATCAATATACTTTCCACTTACATTTTATTGTACATACTGAACAACGTTTAGCTGTAAAACAGAGGTGAGTGCTCTCAATATGCAATATCCTGTCCTTTAACCATATCTCTTTCTTGGCATTAGCTCATAGCGCTTACAAAACTTGTAAACCGGGCTTCTTCTTGCATAATTAATGCTTACAATCTTGCTCCATGCAGACGCTGGAAGGCAGAAAAGCGTTTTGTCCTGAGAAAAGCTCTGCGAACACGTCATTACGAATGACATTTCTATGCTCTCAGGTTTAACTTGAGGGTATATCCAGGGCCGTAGTTCTTCTGTAGCAGCCTCCTCATTGTGCTCCATGCGTGAGGGCTCTTTGGAAGCAGAAAAACGGCCGTGGCCGGGAAACTGCCTATTTCATTTTGAGCCTTACTAGCCGACGAGTGTTCCGACCCGGCAGCCTCATCCGCAGTCATCTCGGTCGCCAGCTGGTGGCGGGGTCCCAGGACGACGTGGGTTTATATGTATGGAATAAAATGGCGCTGCCAATAGCCTACCAGTTTTGCGGGGGCCAGCCTTCCAGAACGAGCTAACTAATCCAGTTTGTACTGCGGCACCGGGCAGAATACCCCAGAATCCTTAAAGTAGATTTAGCTGCGAGGCGCGGTTCACTACTCCACTCATATGCGGCACTGACCAGATACGTCCATGACTGCATGAAGTATTGTTTCATTTAGCTGCCAGATGCGAGATAGCAACAGATGCTGACGTGTCATCGTTAACAGTGCGATTATTAAATACCTAATGCGAAGAGACGTTTATTGAATATATCATAAAGATGCAGCTATTAATGCGTGCATGTAATTTAGGTCGGCCATTCGATTTGGTGCCAGCTTGAAGCTTCGATTTTTCCCGTTTGCTTAAATCTTTTCTACAGGTTTCTAAAATTGATACACATTTTGTCTTTGTCTCTTTTCTGTCACAATTCTGCCCTTGTTTGAAATCTAGAAATGTATTTTTCAGGTCCCGAGGCCCTCCGGTATCTTCGCGTAGAGCTCACACTCCCAGCGCTATTAGGAAACAAGCCGCGGATACAAGGTCAGCCTATTGGGTGCCTTCGGTGGGACATAAAGGTAAATATTCAAGCTATTTATTTCCCTCTGTACAGTACAAAATACAAAAGGAGAGGACACGGAAGGAAAAAAGCTGCCTTTTGCAGCTTGAGCACCCCTTACGCTCTAATGATGATGATGGTAGGATGTTAATGGCGCAAAGCCAACTGGGGCAAAGAGCGCCAAAACAATGGTTATATATGAGAGGTGAAACCGTAAACACTAAGATAAGTCAGCAAAAACAAAAGTAAAATCACAAAACGACAATGAGCATGGCTGGTGTATAGGGCCAGGGAGTGATCATGCGTGGTAGGAAATGAGGTCTAAAAACTTACCTTCTTCCAAATATTTCAAAACGCACGTGATAGAAAACATAGGATCGTGAGACAGGAAAAACGATGGGTGTAGTGGAACGTGGAGTCTGTATAGTTGTGGGACGTATTTGCGTCGCGTTGTGTGAAGTGCTGTGCATTGAATGAGTATGTGAACTACGGATAGGGCCTCTCCGCACCTGCTGCACTGGGGTCTTGAAGATCCCGTGAGCAGATACGAGTGCGTTGCATGGGTATGCCCTATTCGTAGCCTATCCAAGGCGATTTCCGTGTGTCTGTTACGTGTGTGAGTTGTGTAAGGTCCCATTCGTGGTTTTATAACGTGTAACTTGTTATTTGTCTGTTCACTCCAGTGTGTTTGCCATCTGTTACGAAGTTGGTGTCTGATGTGTGGCTTCATGTCTGTGTACGGCACTGTTGCTATGTCCACTGTATTCAAGAGTGTAGCAGCAGTGGCCATTCGATCTGCGGTTTCGTTCCCGGCACAATTCCAGAGTGCCCTGGAACCCAACAAAATTATTTGAGGGTTTGATGCATATGCAGACATAATAGCCTCAAAAACATGACTGATTACAAAGTCTTTAGAACGATCTCCGAATGCAAGTGCACGTACAATGCTAAGAGAGTCCGTGTACACGATGGATTTTCAAAGGATGTTGGTATATGTGATTTAATACCATTAAAATACCGTATGCTTCTGCTGTGAATATACTGCGACAAAAGTTCATTGTTTTACTGACATGAAAGTTTGGCCCATGCGCAGCACGAGCCACAGCAGTTGCAGTCTTGGACGCGTCACTGTAAAACTCTGCACAGCGGTACTTATCCTGCACAAACAAGAAATGCTGCAGAATCGCAATTCTTGGGGACCTGTTCTTGTTAAATTTCATAAAAGACAGGTCAGATGACACAGGGCGGAGATGCCATGGGGGAATGGGATCAATGATGGGTGTCTTGTGGATGCCTGAAAACGAGACTTCTAGCTCAAAAGCTTCTTCTCTCACTCTTTGAGAAAACGGCATGGCGATTGATGATCGATTTAAAAAGAGTTGCTGTGAGGATGCATCAATAAAGGTCGTAGTAAAAGGATGACTTGTCATAGACATGATTTTTGAGGCATATAAAACGTCCATGTACACCCTCTGGTGATCTAGGGACCATTTATTGCATTCTACATACAGACTTTCGACATGCCTAGTGCAAAAAGCACAACATGCAAGGCGTAGCCTAAATTCAGCACCGGGTCCAGTATTTAAGTGCCGTTTTTGTTGCGCACCCATATACGACGCAGCCTTAGTCCAAGCGAGATCCCACTAAGGCGCTATAAACACGCAGAAGAAGTTGCTTGTCTGCACCATACGACTGGTGGGAGATAACCTTAGGGATATTCATAGTTTTCATGCATTTCAGGGGCGAAGCTCCTCTTGCTCGGGCCCTGTCCCGGCCGTACACGGCACTTTGTACACGGCACATTGATGATGATTGTGGCAGGATACCCCAAGGGATTGGCCAACCAAAGACTGGCCGAAGAGGTCATAACGTTCAACGCGTTCGTTGCTACCCAACCAGGAGGAGAGGAAGAAGAAGAGGTTGTCATTCGTCGCCTGTGAGCTCAAGACTCTTGCTAGGGCCCTGTCCCGTCCCTCGTTACTGTCATACACTGCGGAATGATGATTATTGTGGCAGGATCCCCTAGGGATTGGCCAATTAAAGATTGGCCGAAGAGGTCAAAACGTTCAGCGCGTTCGTTGCTGCCCAACAAGGAGGGGAAGAAGAAGAAGTTGTCGTTCGTCACCTGTGAGCTGAAGACAACAACAACAACAACAACGTACCGGGGGTACGCGACACAAGACGCTCTGCAGAAGGCGACGGCCAAGGTGGCTAAAATGTCACACACCGACATCGCCAACTTACCCATGAAGATTCTTATAATCCCAAACAAGCCCTACATAATCACCACAAACATCGACGTCGTCGACGGGCTTGTCAACGGAGCGGTGGAAAGCTTGACGGTCGAGTCTTTATATGATGTGTGGGCGAATGTTTCACGGTTTTACCGATAAGCATTTTAGCTTCGCCCCTCTCGTCATCATTCACTTCGTGGAGATGGCGGGATTTTTTGCTTAAGAGGGTTCAAGTGGGGAAAAAAGGTTAGTTTATTATCGAATATTACGCCTAAAAACTTCTGCTCCTTTTTAACAGGAATTGAAACGCCATTAAGAGTAGTATCTGGGTCCCGATGGATCCCGCGCTTCCTGGAGAACACAACGAAAGTGCTTTTTTCTGGGTTTAGTTTAAAACCGTTCTTGTCTGCCCAGCTGGCTAGTTTTTTTAACACCGAGCTGGATTTGACGCTCACAGATCGACTATTGCATGATTTAAAAGATACCTGGACGTCGTCTACCTACATGGAATAAGAAATGGTAGGTGACAATACCTTCCCAAGGGAATTCATCTTAACTATGAACAGAGTGCAGCCTAGAACTTCTCCTTGCGGAACGCCGTTTTCTTGCACATAAACCCTTGAGAGTGCGCTACCTACTCTCACGCGATATGTTCTTCCGGAAAAATAATTAGCAAGAGTTTCATGATGTTGCCTGAGACGCCAAATAACTTCCGGTCACTGAGGATCCTGTAGCGCCAGGCGGTGTTATAGGCCTTCTCAAGGTCAAAAAACACCGTTACGAAAAATTGTTTATGAATAAAAGCATCCTTTATGTAAGACTCGAGCGCTACGACTTGATCGTTAGTGGATCGCCCTGCCCTGAAGCCTGCCTGGCAGCTCTTGAGAACACCATTAATCTGAAGAAAGTACACGAGCCTCCTGTTTATCGCCTTTTCGATGAGCTTGCATAGGCAGCTTGTCAAAGCAATGGACCGATAACTGGCGGTAGAGGAAGGGTCCTTTCCTTCCTTCAGGAAAACCACTACTATGGCCTCCCTCCAAGATTGCGGAATGTGCCCCGAAAGCCATATGTTGTTGTATAGGTGTAGGAGTGTTTCAAGAGTACCTGGGTGTAGGTGTTGTATCATGGTGTATGTAATCTTATCTACGCCTGAAGCTGAAGGTTTACATCTGCTCAGGGCAGCCCTAAAACTCATACAGTGTAAATTCAGAATTGTAATAAGATTTTGACCTTTTATTGTCATGTAGGGACTTCTTTTCACAAGCATATTTATGTTTCAGGAAAGTGTTTGTGTAGTGTGCAGAGCTGGAAACGTGTTGGAAGTGTTGTGCAAGCGGGTTAGCCTAGTATTTGATGTGTCCCCTGTTGTACTGACCAGGGGCAGCTATGTGTATGTTGTCCTTTAAGTTTACGTATTCTTGTCCATACCTTGTGAGTGTCTGTGTATGAGTTAATGGATGCAAGCAAAGCGCGCCAACTCTCCCTTTTCGTCTCACGACGCTTACTCTTTCCAAAGGCCTTTGCCCGTTTAAACGAGATGAGGTTATCCGACGTGGGGTACCGGCGAAGGACACCCCACGCCTTGTTCTGGGCCTCTCGCGCCCGCCTACAATTCTCCTTTCACCAAGGCCTCCTTGGGTGGCGGGACGAACTGGAGGCTTGGGGAATGGACTTTTGGCAAGCGTTGAGGATGTGCGCCGTGATGAGTTGGGCGGCTTCGTGCACGTGTACGTGTTTTATGGATGTGTGGTATAGTTTAAATGTTTCTGTGAATGCGTTCCAGTTTACTTTTGATTCATTAAACCTCTTATGGGAAGATGAACTGCTTGGGCCTGTACCTATATATGTTAATGAAGTGGGGAAATGGTCACTACCTTATGGGCCCATGCCCACACCCCACTCAAGAAATGGCAAGACGAGAACTGCAGAACTAATAGCCAAGTCAAGATACGAGTATGTATTGTATTCTAAGTTATAGTATGTAGGCTGTCTTTTGTTGAAAAGGCATGCTCCAGAGGTCGTTAGAAACTTCTCTATCAGGCGACCTCGGGCATCCGTTCGGGGGGAGCCCCAAAGAGAGTTGTGCGCATTTAGGTCGCCTGTGAGGATGTATGGCTCGGGTAGCTGGTCAACCAGTGCCTCGAAATCGGAGCTCAGAAGTGCAAAATCAGGAGAGATGTAAATAGAGCATACCGTTATCAACCTATTAAATATTATCGCACAAATTGCTACAGACTCAAGGACAGTGTTTAAAGAGAGAGGGCGGCATGCTAATGATTTCTGGGTGACAATGGCCACACCGCCCGAAGAGTGTGTGCAGCGAACCCTGTTTTTTCTGAATACGATGAACCTATTTATGAACTTTGTTTGTTTGGAATTGAGGTAAGTTTCTTCGAGACACATGATACTGCGCTGATTGGCATGCAGCATCTCATACACATCGTCAAGATTTTTAAGGAGGCCTCTGCAGTTCCACTGAATGATGTTTTCTGTTCCCATTATTTACATTTTAGGATGGCTTGTGTGTGTGTGTGCGTGTGTGCGTGTGTGTGTGTGTGTGCGTGCGTGCGTGTGTGTGTGTGCGTGCGTGCGTGCGTGTGTGCGTGCGTGTGTGTGTGTGTGTGTGTGTGTGTGTGTGTGTGTGTGTGTGTGTGTGTGTGTGTGTGTGTGTGTGTGTGTGTGTGTGTGTGTGTGTGTGTGTGTGTGTGTGTGTGTGTGTTGATGTGTCGTCTTTCGGGGCTTGTACTCTCGGAAGGGTTTTTGGGCCTCTCTGTTGGCTTGGACGTAGGAGTCCGCTCCTTGCGCTGCGTTGCAGGCAGGAACGGTCCGACATCCATTTCATCGTCAGATGTCAGAGGGGTGCCCGACGCACCGGGCCCCCTGGACTCGGCCCCCCTTCGGGGGCCCTTAGTTTGAGCCGCCACCGCTGCGGGTGTCGGGGCGCCAGAGGTAGCGCGGGTGGTGCGGTGGCGGTGGGAGCCGATGCGGGGCCCTCGGTGTCCATCCCCTCGACAACCTCCAACGCACTGGAGGACGGGGATGCAGAGGCGGAAGCAGCACCGGTCTCGACGGAGGTGGTTGGCACCACAACCACTGCTGCCTCAGCAAGCGGTGTGGCGACGGGTTGGGCTGCCTGAGGCAACCCTGTAAGGGACGGGCGAGGGCCCAAGTCAGACTCACTGAACTGGGTCCCTGTGGAAACCAGACGCCGCTCCGGGCCCCTGCGAGGTGCGTCGGCGTACCTCTCCAGGGGGAAAGAGGCGAACCTATTCGGAGCCTCTGGGAAGGTGATGTTCGCAGTGACCTTGATGTTGATTATCTTTTTCTGTAGTTGCAATTTTCCGCATTTACGGGAGTATGCCGCATGCGGGCCCGGCAGTTGACCCAAGAGTTGGATGGACAGTTGGATGGACAGTTGGCAGTTGGATGGACAGTTATTGGTAGGATGATCTTTGGCCACAGGTTGTTCGGCCACGGCAGGAGTTTGTACCGCGCCTGAACCGCTGGCACTTAAAACAGCGCCGTGGGTTTGGGATGTACGAACGGATGGAGCATCGGATAAAGCCGGCATTTTATATGTTGAGGAAGTGTTGAGCGGTGAAAGGTCAAGATGATGTGCTTGGTGGGAATCCCTTGTCGTCTCTGCGGATGGTAATGCGCCTCGCGGCTGTGACGCCGTGATCCTTCAAGCCCGCAAGGAAATCTGCATCCGTTTCGTTTAAGAGATCTGGCTCAGTGATCACACCCTCGGAGCTGTTGAGGCTCCGGTAGGGTGTGACCCTGATGTCCAGATTAGCCAGTCTAGTTTGAGCTAGAAGCTTTGCGGCCTGCTGCCTGTCGGTTACCTCGACAAGGACCTCACCAGTCGTTTGTTTTTTACCCTTGTAAGATGTTCCAACTATACCTTCAAGATATTTTGCAATCAAAAACTTTGACTGCGATGCAAGAGGTTTTGCTGGATTGAGGGATTCCATGACGACAAATCGAGAAAAATTATCCGGTTCAGGAAATGTTAAGGATGGCAATGGGGGAAAAGATACTTCGGTGCGGCCCCTTTTCAGGGGCCGATCACGTTTGGAGGGGGGTTTGAAAGTACCATATGCTATAGTATAGAAGCAGGGGACTGGGGTACGTTCTTCGCTCGGGTTACCCTGATACCGAGAGAGGTCCCGGAACTCCCTGCCTGGTAAACAGACAGGGAGCCCACCCGCCGGAGCTTGACCTGGGCTCCGATGGCAATCGTTTGAGGTTTCTGCCCTTCACCTCAAAATTCCTAGCCACGGTAGGATACAGCGTGAGTATGGGGGCTCGGGGTCCGCGGTGTCACCAATACCGTCACCAAGATTACTCAAGGTGCCCCGTGCGGGGCCCCTTACGCTCTACATAAGACAGCAGCAGTGATGAGCACGCAGAGGCGGAACGACTACATTAATTCAACATTTTTACTCAATAGTAACGGTAATATCAACGCTGTAAATTACTATAAAACAGCCGCCATAAACAAAGAAAACTTACACAAAGCAAAACTTGGCGATAGATACAGTGTAAAAACTACCAAAGTAAAGAAAGGCACGTTCTTCTATTCGCAATCGTGTCATGGCTTCGTTTCAACTGAGCGAACGAATTGCAACTACCCGTCGGCGGCCGGCGCACAAAACGCAGGGCCGACTGACTCTGACGGAAGGTCGGCGAGCCGTGCAGTATCGCAGCCAATAGACCCTATGCAAAATGTGCCCCGCCATCTCACGTCGACCCCGGTAACTAGGTCCGCCATTTTGGTACGGTCGTTTGAAACCGAAACCAATTAGAAAAACATAGAAGGCGGGCATTGACCGCTCTTGGTGATGGACTACAATGCCGGAGCATTGCTTCGTGCCGCAGTGCATGCAATGCAGAAATACCGGTCCAAATGGAGAAAAGGTACGTGAAGTTCCACGCTTTTGAACGAACTTTCTGACGCGAACTATGCCGGCGCGAGCAACCTTTGTGACACTGTGGGCGCGCTGCGCTGGGAGCGAATATTTGTCGTTGGTTCGCTAAGCGCGGAATTACGTAGTCGCTGTCCGGATGAAAAATATAGCTGCGTTGGAGTTCTGTGGTCCAGCCTTTGTATTCTAAATGAAGCCTGGGCGTGAGCCACCTATTCATGCTATACTGACAGCGGCTCTCGACCGGGAAAACAGTACCACACGTTGCCAAAATTAGGCTGTTTCTTTACTCGTCCCTGTGGCTCTGCGCCCGCTTCATTTCATTGTTAAATGGTGCCGCTTAGCCCCTACACGAGCCTTTATGTTACCTAGGGCCGTAAACAAACTTTTCTTGCCGCACTACGCCGTCACGGCGCGGTTGAAAATTTTCTCTTTGGCGGGCGTGCACGGTATGGGAGTGTGTTGTTGGTTTCTTTTACGTTGCATTTAGCCGCGTATCGTTGCAGAAGTGGCGTACACTGTTTTATGATGATCTAACGGTGGAAAATTCGAGCTTTTGCACTTGGTTCCCGATTTTCCGGGCTGAAAGTTCACAGTTAACTTGGTGCCCATTGTCATTTCAGCCACGATGTATTTACTGTCGAATGTTTTGCGGCTAAAATACACACTCACTCCTCTAGTTTCTCACATGCGGCATGCATGCCTCCGACGTAATCATAGTGGCCATTGATGTAGGTAGCTGAGACAATTTTCAAGTTTTATTCAAAAAAAAAAAAAGAAAAAGGCCAGAGTTGCATCAGGCCGCCGCGCATCAGCTTGAGTGCTTTTGCATTTTTTGTATCCACTGTGAAATTCCCAGTAAATTAAACTCTTCGCTAATTTATAGCGCGTACAGTATAGCAAACTGTGGATATAAATGGAACAAAGGGAAGCATTTGTGCACCCCCGCATGCCGCGGTTTAGTAAACACGACGTTGCCCAGCCTCTGCGTGCTCGCGAGATGACCACGGCGAAATGTGAAATGAATGCTTGCTGGTAGCTCATAGGTGACCCTTCAGGTGCCATGCCAGTCCTTGTTTCTGTCACTGTGGGGGGTGAGGCCAGCACAACTGGGGCAAAAAACCCATTCCCAAGGCTACCAAGTTTTCTCCCAAGTGCCTGCACGGCGCTTTGTTGCTGCTCGCATTGCTCCTGTACTCGACGTCCATCAAACAGACGCATTGGCAAAGGAAGGGAGGGGCCATTTTCTCGCGGGCTTCTCCAGTCAATGTCTTGGACACTCGCTGGCTTGATGTCCGCTGTCTCGGACGTCCCCACTGTTGTGGCAGCTCAGTGCACGCAAGCTCGGGTGGCGCCTCTTAAAACCTTCGGCTTGCAAGAGGGCGAGTAGGTGCACAGCAGCCAGGATGTGACTCCATGCTCCACTGCAACCCGCCGGGCACTTGCACGCTG
Organism: Haemaphysalis longicornis; assembly: GCF_048455015.1. Lineage (NCBI taxonomy): Eukaryota > Metazoa > Arthropoda > Arachnida > Ixodida > Ixodidae > Haemaphysalis > Haemaphysalis longicornis. The sequence continues at coordinate 190,805,413 of NW_027526203.1, read as the reverse complement.
TCTCCACAATCGCCCCACTGTCCGTCTTAAAGGTGAGGCACACAACATAGGGCCGGACACTTTCCTTCTGGGAGCGAAAGCAGCTGCTGAGCACATGGATGAGGCCCAACCTGCAAGGACAGAGAGAATAACAGTAAATAGCACTCAGGGAAGAACAGGACTAGTCCGCTACAGTTACTACGTAAAGGGACAGAGCAGAAAGAAGGGGCCGCAAGGAACATACTCAAAATGACCAGATTTTGTGTCTTGCTTAACACTGTTGCAAGGGCAAGGACCTACACCTCAAACAGCAATGATGTCAAAATAGTTTGTCAAGTTCGAGCGCGCAAGTATCTCTGCATGCTTTGTTAATGCATTTTCAAGAGAAGGAAGTTTAACATTTAAAAACCTCACCGTCGGTAATGATACCAGTGCCCGCATAATCGGGTTCGTCATAACTTAAGCAAGCAATAATATGATTATCTGGAACTCACTTCCAGAACCTTTCGAGATAAACAAGTAAACATTCGAGTATAGCGATGACCCATCGAATTAAAAAAAATCTTCTAGTTCAGTGAGTTCGAGCTAACGAGGTTTTACTGTATTATCTATTCGTGCACACCAAAAACATGCGCTTTAGAAACAAACACAACCACCCCACCTCCAAAACAGGAGAAGAAAGACACGCAAACACATTTTTGCGGCAGAACATGCGCAATAAATAATGAAAACACACAAAAAATGAAAATTCAAGGCGTATGTGCGCTTTTGTAGTAGACTTCGCCGCAAAGCGCGATTGCTTTGCGGCAAACGCGCGGGCGGACGACCGTCACGGAAAACGGCTGCAACCTTCCCGTAAACATCTTCGCCAAAAATCATCCCGTAAACTCGACCTACAGCATTTGAAAATACCTAATCCACCCACTAGCGGTACGGTCTGGCGATTGTCGCTTTCCTGTTTAAGGGTTACTGCAACAGGGTCGCCGCTACGCATTTTCATGCAAAACAACGGTGAACAAAGTGCTATACAAATTCTCATACCGGTTAACTCGCGTGAAGAAAAAAAACAAAGAAGGATTTACTTACTGCGAGTCGCACGTGTTTGTCCGCACCGATAAGGGCGAGCAATGCGCCTCGGTGGCTAGGCGGCATGCCCTGCTCCGCTGCCGCTAGTATGGGTCTTTGGCGCGGCACCCTGAGTGGTATGAGTCTTCAGACACAGTCGGCAGCGCAGACAAGTCCTTCGTCCACCGTCCGCGGTCGGGAGCCGGAAAACGCCGTCCAGTTTGAGCCATACCACGTTACGGTCACCTACTCTTCCACAGTAAACAATACGAGACTTCCCGATCGGCGCCCGTACCAATATGGCCGACGGTCTCGTTTACATCAGTGTTGCTAGATCACCGAGCAATTTCGCATAAGGTCTATTGCCAGCTCATCTCCTCCTGACGTCACACGAAAACGTCACAGAAAATGGGCGAGGATGCAGAGAGGAGGAAAGCATTTCTGAATTGATTTTTCTCCTAAATAAATTAGCGTAAACGCGCTCATAATGGCCGAAACATGTCCTATGGACTCCGGACTACAATGTTGCGCTAGTAATCCCGCAATATTTACAAATCACTTCAGTGTCCCTTTAATTCATGTTTTCTATGTGACTTTGCAAAACAATCATGTTCTTCGGTCCGTTGTGGTAGGTTTATTTTATCAGGTAACGTCATGTAATTTAGCGAACCACGTTTTAAACGGGAAACCGCATTTACATTTAAGCAATCGCCAGTGCGCGCAAAGCAAGGCTCATTGCATAATAAATTCTGTCGTTTTTAAAGGCAACTTCGCTTTAACTCCCTAAATGATAGAATTAAAATATTTAATGCCCTTGAGTTGTACGCGCCGAAGATACACATTTTGCTATGGTTTATGAATTGATTCAGATTGCGGAACTTTAACGTTCCCCGAAAAGGCTGCCGTGGCCGGTATAGCATCCGCGTCCTTGGCGGCAGTACCCCAACGCCATTGCCCCTAAGCCACAGCGGCAGAAAATGATACAAGCTACATTGTCAACTAGAATAATATATACTAGCCTGTCGAAGTATTTAAAAGATACTAAGTTACTCTGTAAGGTATTCGAAGCAAAGCAACTTCAGTAGAGCATTTACGTAACTGGCAATATTGAAACAACATACCATTTTCCAGCGAACCTGTTTATGACTAGGGTTCCTGCATTTTTATTGCGCCTCAACAAAAACACTGCCCTCTGTTTGTCGCAAGGAGGTTGTATTTGCCCGCGCTCCAATCAGGTGCGTGGCTAGTTTTTTCCTGCTTCCACAAGGTGGCGGTAGTCGTCCACTGTGGGGCACAGTATTGAGGCTCCACGTGTCTTTCAAATGCGAGGCGTTCCATAGCACTAGGCACTTGTACGTGGGCCTATTTTGCTTGCTTGCTTACTTATAGCGTCCGCTGCCAATGGAGGCATCCGCCGGGGCAAAATCTTGCCAACCGAGCACGTGGTAACGCGCCGCACCATTGGCGTTGTCATCGCCACTAACTTTCGCTACAGTACGGGCCGCTCGTATACTGTAAGGGCCGGCTTGTTCTAGGACTCAGCTAGAGTACGAAGAACAGTATCTGTTGTCGCCGCGAGTTCATACCTTTGTCGAAAATTCTCAGGCTCCTCAGCTTCTTTGTTCATCCATCTACAGGTAGTGAAATATGGCTCATGATTTTCATTTAATTTCACATTCAGGCCTATGTGCGCCTAAGTGCAGCGAAGAAGAGTTTGCGATAAGAAACGGAAGTGTACAGATTGCAGCCTACGGTAGCTTCCCGGGGAAAGGAAATAAGACCTTAGTTGCAGCGAAGATTGAGCACTTCATAGTTTTTGTGCGCTATTCAGGTTTGACGGGGTTTATTTGCTACCAAACTTGGATTTGCTGTTTTTTAGGCGGTATTTTTCCCAAGAAATTCGTAGTTTTATAAGCTCTAAGCTCGTGACACACAATTTTCCGAAATTTATTGCTACATTGAGTCTGCGTTAGATCAGAAACTGTGGCAGCGCGTGTGGCTCTATTCGTTATACCTGTGCCTCTCTATCAGATACCTGTACCTGTACCTGTATACTTGTACCTCTATCGTTCAGATTTTCCTTTTTACCCGCCGCGGTGGCTCAGTGGCTAATGCGTTGCGCTGCTGAGCACGAGGTCGCGGGTTCGATTCCAGACTGCGGCGGCCGCTTTTCTGATGGAGTCACAAAGCCAAAATGCCCGTGTGTACGAGATTTCGGCGCACAATAAAGAGCCCCAAATGGTAAAAATTAATTCGGAGCCCTCCACTACGGCACGCCTAATCGCCTGCGTTGCGTCGGCGCGTTAAACCCTACAATGAATCAATAAGATTTTCCTTGCATTAATTTTTAAATGGTTTTCCCTCTTCTATTTTACGTCAGTTTTGAATTATTTCCACTCATGCATGTAGTAAGCCATCAATACTTTTAGCAAAGCTAAACTCTCTGGCTTTAGAATTTATTCGAGACTCTCACCGGTTAAATCAACATCAAGAAATCCTTGATCTTCTCGGCAGACATTCAGTGCTTCCGTTTTAAGTAGACCGCACATACTTATAGTCGTGAATTTGTCTACCGCCAACCCCACCCCCTTCGTCTTGTCATCTTTTAATCTTGTAGTACGCTTTGTATTTGTACCTTCTTTTTGCTCATCCCCGCCCCTGAATTCTGTACTTGGTGAATTTTCTGAGGGCTGAAGTCTGTGCTCTGTGGTTAATACAGATGTTGTAGAAATTCCTTTTTGTGTGTAACTGTCTATAGAGATTACCACTGCAGCTAGGACGGTGGAACAGTGAAGCTGCTCTAATAGAATAATAATAATAATAATAATAATCAATCAATCAATCAATCAATCAATCATGTTTATTTACGTGCCCAGGAACAGCCAGAGGCCTGAGTGCTGGCGCACGGGTAATAATAATAATAATAATAATAATAATAATCAATCAATCAATCAATCAATCAATCAACCTTTATTTTCGGTGCCCAGGAACAACCCTAGGGTCTTGGTACTGGTACACCATATACAAATCGTACATAAAAACAAACTAAAATCAAGACAACACAACACACAAAACTGTATGCATGAAAGAAACAATAAAGTAAAGATAGTTACAGTAATCTCAGAAAGCAAAACAGCAAAAATAAAGAAAAGAAAAGAAACAGGAGACCTAGCGTTGCAAGCCATGACACTCGGACAGCGAAATGTTCAAGGCACGTGAAAAACAGGAAATACTCACTGAACATGACAGCGATAAGTTATACGCATAACACGAAGGTTTTATAACAAAATGTTCGGAAGTTTCAACTTTGAAAGAAGTTCAGCATTACAAGCACTGGCACTCAAACCTACAGAAATTCAAGCAACGCAAAACCAGGAAATGTGAAAAACAAACAAAGAAGAACATGATTTGCCTAAAATAAATACAGCACATAAATTTGCAATGACTAAAGGCACTTAAGCTACAACAGTTTTCAAGTCGTTTGAGAACAAAGAAAAAGAGCTCTGAAATATATCAAGACGATCAGAATATTCATTATATGCACATTGTATTCTGCAGATGGACGAGCGTCTTCTACTTAAAGCATCTGTTCTAAAAGTTCGAAATGTTCGGAAAAGTTTGTTCGGCAAGTTGACATTGATAAGTGTAACCAAGTCGTCACACAAAATATCCCCATGAAGAAGTTTATAAAGAAAGATAATATCAGCTCGCATTCGTCGACACCGAAGGGAAGGAAGACTTTTCAGAAAAGGCACACTGCCGTTAGCGTCTTCTAGCACATGACGGAAGCGGTGCTTAAAGATAAAGAGGAACTTATTTTGAACTCTTTCGATACGGTCACTATTGGACTTGCAAGTTCCATTCCAAACAACAGAGCCGTATTCGAGAAGAGGTAGGCAGAGAGCCGAATACAACTTTAAAAAAGGAAGAGGACCTTTAAACTCTCTAGAATACCTGCAAACAGCACCCAGACATCGAAGAGAGCGACGGGTAATTTGTGTAACGTGGGAAGAGAAAGTCAGAGAAGAATCAAATAGTACTCCCAAGTCTCGAATTTCAGTCACCCTCGGCAATGCAGTGCTTGCAATTTTATAAGAGTATTGCAGCTGTTGAGTTTTTCTACTATAGGAGACAACTTTCGTTTTTGAGGGGTTCAAAATTAGGTCGTTTTTGGTGCACCAACGATGGAATGACGCAATATCAGCCTGAAGATAATTACAGTCATGAATATTGCGCACTTCTCTAAAGATTTTCATATCATCAGCATACAACAAAAAAGAAGAATTTTGAATTACAGAAGCAACATCGTTAATGAAAATGGAGAAAAGAAGGGGACCCAGAACAGATCCCTGGGGTACACCACTTGTTGCTTTGTACCTAAATGAAGTTTGACCGTTAACACTTACATAGCAATATCGCTGCTGGAGATAGCAACGTATAAGACCCACCAAAGAAGCATGGACATCTAACAGAATGAGCTTGGCAAGCAATAACGAGTGGTTGACTACATCAAAGGCCTTGCTCATGTCACAGTAGACCACATCAAGCTGGCTTCTACCAACGATTGCTGGGACAGCCTGCTCCATGAAGCACGCGAGGTTTGTGGAAGTTGAACGACCACGCATAAAGCCATGTTGATTAGGAATGAGGACGTGTTTAAGTGAGAAAGACAACACCATATGAAGAGATAACTCGAATAGTTTAGAGGCAGAACAAAGGAGCGAGACTGGCCTATAGTTTATGGCGTCAGTTTTTGGGCCTGACTTGAATACAGGGAATACGCGAGAGATTTTCCATGAGCGAGGGAACGTGCCAGACCGGAGACAGTTATTAAACATTGAAGTGAACACTGGAACGAATATGTTTGCATACGTTTTTAGAATGGCGCCAGGAATACCATCTGGTCCACAAGAAAGCGAGGGCTTTAGCCGCTTGATACTGGTCCGCACGATGTTCTCATCCAGTTGGAAACAACCAGAGTTACCGCCCTGGTGACAAGGGGCGCTACTGTTATCACTGCCACCGCTAATTCCAAAAAAAGAAGAAAACTGACGAGCAAAGCAGTCGGCCACCTCCGCAACCTCATTGCCGTTGGAGTCTAGTAAACGAATAGATTCTTTAGTTTTACTAGATCTTGAATGAATGTACTTCCAGAAGGCTCCCGGTTGATAGGTTGCTTTAGCTTCTACTGATGCCAGGTACGAAGCATGATCACGCTTGTGCAACATTTTGCATAAGGCACGTAGGCGCCGAAACTCCTGAGTGAACTGGTTCGCACCAGAGCGCTTCATCTTTCTATGCGCACGTTCTTTGAGTTTAAGGGCATCCCGCAATTCAGAAGAAAACCAGTGTGGGAATTTGAACTTCTTTGGTAAATATTGCGGGATGTATTTCTTCATACCCAAAAGTACAATCTCAGTAAAACGGTCAACTTGTTCATTGACATCAGGTTCGTCAATGACTGTCGACCAAGGGACAGCAGAAAAGTAATCATACAGCCCAACGTAATCTCCCCGGGCGAAAGCGTAGCGAGGTTGCGTGTTGCAGGAACTTACGGAATGGTGGAGCATTGTGGGAAGGGAACAGGAAATAGAAAGAGGAGGATGAAATCTGTCAGGTCTAACTAAAGGACAATCAGAGTGTGACACACTAACATCATCAAAATTCGAAAAACACAGGTCCAAAATGTTTCCACTGCAGTTTTCTATGTGATTATGCTGTGCCATGGAAGTGAAAGACGAAAAATCTAGTAATCTATTACCCTTCTGTTCAATGTGGTGGTTATGGTGGGAACAGGATAGATGGCTCCACTGAACGCCAGGAGCGTTAAAGTCTCCAAGAAGGAGGACCTTGCGGTTGCATTGAGTAATAAGCTCTTGTTCAATGGAGGAAACTAACTGATTGAATGCGTCAGGAGCTACATCAGGGGGAATGTAAAAAACCCCAACAAGAAGTTTTTCAGTTTTAGAGATAAGAATTTCAACCCATACAGACTCATCTGCATTCTGAATATCACTACAAAGCACACTCGGGAGAGATTTGTCGACGGCAAGAAGGACCCCACCCCCTTTTTGTTTGCTTCCCGTCAAGGCACGATCACTACGATATACATGGTAATTTTGAGGGAAATAATCACTGGACAGAATATCAGGGCACAACCAAGTTTCAGAGATAGCTATTAACGGAAAACACGAAGCCAGAACATTACCAAAGAAGTCAGTTGCCTTGGTACGAAGACCGCGCACATTCTGATAAAACACATCCAAAGTACTAGTCATCATTGCTTTTCTTACGGGATGCGCTCAGAGCTGTGAAGCATGCCTTCGCGAAACATGCCTCGAAACTCCTTAAAGAGGCAGTCTTTCGGCCAAACAGCGGGGTCATTCAAACGCTCGAAAAACTCTTCACTGACAGATATATAAAAGGATGCGTACGTGTCAAACTTCGTCTTCAGTCGTCGGCAGCTCAAGGACGAGACACCTAAAGTTGACAGATGGGCATTAAGGCTAGCAGAGGTGGTGGATGGGGAAAGCTTTGAGACGAACATAGCTTTGGGGCGCTTCGGCTGCGGAACGACTACGAGTCCACATGTGTCCGATGCACCTACACATGCCTGGCTTCGGCGCTTCTTCTCAATAGTAGGAGGGTTACGATCAAGCACAGACACAGATTGCAGCGGGGAAAGTGGGGACGGAGTGGGAGGCAGTGTCGGAAAAGCCGAAGACACCGGCTGCAGCGGAGCCGACGTAGCCGACGGCGACACTTCTTTGTAGACAACTTGCGTGAAAGAAGGCTTTTCCGAGCTGCGACGTACTTCATCCTGCAAGGCAGGGGGGCGACGAAGCAATTCGGCACGCAAGGAGCACACCTCCGCACGCAGGGAACTAACCACTTTCGCATAATGGGCGCGGTCTCCCTCCCTCTCTTGACGGAGACGGTCGAAAGAGAGCGCGTTTTCCCGGCGCATGAGGTCGTTGTTCTCCCGCAGCCGGGCCACTTGGTCGCTGAGGAAAGAAATTCCGTCCAGCGCGTCGATGAGGAGCGCGCGGAGACCGGCAGCTTCGGCGTCAAGGTCAACCGGCTGGGACGGCGGGGCCGGGGCCTTCTCGACGACGGGCGGCGAGTCTCGTCGAAGGGAGCAGGGGGAAGGAGCCCCACTTGCGGACGTGCCGATGTCGTCGCCGGCTCCGCTAGGCCTAGCCGCCGCCTCAGCCGTTTCACAGATGTTGCACTTGAACGGCCGAGCGCCAGAACTCAGGAGTTGAAGCTCAGCGTCCGGCCACACAACACACTTCGCGTGCACGCGTTTGTTACAGGAAAGGCAGCGGAAAAACTTTTGTTTACCGTAAAAAACACAGGAGCATAGAATACAGCAATCCTTGCTGGGCGCCATCTTGCCGCCCAAAATCTTGCCATCTTGCCTTGCCTTGCTGGGCGCCATCTTGCCGCCCATCTTGCCGCCCATAATAATAATAATAATAATAATAATAATAATAATAATAATAATAATAATAATAATAATAATAATAATAATAGTAATAATAATAATAATAATAATCAATCAATCAATCAATCAATCAATCAATCAATCATGTTTATTTGCGTGCCCAGGAACAGCCAGAGGCCTGAGTGCTGGCGCACGGATAGTTACATGAAAACAAAATACAAGAAACATATAGCAAGAAACAAACAAGCGACAAGACACACACAAATTGAAGTAGTGAAAATGACAGAAATAAAGCACAGGCGGAGCCTGGGTACAGGTAAAAAATAAAAAAAGAAGATGCCTATGTTGCTCTGCCTGTCGTAAAGACCGCACGACAGGAAGAGCAACAAAGTTTGACAGTAATACAACAAAAACAACGGCAAGAGTGTAGAGACAAAGATAAGACGAACAAATGACAGTAAACAGTTTAAAAAATAGGCAACTATCAGTTGGATAGACACAACCACAGAGAAACCAAATTCCAGAAAAAAAAGAACGACAGACACATCATAGATGTTTAACATACTGTATTCAACAGCGCTGTACGGTAAATTGTAAATGATTTCTGAAAGATGTCAAGGCGTTTAAAGAAGCGGTTGTAACAATTCTGTATTCTGCGCACAGGAGAATGATTGGATTTGCGCGCAGCGGTCAAGAACGGGCGGTGCGACCTGGTGGGCCTTTGTGGTACACTAAACTCTAAACAATTAAGCAGGTCTGCGCAAGAAAGGTGACCATGAACAATTTTGTGAAGAAATGTAAGGTCTGCACGCATACGTCTGCAGTTCAAGGAAGGGATGGAAGGGACTATGGGTAAGTCAGAATCAGGATGAGAACTGTGATTGTGATTGTGATCATAATCATAATCATAATAATATAATAATAATCAATCAATCAATCAATCAATCAATCATGTTTATTTACGTGCCCAGGAACAGCCAGAGGCCTGACTGCTGGCGCACGGGTAGTTTCATGAAAACAAAATACAAGAAACATATAGCAAGAAACAAACAAGCGACAAGACACACAAATTGAAGTAGTGAAAATGACAGAAATAAAGCACAGGCGGAGCCTGGGTACAGGTAAAAAATAAAAAAAGAAGATGCCTATGTTGCTCTGCCTGTCGTAAAGGCCACAGGACAGCCAGAGCAACAAAGTTTGACAGTAATACAACAAAAACAACGGAGTGTAGAGACAAATGATAATATGAACAAATGACAATAAACAGTTTCAAAAATAGGCAACTATCAGTTGAATAGACACAACCGCAGAGAAACCAAATTCCAGAAAAAAAAGAGCGACAGACATATCATAGGTGTTTAACATACTGTATTCAACAGCGCTGTACGGTAAATTGTAAAGGATTTCTGAAAGATGTCAAGGCGTTCAAAGAAGCGGTTGTAACAATTCTGTATTCTGCGCACAGGAGAATGATTGGAGTTGCGCGCAGCGGTCAAGAACGGGCGATGCGACCTGGTGGGCTTTTGTGGTACACTAAAATCTAAACAGTTAAGCAGGTCTGCGCAAGAAAGGTCGCCATGAACAATTTTGTGAAGAAATGTAAGGTCTGCACGCATACGTCTGCAGTTCAAGGAGGGGATGGAAGGGACTATGGGTAAGTCAGAATCAGGATGAAAACTCTGATTGTGATGACGGTGCTTAAATATGGATAAAAACTTCTTCTGCACACGTTCTATTAATTCACTACTAGATTTGGAGATGCCGTTCCAGGCAACAGAAGCATATTCTAACTGTGGTATACATATTGCATTGTATAGCATTAGAAATGGATCTGGAGAAGAGAATTCCTTTGTAATCCGACACACATTTCCAAGGCTTCGGAGTGCTCGCCGGGTGATGAGCCTAATATGAGGAGAAAAAGAGAGGGTACTGTCGAAAAGCACCCCTAGGTCCCTAATCTCATCAACCCTTTGCAGAGGAGCTCCCTCAATACTGTAGAAAAACAGCAGACGGTGGGTTTTCCGGCTGTAGGTGACAACCTTTGTTTTAGTGGGGTTTAAAATTAGGCAGTTTTAATGATAATAATAATAATAATAATAATATAATAATAATAATAATATAATCAATCAATCAATCAATCAATTAACCTTTATTTTTGGTGCCCAGGAACAACCCTAGGGTCTTGGTACTGGTACACCATATACAAGCATTCATAAAAACAAACTAAAATCAAGACAACACAACACAGAAAACCATATATATTTATTTATTTATTTATTTATTGTACCCCTCAGGGCCAAAGGCATTACAGAGGGGGAGTGGGTTACAAGCAAAAAAAAAATAATAATACAGTGCAGTGAGTATAACAACAAAAACATTAGATTGTTCCTGAATATACAATATTAGCTAGATTCTCGCGAAAATTCAGGTTATCATTAATATTAATAATGTCACGGGGTGGTGGTTCCATTCGCGGGATGTACGGGGGAGAAATGAATGACAGAAGGTTTTTGTGTTGCATAATTCAAGACCAACTTTGTGAGAGTGATCAATGCGATGGGAAGTGTACGGGGGTGGTGGAATTAATTTACAGAGTTCCGGGTGGTGATACAATTTATGGAACAGGGTTAGACGAAAAAGCTTTCGTCGAGAAGACAACGTAGGTAGGCCAAGTGTATTTCTCATTGCTGTAATGCTTGCACCTCGGTTATAATTGGAGAGAATGAAGCGAATTGCATTGTTCTGTACAAGTTCAAGTGCAGTTGTTAGCATTTCGTGAGTGGTATCCCATATCGGCGCGGCGTACTCTAATTTTGAACGTACTAGTGTTGTAAAAAGCAACAGTTTAAGTTCGGACGGGGCGTTAAAAAAGTTTCGCCTTATATATCCCAGCATACGGTTAGCATTGTTAATAACGTATTCGACGTGAAGGGCCCAGGACAAGTTTGATGTGATGTGAACGCCAAGGTACTTATAAGAGACAACCAATTCTAGAGCGGAATTATTAAGAAAATAAAGAGACGGAGTGGTGTTTGTACGAGATACACGTAGGACTTTACATTTCTTAGTGTTGAGCTCCATTCGCCATTCATGACACCAGTTAGCGATACTAGTAAGATCAGACTGAAGAATTGCGCAATCGTTGTCGGTGTTGATTTCTCGGAAAATGACACAATCATCAGCAAAAAGATGGATTTTAGAAGTTACCAGGGAGGAGAGATCGTTAATGTAAATTAAGAATAACAGCGGCCCCAACACTGACCCCTGAGGTACACCTGAGTGTACGTCTCGTAGGCGTGAGTTGTAGCCGTTTGCTGCAACGAATTGCGAACGATTAGTAAGAAAACATTCAATCCATTTTAGAAGATTAACATCGATGTTTAGTTGGCGTAGTTTGTGAAGCAGGAGTTTATGAGAGACCTTGTCAAAAGCCTTGCTAAAGTCCAAAAAAATACAATCTGCATTCGACGAACGATCAAGAATACGGTGAAGACTGTGTGTAAATGTTACCAGTTGAGTTTCACAAGAGTATGATTTCCGGAAGCCGTGCTGCGCCGACGTGAAAAATGAGTTAGATTCAAGAAATTTAACCAGATTAGAAAAAATAACATGTTCGAGCATTTTACAACATGTGCTGGTGAGTGAAATTGGGCGGTAATTAGAGGGATCACATTTATTTCCAGTTTTGTACAGAGGAACCACCTTCCCGATTTTCCACGCGGCGGGTAACGTAAATGTATTTAGTGATTGTTGGAAAATTTTTGTTAGTAGTATAGAACAATAAGCATTTGTATTTTTCAGAAATTTTGCAGTAATTAGGTCAAAACCAGGGGATGAATGATTCTGTAAACCGTCAATTAATTTGGAAATGCCAAGAACATTGACAATCACTGGAGACATGGCAATATATTCGAAATGTTGGACGGCCGGAAACTTATCGACAGTAGTGTTGGAAAAGTTTTTTACGAAAGTGCCGTTTAAGATAGACGCACACATATTAGAAAGCACTGGATTGTTAAAGTCGTCCTCGAGGCCAATATCATCATGAGCGGGTGGATTAATGACGCGCCAAAATTTCTTAATGTTAGTCTTTAGCATAGATGGCAGTACTGTAGATAAGAAAGATTTTTTAGCATATTTTACTGCATGGACGTAAGCATCAGAAGCGACGCGATAAGTATCCCAGCGGGAACTAGTGGGGGACTTTTTGGCTAATCGGTAAAAGCGCTTCTTACGGTTAGAGAGGCGCTTGATATACGAGTTGTACCATGGTGCGTGGGGATAAGATGTAACTACACGATTCGGAATATATTTATTCATTAGTTGGTGAATTTTACTCGAGAATAAATCCCAATTACATTGAACAGACCGGTCATCAAAGTGCAGCAAGAATGAGTCGGTAAAGACTGACAGTTCGTTGTTAATAGCTTCGAAGTTAGCGTTCTTGTAGTCACGAATATATTTTTTGTCTTTTGCTTTTCTTGGGGGGATTGCGTTAATGTGAAACGTCAACAACAAATGATCACTCGATCCAGGGGAATAAGTGACAGATGAAGCAAAATCAGGTCGGTTCGTTAAGATAAGGTCTAATGTACTTGCTGTGTTATTTAGCGTTCTAGTCGGTTGTGTTATCAATTGGCTTAAAGAAAATACAGAGCACAAATCTAAAAAATTACTTGCTTCAGTCGAAAATGGCGATAAGTGAGGCGGTTGCGTACTCCAACAAATGTTAGGAAAGTTAAAGTCACCCAGAAGAAAAAGGCACGAGGAAGGATAGCGTGTAGAAATTGCGTTGATTGCGTCATATAGCTCACTCATAAACGTTATTGAGGAAGAAGGCGGTCGATAGCAAACACCGAAGACTATATTTTGATGGTGAAGCGTCATTGAGGCCCAAATTATTTCTAAATGACTGTTAATATGTACGCACTTGGATGGAATATCTTTTGATATGGCTAAAAGAACGCCTCCGCCTCGACGTTCAGTACGGTCGCAACGATAAATGGAAAAGTGAGAGGCATTGCAAAAAATTTCCGTGTCGCGCACATGTGTGGAAAGCCAAGTTTCTGTTAGCGCAATAATGTTGGCGGAACATGTGTCAATCGCCGATGACAAAGACTCATGTTAAGTACACTTCTTACATTGCAAAAAAGAATGGAAATGTTAGGTGAAGAAAACGATGAACAAAGATGGCCACTCCCCTCGTTGTCCTATGATAAAGCAGGAGAGGCGGCATTGTTAGTACGGTTGGGGCGCTCGTCTCGAGTTTCAATTTGCTCTACGGTGTCAATGCTAGCGTTGTAGATGTAACATTTCTTGTCTATAAATAATCTTTTGTAGCTGAGTTGGAAAGAAGGGGATCCAGGCTGACTTTTAGCAAACTCAATCAGTTTTCTTCTTGCAATACGAGTGGTAACAGAGAAATCCTCATTTACAGCGACGTCCTTAAGTTTGAGTTGACTGCGTAGGGAAAGTACTTTTTGTTTTTGTTTGAAATTAGTGAACATAGCAATGACTGGGCGAGCTTTGTTCGGTGAAAAGGACCCTAAACGATGTGCACGTTCTATTGCGTCGGATTGAAAAGAGTCCATGACGGAAGATAACACAGATGTTAGTCTTGCTTCTGTCTGTTCCCATGTTTCTTTAGCGTCTGCAATGCCATGAAATATTAGGTTGTTACGACGGGATCTATCTTCAAGTTCGTCGACACGGGATGTTAGATAATCGGTGTGGTTGGTTAGGCCTGCAAGTGATTGTTCCGTTTGCGATAGCAGCTCTTCGAATAAGGGAAAAGCCTCAGATTTTTGTTCAAGCTCGTCCAGTCTTTGCTGGATGGCGGTCATTTTGTTTTCAATGCTCTTTTGTCCTTCTTTTATAGGTTTTATGTCAGCAGTGACTTCGGTTTGAAATTTTGTACTTTCCAGCATACGTTCGTGCACATCTTTAAGTAATTTAAACATTAGCTTAGTTTGTTCAGCGGGATCATCGGGTAAGCATTCGGAGTCACCAACTGAATTAGATCGTGTACGATGACCAGGGTTAGCCTCTATGTCTCCACAGCAGAGAAGAAAACAGGCCATAGAAAAACACTCGCAGACAGTGTCACATAAGACCCGTGGGCACGGGAGCAGTAATAAACATCGGTCATCGCACCTCTTAGTGTAAAGTGAATATGGTTTACACACCTGAAATGCGTGAAGTAGCGGATTAGGAAGCATGTTGACGACACTGCTCCCATGCCCACTGAAGAGGACGCTTGGATGCGCGCTGCTTAAATCCAGGGCGTCGAAAGGTGATGACGTTGACCATGGGACTGACGGGCTGATGAATAGGGCTTCCGCAGGATGGCGCGTATGTGGAATCCGCGCATGGGCAGAATCGACACACAGCGCACCGTTTACGATGGGAAAGTGGCCACCGTAGCTGATCGGCTCTCCAGGTATCAGCAACGGAGGCTGACAGGCGGAACCGCAGGGCGACGCAGATAGCCAGCTGGCCAGACACGTCAAAAGAGCCTTAAATGCGTGAAGTAGCGGATTAGGAAGCATGTTGACGACACTGCTCCCATGCCCACTGAAGAGGACGCTTGGATGCGCGCTGCTTAAATCCAGGGCGTCGAAAGGTGATGACGTTGACCATGGGACTGACGGGCTGATGAATAGGGCTTCCGCAGGATGGCGCGTATGTGGAATCCGCGCATGGCCAGAATCGACACACAGCGCACCGTTTACGATGGGAAAGTGGCCACCGTAGCTGATCGGCTCTCCAGGTATCAGCAACGGAGGCTGACAGGCGGAATCGCAGGGCGACGCAGATAGCCAGCTGGCCAGACACGTCAAAAGAGCCTGAAAGAAACAATAAGGTAAAAATAGTTACAGAGATCCCAGAAAGCAAAACAACAAAACAGCAAAAAAAAAGGAAGCCTAGTGTTAGAAGCCATGACACCCGGCCAGAAAAACGTTGAAGGCACGTGAAAAATTGAAAATACACAAGCAAATACTCAATGCATATGACGGAGATAGATTATACACATAAAACAAAGGTTTTGTAACAAAATGTTAGGAAGTTTCAAAATGGAAAAACGAAGTTCAGCGTTACAAGCACTGACACTTAAACCGACAGAAATTCAAGCAACACAAAATTAGGAAAAGTGAAAAACAAACAAGCAAGATGATGATTTGCATAAAATAAATACCGAACAGAAATACGGCACATAAATGACATAAAGGCACTTAAGCTACAACAGTTTTCAATTCATTAGAGAACAAAGACAAAGAGCTCTGGAATATATCAAGACGATCGGAATATTCATTATATGCACATTGTATTCTGCAGATGGACGAGCATCGTTTACTTAAAGCATCTGTTCTGAAAGTTCGAAATCTTCGGAAAAGTTTGTTCGGCAAGTTGACATTGATAAGTGCAACCAAGTCATCACACAAAATATCACCATTATAAAGAAAGATAATGTCGCTCTCATTCGTCGACACCAAAGGGAAGGAATAGTTTTGAGACAAGACATGCTGCCGTTTGCGTCTTCTTGTACATGACGGAAACGGTGCCTAAAGATAGAAAGGAACTTATTTTGAACCCTTTCGATGCGGTCACTATTGGACTTGCAAGTTCCATTTCAAACAACAGAACCGTATTCGAGAAGAGGTAAGCACAGAGCCGAATACAACTTTAAGAAAGGAAGAGGACTTTTAAACTCTCTAGAATACCTGCAAACAGCACCCAGATATCGAAGAGAGCGTCCGGTAATTTGTGTAACGTGGGAAGAGAAAGTCAGAGAAGAATCAAATAGTACTCCCAAGTCCCGAATTTCGGTCACCCTTGGCAGTGCAGTGCTTGCTATTTTATAGGAGTATTGCAGCTGCTGAGTTTTCCTACTATAGGAAACAACTTTCGTTTTTGAGGGGTTCAAAATTAAGTCGTTTTTGGTGCACCAACGATGGAATGACACGATATCAGCCTGAAGAGAATTACAGTCCTGAACATTACGCACTTCTCTGAAGATTTTCATATCATCAGCATACAACAAAAAAGAAGAATTTTTAATGTCAGAAGCAACATCGTTAATGAAAATGGAAAAAAAGAAGGGGGCCCAGAACGGAGCCCTGGGGTACACCACTGGTTGCTTTGTACCTAAATGATGTTTGACCATTAACACTTACATAGCAATATCGCTCCTGGAGATAGCAACGTATAAGACCCACTAAGGAAGCGTGAACATCTAACAGAATGAGCTTGGCAAGCAATAACGAGTGGTTGACTACATCAAAGGCCTTGCTCATGTCACAGTAGACCGCATCAAGCTGGCTTCTACCAATGACTGCTGGGACAGCCTGCTCCATGAAGCATGCGAGGTTTGTGGAAGTTGAGCGACCACGCATGAAGCCATGTTGAATAGGAATGAGGACGTGTTTAAGTGAGAAAGACAAGAACTTATGGAGAGATAACTCGAATATTTTAGACGCAGAACAAAGAAGCGACACTGGCCTATAGTTCATGGGGTCGGTTTTTGGGCCTTACTTGAAAACAGGGAATACACGACAGATTTTCCATGATCGAGGGTACGTGCCAGACCGGAGACAGTTATTAAATATTGAGGTGAACACAGGAACAAATATATTTGCATACGTTTTTAGAATTGCAGCAGGAATACCATCTGGCCCAGAAGAAAACGAGGGCTCCAGCCGCTTGATGCTGGCCCGCACCATGTTCTCATCCAATTGGAAACAAGCGGAGTAACCGTCCTGGTGACAAGAGACGCTGCCGTCATCACTACCACCACTAAGCCCAAACAAAGAAGAAAACTGACGAGCAAAGCAGTCGGCCGCATCTGCAACCTCTTCGCCGTTGGAATCCAGTAGACGAACAGATTCTTTCGTTGTACTAGATCTAGAATGAATGTACTTCCAGAAGGCTCCCGGCTGATGAGTTGCTTTAGCTTCAACTGACGCCAGGTACAAAGCATGATAACGCTTGTGCAATATTTTGCATAGGGCACGTAGGCGCCGGAACTCCTGAGCGAACTGATTCGCACCAGAGCGCTCCATCTTTCTGTGCGCGCGTTGTTTGAGTTTCAGGGCATCCCGCAATTCAGAAGAAAACCAGTGTGGGAACTTGAACTTCTTTGGTAAATATTCCGGGATGTATTTCTTCATACCCAAAAGCACAATCTCAGTAAAACGGTCAACTTGTTCATTGACATCAGAGTGGTCAATGACTGTTGACCAATAATAATAATAATAATAATAATAATAATAATAATATTAATAACAATCAATCATGTTTATTTACGTGCCCAGGAACAGCCAGAGGCCTGAGTGCTGGCGCACGGATAGTTACATGAAAACAAAATACAAGAAACATATAGCAAGAAACAAACAAGCGACAAGACACACACAAATTGAAGTAGTGAAAATGACAGAAATAAAGCACAGGCGGAGCCTGGGTACAGGTAAAAAATAAAAAAAGAAGATGCCTATGTTGCTCTGCCTGTCGTAAAGACCACACGACAGGAAGAGCAACAAAGTTTGACAGTAATACAACAAAAACAACGGCAAGAGTGTAGAGACAAATGATAAGACGAACAAATGACAGTAAACAGTTTCAAAAATAGGCAACTATCGGTTGAATAGACACAACCGTAGAATAACAAAATTTCATTTAAAAAAAAAACGGCAGACATATCATACATGTTTAACATAGTGTATTCAACAGCGCTGTACGGTAAATTGTAAAGGATTTCTGAAAGATGTCAAGGCGTTCAAAGAAGCGGTTGTAACAATTCTGTATTCTGCGCACAGGAGAATGATTAGAGTTGCGCGCAGCCGTCAAGAACGGGCGATGCGACCTGGTGGGGTTTTGTGGTACACTAAACTCTAAACAGTTAAGCAGTTCTGCGCAAGAAAGGTCGCCATGAACAATTTTGTGAAGAAATGTAAGGTCTGCACGCATACGTCTGCAGTTCAAATAATAATAATTAATAATAATAATAATAATAATAATAATAATAATAATAATAATAATAATAATAATCAATCAATCTCTTTATTATAGTGCCCAGGTACAGCCGTAGCCTTTGTTCTGGCGCACTTAAGAAAAAGACAGACGACGACAGAAATACATCCACGCGTGAGAAGAACAACAAAATACAAGCGAAGAAAAAAACTATATTGAAGAATAAAGGTCATTTAACAAAATCAATGATTTCGGCACACTAAAGTTTGAACAATCACGAAACGATAAAACACAGTGTCATCAAAATTTGACAATACAAACGGGCAGATATAGATATATATGAGTAGGAACAGTAACAAAGGCGAGCAACATAAACGAAAATAGGGCAATGAAAATAGAATTAAAACTGGTCGGAAGTTCAGAACCAAGTCGGGGAGAGACAGAAGTCAGAAGGTCGCACATGTAAGATCGAAGGGGTGTATGAAACAGGTCAATATTATGGCAGTAGAGATTGTATGTTTCTTGAAGGCGGTACAATGTGCAGTGTCTATTGCATGTCTTACGGGTACGAAGTATAGGAAACTTACGGGTAAGTTTCGACTGTACTCTAAGATTTACATTTGCAAGCAACTCTGAACAAGAAATAATCCTGCGTACAAGTTTAAATAAAAAAATTAGGTCAGCATTGGTTCGTCTTGACTTCAAACTTTGGAGAGGATTAGAAGTAAAAAAGTCTGAACCATTGCCACTGTGGCGGGAGAAACGATGTTTGTGGATAGATATGAACTTATTTTGCACTTTGTCAAGTATATTACTGTTCGACTGGCACGTGCCATTCCAAACAACAGAGGCCTATTCTAAAATAGGGCGGACAACAGACAAATAAAGCTTTAGTAGTGAGACAGGGTTGCTGAATTCTCTTGATATTCGACAGACAAACCCCAAACGGCGAAGGGCGCGCTTAGAAATAGAACCCACATGAGCAGAAAAGTTTAGCGCACTGTCAAATACCACTCCAAGGTCAGATATTTTTAACACACGCGGTAGTGGCACACTTTTCACAACGTACGGATAAAGTATGGGGTTTGTTTTGCGAGTGTGAGACATAAACTTCGTTTTAGGTCCACTAAGAGCAAGTTTGTTCGCGGAGCACCAGTTGCTAAAAGCATCCACATCAGATTGAAGAGCTATGCAATCTACAGCGCTAGTAACATCTTTAAATATTTTGATGTCATCAGCATATAACAGAAAACAAGAGTGATTTATAGAGGCTGAGACGTCATTAACAAACAAAGAAAACAAAAGGGGCCCCAGAACAGATCCCTGAGGCACACCACTAAAGCATAGTAGGCAGCAGATTCTTTATCATTAACAGAGACAAAACATGACCTATTATTTAGATAACTGCTGAGGAACTCCACGAAGCAAACGGGAATGTTATAAGTAGACATTTTATGCAGAAGCAAGGAATGGTCAACTACGTCAAACGCTTTGCTGAGGTCACAGTACACGGTATCGAGCTGACCCGTCCATGCACAGCTTCCGAAGCAAAGGACATAAAAGACACAAGGTTTGTACTAGTTGAACGGCCAGATAAAAAACCGTGTTGTTCTGGAAGAAGGATGTTTTTGACACTACTCGACAAAATTACGTGCAAAATTGATTCGAACAGTTTGCTTGCCGAGCAGAGGATAGAAATTGGCTTGTAGTTTTATACCCTTGTTTTCACACCAGACTTGAACACAGGAACAATACGCGCGACTTTCCAAAGGCCCGGAAAGGTGGATGATTTTATACAGTTGTTAAATATAGAAGCGAGAATCGGAGCTAGTATGACCCCGTAAGCTTTTAGTAGTGCGAAGGGAATTCCATCCAGACCAGAGGAAAGAGATGGCTTTAGCTGTTTGAGTGCTTTGAGGACATCTTCTTCGTATATAAGGGTGATCAAGAAATTCGAAGAAGACAGTTCGCGGGCGCGGGAGAGGGTATTGGGTCCAAATACTTAACTGAAGTGCTCAGCAAATGCATCGGCAACAGAAGCGATATCATTTCCCTTTTCATCGAGAAGGCTGATGTGTTCTCGGCTCTTCGTGCCGGAGCGAATACGGACGTACTGCCAGAAGCATCTGGAACTCCGCGTAGCATCATTTTCAACAGCAGAGATGTACAGTAACCGATCCCGCTTATAGAGCACTTTGCACAAAGACCTGTAATAGACAAATTGCTGTTGCCATGACTCACTATTTGTCCGCCGTGCCTTCCGATGGGCACGCTTCTTATGTTTCAAGGCCACGCGGAGCTCATCTGAAAACCAAGCTGGGAATTTAGAAAACCAAACGGGGAATAATAATAATAAACAATCAATCAATCAATCAATCAATCAATCAATCAATCAATCAATCAATCAATCAATCAATCAATCAATCAATCAATCAATCAATCAATCAATCAGTCAATCAATCAATCAATCAATCAATCAATCAATCAACCTTTATTATAGTGCCCAGGAACAGCCGAAGCCTTGGTGCTGGCGCACTGAGAAGAAAAAAAAAAGAAAAAATGCCGCATTGAAATACATCAGCGGCTGACACATATAAAACCAGGAAAAAATGTGGGTGAATGAAATACCACAGAGAAAAAATTAAAAGTGGCATCCAAACTACATTATACGAAGTTATGGTACATTGCACAAACACAGCGTACAATGACCATAGCAATCGGCTGAAGCATCAATTACACAAAAACGTATGAAACAAAGTACAGGAAATGTTTGTAACTATTCACATAAACTGATAATTTATAGAAACATTTGCTTCTATAACATTTGGTTCGCCCGGGCCACTTAAACATATATATGAAGAGTTGACTACACAAGTGTAGCATAGTACATACAACGATTACGCCCGCAGCACTAACAACATATATGAACAAATGAGAACAGACTCTGTGAAAACAACATACACATGCGGAAAATAACTGAAGAACACGAGAACTGTCGAAATGAAGTTAGTGCACCACGGCTAACAGCCCGGACAAAAACCCCCCAAGGGGACGGCAAAAAATATCAAGTTCCCCTGAGTGAAGGTTATATAGGCGTTGCAATCTATCAAGAGGAGAACATCTGCTAAGTTGAGCAGCTGTGTGGAAAGGGTGGTTAAGCCTTGTTGCTTTTTTCGGAACACGAAACCCGATTGCTGCAAGCAGTTCCGGGCATGAAATTGTACCGTGAAGCAGTTTATATAAGAAAACAAGATCTGAACGGGTTCGCCGGTAACATAAAGAGACAGTTATCGGGAGAGGCTCAGAGGGAAAACGATGCATAAATATGGATAAAAATTTGGTTTGTACACGCTCTACACGTTGACAATTAGATGTGCAGGTTCCATTCTAAATGACAGAGGCATATTCAAGTTGAGGAATACAAAGTGCCATAAAAAGTTTTAGGAACGAATGAGGAGACTGGAAGTCTCTTGAAAACCCACATACAGCACAAAGCGAGCGGAGCGCCCGCCGAGTCAGTTGAGTGACATGAGGCGAGAAAGTTAAGGCGCTGTCGAAGAGCAGTCCGAGGTCTTCGATCTCGTCGACTCTAGACAGAAAACCATCATCAATACTGTAGCGAAAGAAAATGGGGTTCGTTTTTCGGGTATAAGACATGACCTTTGTTTTCGCCGGGTTAAGATTTAGTCTGTTATCTGAGCACCAGTTAGCAAAGGAGAATATATCTTGCTGCAGGGCATCACAGTCTTCGATGGACTTTATACGTCTGAAAATTTTGATGTCGTCAGCATAGAGAAGAAAAGAAGACCTTCTAATTGCGACTGACACATCATTCACAAAAATGGAGAACAAGAGAGGGCCCAACACGGAGCCTTGGGGCACACCGCTTGTTGATCTATACATAGAGGATGTCTGCCCATTAACACTAACGAAACTGAACCGATTGCTTAGATAGCTACCCAGCAACGCCACGAGTGGTGTATCAATGCCCGACTGCAAAAGCTTATCAAGTAACAACGCGTGGCAGACAACATCAAATGCTTTGCTCAGGTCACAGTAGACGACGTCCAACTGGCCTCGCTCAGAAAGTGCAGCGGAGGCCTGCTCCATGAAGCAGGCGAGATTAGTCGTTGTCGACCTTCCTGACATAAAACCATGCTGTTTACTTGTGAGAAACTGCTGTACAGAATTTGACAATACCTTGTGCAGCGCTGTCTCAAAAAGCTTGGAGGCAGCACAAAGTAGAGAAACTGCTCTATAGTTTTTTGCATCAGATTTGGTGCCCGATTTGAAGATGGGGCGCACTCGAGAAATTTTCCACTTACGAGGAAATGTGTTTGTGCTTAGACAGTGATTGAATACCGCAGTTAAAACAGGAACAAAAATGCTACTGAATGTTTTTAAAATAGCGGGAGGTATTCCGTAAGGGCCACACGACAGCGACGGTTTCATGCGCCTTAGACTCTGGAGCACCAACTGCTCGTCCAAATGTACTAAGCTAGGACCCTGTACATTATTTAACATTAGGTTTATTTCGCTGTCATCGCGCTGGCCATATGTAGTACTAAATTGCTGAGCAAAAATAATAACAATAATCAATCAATCAATCAATCAATCAATCAATCAATCAATCAATCAATCAATCAATCATGTTTATTTACGTGCCCAGGAACAGCCAGAGGCCTGAGTGCTGGCGCACGGATAGTTACATGAAAACAAAATGCAAGAAACATATTGCAAGAAACAAACAAGCGACAAGACACACACAAATTGAAGTAGCGAAAATTACAGAAATAAAGCACAGGCGGAGCCTGGGTACAGGTAAAAAAGAAAAAAGAAGATGCCTTTGTGGCTCAGCTTATTGTAATGAATACACAACAAGCAGAGAACAAAGATTGACAGTAAGACGAAAAAGACAATGACAAGAGTATAGAGACAAATGATAAGACAAGCATGATAAGTAAACAGTTTCAAAAACAGGCAACTATATTGGTTAAAGACAACCGCAGAGAAACCAAATTTCAGCAATAAAAAAAAACGAACGACAGAGATATCATCGATGTTTAACACACTGTGTTCAACAGCGGAGTACGGTAAATTGTAAAGGAGCTTTGAAAGATGTCAAGGCGTTCAGATAAGCGGTTGTAGCAATTCTGTATTCTGCGCACAGGAGAATGATTGGAGTTGCGCGCAGCGGTCAAGAAAGGGCGATGCGACCTGGTGGGCCTCTGTGGAACACTAAACTCTAAACAGTTAAGCAGGTCCGCGCAAGAAAGGTCACCATGAACAATTTTGTGAAGAAATGTAAGGTCTGCACGCATACGTCTGCAGGTCAACGAAGGGATGGAAGTAACTATGGGTAAGTCAGAATCAGGATGAAAACTGTGATTGTGATGACGGTGTCTAAATATGGATAAAAACTTCTTCTGCACACGTTCTATTAATTTACTACTAGATTTGGAGATGCCGTTCCAGGCAACAGAAGCATATTCTAACTGGGGGATACATATTGCATTGTATAGCATTAGAAATGGATCTGGAGAAGAGAATTCTTTTGTAATCCGACACACATTTCCAAGACTTCGGAGCGCTCGGCGGGTGATGAGCCTAATATGAGAAGAAAAAGAGAGGGTACTGTCGAAAAGAACCCCGAGGTCCCTAATCTCCTCAACCCTTTGCAAAGGAGCTCCCTCTATACTGTAGGAAAACAGTAGACGATGGGTTTTCCGGCTGTACGTGACAACCTTTGTTTTAGCTGGATTTAAAATTAGACAGTTTTTGCTGCACCAGACCGATAATTCCGACACATCCCTCTGCAAGGCACAGCAGTCCTGAAAACTGCTAATGTGCCTAAATAGTTTTGTTGACATCATCAGCATAGAGAAGAAATAATAATAATAATAATAATAATAATCAATCAATCAATATCTTCACTATAGTGCCCAGGTACAGCCGTAGCCTTTGTTCTGGCGCACTTAAGAAAAAGACAGACGACGACACAAATACATCCACGCGTGAGAAGAACAACAAAATACAAGCGAAGAAAAAAAAACTAGAATGAAGAATAAAGGTCATTTAACAAAACCAATGATTTCGGCACACTAAAGTTTGAACAATCACGAAACGATAAAACACAGTGTCATCAAAATTTGACAATACAAACGGGCAGATATAGATATATATAAGTAGGAACAGTAACAAATGCGAGCAACATAAACGGAAATAGGGCAATGAAAATAGAATTAAAAGTGGTAGGAACCAAGTCAGGGCGAGACAGAAGTCAGAAGGTCGCACATGTAAGACCGAAGGGGTGTATGAAACAGGACAATATTATGGGAGTAGAGATTGTTGCTTTCTTGAAGGCGGTACAATGTGCAGTGTCTATTGCATGTCGTACGTGTACGAAGTATAGAAGACTTACGGGTAAGTTTCGACTGTACTCTAAGATTTACATTTGCAAGCAACTGCGAACAAGAATTAATCCCGTGTGCAAGTTTAAATAAAAAAATTAGGTCAGCACTGGTTCGTCTTGACTTTAAACTTTGGAGAGGATTAGAAGTAAAAAAGTGTTAACCATTGCCACTGTGGCGGGAGAAACGATGTTTGTGGATAGATATGAACTTATTTTGCACTTTGTCAAGTATATTACTGTTCGACTGGCACGTGCCGTTCCAAACAACAGAGGCATATTCTAAAATAAGGCAGACAACAGACAAATAAAGCTTTAGTAGTGAGACAGGGTTGCTGAATTCTCTTGATATTCGACAGACAAACCCCAAGCGGCGCAGGGCGCGCTTAGAAATAGAATCCACATGAGCAGAAAAGTTTAGCGCACTGTCAAATACCACTCCAAGGTCAGATATTTTCAACACACGCTGTAGTGGCACACTTTTTACAATAATAATCAATCAATCAATCAATCAATCAATCAATCAATCAATCAATCAATCAATCAATCAATCAATCAATCAATCAATCATGTTGATTTACGTGCCCAGGAACAGCCAGAGGCCTGAGTGCTGGCGCACGGATAGTTACATAATAAAAATCAATCAATCTATCAATCAATCAATCAATGTTTATTAGAGTGCCCAGGAACAGCCGAGGCCTTGGTTCGGGCGCACTGAGGAAGACAAAATGCGGCACTAATATACAGAAGAAACTCACAATATAAACAGTCAACGAGAAGAACGAGCGAAAAAAAAAGAGCAGTAAAACCATAAGGATAATAAAAAGGTATTCCAACCAATATTAGACGATTAAGAAACTCTAATGGTGAATAAAGGGCAAAAGTATGTGGAACAATGGTCGCAGCAGTTGGGTGAAGCAAGCAGACATAAAAACATATTCGCAGATATAGGCGAAAACACAAAGCTTCAATTAAACATGAATGTATGAAACAAAATACAGGAACTGATTTATGAAGTTACAGCAACAGAAGATGGAAAGTAACAGACACATCACTGTGGCTCCTCGCGGCACAATAAATCGGGTGCGATGGAAGGCAAGTAGCATACCGTAATATATGACAAGTCGCTGAAGCAGTTACAGCCACAAAGTCACGAATATATAGGACTTACAAACAAGAAACAAGAACTATGAAGACATTGCACCCATAAAAAAAACGTGCCGAAAAGAAGAGTAATTATTGTATCACAGCTAACAACCCAGTCAAAAACTCCCTAAGGGGACGTTGAAATATATCAAGTTTCCCAGAGTGACAGTTATAGAGACGCTGCACTCTTTGGAGGGGGGAATGGGTGTTGAGTGCTGTAGCATTATGGAAAGGGGGAGTAAACCTTGTTGTTTTTTGCGAAACACGAAGGCTGACTTGTGCAAGTAGTTCCTGGCATGTGATAATACCATGAAGCAGTTTATAAAGAAAATGAAGATCTAGGCGGGTTCGCCGACAACTGAGAGAGACAGGCAATGGGAATCTGGATGCTGCTAAGGCAGTCTCGGGAGGCCCAGAGGAAAAACGATGCCTGTATATTGATAGAAATTTCGTCTGAACACGCTCTATACGTTTGCTGTTAGAATGACAGGTTCCATTCCACACGGCAGAGGCATATTCTAGTTGAGGAATACAAAGTGTTTTGAATAGTTTCAGGAATGAATTAGGAGACCGAAAGTCGCGTGAAAATCTGCATACAGCACCAAGAGAGCGAAGAGCCCGCCGAGTAAGTTGATCGACATGGGGCGAGAAAGTTAAGGCGCTGTCAAAGAGCACTCCAAGGTCTCTGATACCATCAACTCTAGACAGGGGGCCGCCGTCAATGGTGTAAAGAAAGTAAAGGATGTTTGTTTTTCGGCTATAAGAGATGACCTTTGTTTTCTTTGGATTAAGATTTAATCTATTCTCTGAACACCATTTAGAGAACGAGGACACATCTTTGTTTAAGGAAACACAGTCCTCAGGAGACTTAATACGTTTGAATATTTTGATGCCGTCAGCATAGATTAGGAACGAAGACTTCTTGATTGCAGCTGACACATCGTTTATAAAAATAGAAAACAACAGAGGACCCAACACAGAGCCTTGGGGCACACCACTTGTTGTCCTGTATATAGCGGACTTCCTGCCGTGAACACTCACATAACAAAACCGATTGTGTAGATGACTCCACAACAATGCCACGACTGGTGCATCAATGCCAGACAGTAAAAGCTTATTAAGTAACAACGAGTGGCAGACAACATCGAATGCCTTGCTCAGGTCGCAGTATACAACGTCCAACTGGCCCCTCTCTGAAATTGCTGCGGAGGCCTGCTCCATGAAGCAGGCGAGGTTTGTTGTTGTCGACTTTCTCGATATAAAACCATGCTGGTTAAGTATCAGGACGTTTTGTACATAACTTGATAAGACTTTGTGAAGTGCTGTCTCAAACAGCTTGGAGCAGGCACAAAGGAGAGAAACAGCCCTATAATTTGTTGCGTCAGACGTCGGGCCTGTCTTTAAAATTGGACGCACTCGAGAGATTTTCCACGTGCGGGGGAAGACGTTTGTTTTCAGACAATTATTGAATATAGAAGTTAGAACAGGTACAAAAATACTGCCATAGGTTTTAACAATGGCTGGAGGGATTCCGTCAGGGCCACAGGACAAAGATGGTTTCATGCACTTTAGGCTCTCAAGAACCAGCTTTTCGTCTAATAGTATAAGGCTTGGGCCTTGTACATGGTTTAACAAAAGGTTCATTACCGTCTCATCGCGCTGGCCATATGTAGCGCTAAATTGCTGCGCAAAATAGTTGGCGACGTCATGCACCTGTTCCCCAGAAGAATTAACCAGGCCGATGCGATCACATGAGTTGTTTTGACGAGACCGGATGTACTTCCAAAATTTTGCAGGCTGGAAATTCATGCTGCTCTCCACGGAATCTAGATAGGCGCGGTTGTCACGCTCATATAGACTTTTACATATTTATCGGTTAGAGCGAAATTCCTCCTTCCATTTAGCAAGTCCAGTGCTCTTTGACTTTCTGTGGGCGCGGTCCTTTAATTTAAGCGCGGTACGAAGTTCTGCGGAGAACCAATAGGGGTACTTTGAGCGGCTGGGCTTGAACTTGGGGATAAACTTGTCCATACCGCTTTTGACAACCTGCGCATCACAATCAGGAAGATCTTGAATTGCAGACCAATCAAATGTACAAAAGACGTCATACAAGCCAATGTAGTCCCCACGAGCATAACAGTAGCAAGATGATTCGTTATTCTTCGACGAGACAGTACGGCGTTGAAAAGAGATTGGAGTAGAAACTAAAAACGGAGGATGAAACTTGTCGGGTTTAACAAGAGAAATACCAGACCTCGATACTCGTGCATTCTGAATGTTTGAAAAGGAGAGGTCTAAGATGTTGTCGGAGCTATTTTTGATATTATTAAGTTGCATCATGGATGTAAAGGCTACGAAGTCTAATAGCATTATGGATTTCTATTGCACGTAATAGTTGTAGTGTTGAAGAGTAAGGCTATCCCATTGCAGACCAGGCGTATTGAAATCACCCAGAATAACATGCTGATGGTTTTGGTGAGAGGCGACTACTTGTTCTATAGATGTAACAACCTGATTGAACGATGAAGGAGCAATATCCGGAGGAATATAGAATGCCCCCAGTAAAAGCATCTCACCTCCATTTAGTCGTATATCTAGCCAGACAGACTCGTGGTCGCCCTCCAGTTCATGACGCCGCACACATTGAAAAGTACTGTCAACCGCAACTAACACCCCCCCTCCCTTTTGCTTAAGCCCACCAAAATCCCTATCTTTACGAAAGACTTGGTAGTTTGGTGGAAAATAATCCGAAGAGCTAATATCACCGCAGAGCCAGGTTTCGGAAATAACAATAACCTGAATACTTCAAGAAACTAAATTTGAGAAAAATTCAGACGCTTTGGTGCGAAGACCGCGGGCATTTTGATAATAGACGTCTGATAATAATAATAATCAATCAATCAATCAATCAATCAATCAATCAATCAACCTTTATTTTTGGTGCCCAGGAACAACCCTAGGGTCTTGGTACTGGTACACTATATACAAGCATTCATAAAAACAAACTAAAATCAAGACAACACAACACAGAAAACCATATATATGAAAGAAACAATAAGGTAAAAATAGTTACAGAGATCCCAGAAAGCAAAACAGCAAAACAGCAAAAAAAAAAGGAAGCCTAGTGTTAGAAGCCATGACAGCCGGCCAGCAAAACGTTGAAGGCACGTGAAAAATTGAAAACACACAAGCAAATACTCACTGCACATAACGGAGATAGATTATACACATAAAACAAAGGTTTTGTAAAAAAATGTTAGGAAGTTTCAAAATGGAAAAACGAAGTACAGCGTTACAAGAACTGACACTTAAACCGACAGAAATTCAAGCAACACAAAATCAGGAAAAGTGAAAAACAAACAAGCAAGATGATGATTTGCATAAAATAAATACGGAACAGAAATACGGCACATAAATGACATAAAGGCACTCAAGCTACAACAGTTTTCAATTCATTAGAGAACAAAGACAAAGAGCTCTGGAATATATCAAGACGATCGGAATATTCATTATATGCACTGTATTCTGCAGATGGACGAGCATCGTTT
Organism: Haemaphysalis longicornis; assembly: GCF_048455015.1. Lineage (NCBI taxonomy): Eukaryota > Metazoa > Arthropoda > Arachnida > Ixodida > Ixodidae > Haemaphysalis > Haemaphysalis longicornis. The sequence continues at coordinate 190,775,853 of NW_027526203.1, read as the reverse complement.
ACTTAAAGCATCTGTTCTGAAAGTTCGAAATCTTCGGAAAAGTTTGTTCGGCAAGTTGACATTGATAAGTGCAACCAAGTCATCACACAAAATATCACCATGAAGAAGTTTATAAAGAAAGATAATGTCAGCTCTCATTCGTCGACACCAAAGGGAAGGAATACTTTTGAGACAAGACATGCTGCCGTTTGCGTCTTCTTGTACATGACGGAAACGGTGCCTAAAGATAGAAAGGAACTTATTTTGAACCCTTTCGATGCGGTCACTATTGGACTTGCAAGTTCCATTCCAAACAACAGAACCGTATTCGAGAAGAGGTAAGCACAGAGCCGAATACAACTTTAAGAAAGGAAGAGGGCTTTTAAACTCTAGAATACCTGCACACAGCACCCAGACATCGAAGAGAGCGTCCGGTAATTTGTGTAACGTGGGAAGAGAAAGTCAGAGAAGAATCAAATAGTACTCCCAAGTCCCGAATTTCGGTCACCCTCGGCAGTGCAGTGCTTGCTATTTTATAAGAGTATTGCAGCTGTTGAGTTTTCCTACTATAGGAAACAACTTTCGTTTTTGAGGGGTTCAAAATTAAGTCGTTTTTGGTGCACCAACGATGGAATGACACGATATCAGCCTGAAGAGAATTATGTCCTGAACATTACGGACTTCTCTGAAGATTTTCATATCATCAGCATACAACAAAAAAGAAGAATTTTTAATGGCAGAAGCAACATCGTTAATGAAAATGGAAAAAAGAAGGGGGCCCAGAACGGAGCCCTGGGGTACACCACTGGTTGCTTTGTACCTAAATGATATTTGACCATTAACACTTACATAGCAATATCGCTCCTGGAGATAGCAACGTATAAGACCCACTAAGGAAGCGTGAACATCTAACAGAATGAGCTTGGCAAGCAATAACGAGTGGTTGACTACATCAAAGGCCTTGCTCATGTCACAGTAGACCGCATCAAGCTGGCTTCTTCCAATGACTGCTGGGACAGCCTGCTCCATGAAGCATGCGAGGTTTGTGGAAGTTGAGCGACCACGCATGAAGCCATGTTGATTAGGAATGAGAACGTGTTTAAGTGAGAAAGACAAGACCTTATGAACAGATAACTCGAATATTTTAGAGGCAGAACAAAGAAGCGACACTGGCCTATATTTCATGGGGTCGGTTTTTGGGCCTTACTTGAAAACAGGGAATACACGACAGATTTTCCATGTTCGAGGGTACGTGCCAGACCGGAGACAGTTATTAAATATTGAGGTGAACACAGGAACAAATATATTTGCATACGTTTTTAGAATTGCAGCAAGAATACCATCTGGCCCAGAAGAAAACGAGGGCTTTAGCCGCTTGATGCTGGCCCGCAAGATGTTCTCATCCAATTGGAAACAAGCGGAGTAACCGTCCTGGTGACAAGAGACGCTGCCGTCATCACTACCACCACTAAGCCCAAACAAAGAAGAAAACTGACGAGCAAAGCAGTCGGCCGCATCTGCAACCTCATCGCCGTTGGAATCCAGTAGACGAATAGATTCTTTCGTTGTACTAGATCTAGAATGAATGTACTTCCAGAAGGCTCCCGGCTGATGAGTTGCTTTAGCTTCAACTGACGCCAGGTACAACGCATGAACACGCTTGTGCAATATTTTGCATAGGGCACGTAGGAATAATAATAATAATAATAATAATAATAATAATAATAATAATAATAATAATAATAATAATAATAATAATAAACCTTTATTTTCGGTGCCCAGTAACCAGCCTAGGGTCTTGGTACTGGTACACCTTATACAAACATTCATAAAAACAAACTAAAATCAAGACAAGACAACACAGAAAAGCATATGTATGACAGAAATAATCAAATAAAAATAGTTACAAAGATCCTAGAAAGCAAAACAGCAAAAAAAACGCAAGCCTAGTGTTAGAAGCTATGACACTCGGCCAGCAAAACGTTGAAGACACGTGAAAAATTGAAAATACACCAGCAAATACTCAACGAACATGACGGAGATAGATGACACCCATAAAAAGAAGGTCTTGTAACAAAATGTTAGGAAGTTTCAAAATGGAAAAACGAAGTTAAGCCTTACAACCACTGACTACAGAAATTCAAGCAACACAAAACCAGGAAAAGTGAAAAACAAACAAACAAGAAAATGATTTGCATAAAGTAAATACGGCACATAAATTTGGAATGACATAAAGGCACTTAAGCTACAACCGTTTTCAATTCATTAGAGAACAAAGAAAAAGAGCTCTGGAATATATCAAGACGATCGGAATAATCATTATATGCACATTGCATTCTGAAGATGGATGAGCGTCGTCTACTTAAAGCATCTGTTCTGAAAGTTCGAAATGGTCGGAAAAGTTTGTTCGGCAAGTTGACATTGATAAGTGCAACCAAGTCATCACACAAAATATCACCATGAAGAAGTTTATAAATAAATATAATATCAGCTCGAATTCGTCGACACCAAAGAGAAGGAATACTTTTCACACAAGACATGCTGCCGTTTGCGTCTTCTTGTACATGACGGAAACGGTGCTTAAAGATAGAAAGGTACTTATTCTGAACCCTTTCGATACGGTCACTATTGGACTTGCAAGTTTTATTCCAAGCAACAGAACCAAATTCGAGAAGAGGTAAGCAGAGAGCCGAACACAACTTTCAAAAAGAAAATGACTTTTAAACTGTCTAGTATACCGGCAAATAGCATCCAGACATCGAAGAAAGCGTCGGGTAATTTGTGTAACGTGGGAAGAGAAAGTCATAGAAGAATCAAATAGCACTCCCAAGTTCCGAATTTCGGTCACCCTCGGCAGTCCAGTGCTTGCTATTTTATAGGAGTATTGCAGCTGTTGGGTTTTTCTACTATAGGAGACAACTTTCGTTTTTAAGGGGTTCAAAAGTAATTTGTTTTTGGTGCACCAACGAGGGAATGACACGATATCACTAGTACGGATTCTTGAGCAAGTTGGTGTGGCGAGCTTGACGAATTCTAGCGCAAAAATAACGAGGACAGAGAGAGAACACACAACATAGCGCTGTGTTGTGTGTTCTCACTCTGCCCTTGTTCTTTTTTCGCTATGAATTCGTCAAGGTCGACACGATATTGTGGATTGTGCACTTCCCTGAACATTGTGCACTTCCCTAAAGATTTTTATATCATCAGCATACAAGAAAGAAGAATTTTGAATGGCAGAAGCAACAACGTTAATCAAAATGGAAAAAAGAAGGGGGCCCAGAACGGACCCCTGTGGTACACCACTGGTTGCTTTGTACCTAAATGATGTTTGACCGTTAACACTTACATAGCAATATCGCTCCTAGAGATAGCAACGTATAAGACCCACCAAAGAAGCGTGACCATCAAACAGAATGAGATTGGCAAGCAATAACGAGTGGTTGACTACATCAAAGGCCTTGCTCATGTCACAGTAGACAGCGTCAAGCTGGCTTCTACCAACAATTGCTGGGACAGCCTGCTCCATGAAGCATGTGAGCTTTGTGGAAGTTGAGCGACCACGCATGAAGCCACGTTGATTAGGAATGAGGATGTGTTTAATTGAGAAAGACAAGACCGTATGAAGAGATAACTGGAATATTTTAGAGGCAGAACAGAGGAGCGAGACAGTCCTATAGTTCATGGGGTCAGTTCTTAGGCCTGACTTGAAAACAGGGAATACACGAGAGATTTTCCATGAGCGAGGGAACGTGGCAGACCGGAGACAGTTATTAAATATTGAGGTGAACACAGGAACGAATATATTTGCATATGTGTT
>NW_027526203.1:190049557-190167057 GCF_048455015.1 Haemaphysalis longicornis | reverse complement strand
GAATAAATATTCTTCGAGGCAGTCAAGTCGGCTGGCGTACTTTGAAGGCGAAAGACATGACTTCCCCTGGCGACACCTATCAAAGACTTTTTTTGCTGCTACATCGTGTTTGCGTCTCTTTCTTCGCTTTCGTTGCTTCTTCGTCTTCATTGGTACCGAGAAGCTAAGAATCTGTGGTGCAAGACACCGCGCAAATTAATTCGACAGGAAGACTGGTGCCGGTTCACCCCATCGCTTATGGCCATCACTAGGGGGAAAAAACGGTAGCTTCTTACAATGATACTGCGCTCACCTGTTCAGTGATGGACACTCCGGAAAATTAGATGCGTATGGGAGGCACCTTACATAAAAATACCGAATTGTCAAACTTTTTTTTAATATTAGGTGCAAGAATTTTATAGAACTATAGCGTAGGTGTGTAAATTACAGTGCAGATATAATAATTTTTCGAGGCGCGCAAGCAGCCCTTGTGACTGACAGAAGTTTGTATATTTTTGCGTTTCGTACTAACATATGCAATCACGCACTATTGAGTCAACAAAATATCCCATTTTATGTGAAAAGAGCGCCGGTCACGCGGGTGGATTCACTTTCGCGCTATTTTGTCTCACCCCATCCCTTCACGCATACAATTCAGTAGCCGAACGTTTTTTCGAACTCCAAAAATTCGGACTGCCTGCATATTCTGCACTTTCCAGAGGAACCGCTAGTTGTTCTATAGGAGTAATGACTCACGAATTTTTCGGTCTGCTCTTTTATTCGGACGTTTTTTCGTTCCCCTCCAGGTCCGAAAAATCCGTCGGCTACTGTAACACCAAATGCACACAAATTCCTCCCTATCATTTGCGTCATCATATAAGCACAATAAAGTACCCACAAATGATGCATATTTGTCTAACCTCGCGACAACGTCATCTGAAGCGCGGTAATTTGGTTTTATTGCCGATTTTTACTGCTTAACCCCCCCTCTACAAGCGCTGACGTGTTCTTTCTTTCCTCGCAGAATACAAAGGTGAACAGCAGTATTGGGTACGTGACGGCAAGGGAGCGAGAGAACAGCAATTTGCCGGTGACCTTCGAGCTTAGGGTAGGTGTCTTCTTTCTCTTCTCTCATATCCAGGATTGCTTCCCACACTAGGGGTCTCGCGATTGTTGGCATAGGAAGAACATTGTTACTGCACAAACCGGGCACCCTGAACAGCCCTGTAGTTCACGAACACAACGTGAAATCTTAAGAGCCCGATGTACTGCTCAATCGGAAAATCAAATCTCTTAATTTAATCATCCAATGCTCTATTAGTGAATGTTTTCTTGACGCCGACATGCATATATACTCTCCTATTGAAAACGGTAGGATGCGAAGGCTGGAGACTATTGCAAAGACATAATCGATGTGAGCAACAATTATAGCTGTCTAATAAAACCTAGTTACTCACCACCACCGACACTTCCTCGGGAAATGGAAACGCCTAATGCAGACTTTTCCCCTGAGTGTATGAAAAAGTGGCAGCAACCACAGTGTGTCATGTTTTTGTTCTCTCTTTTGGGAATAAAACGCTTCCAGAAATAGAGAATAATAACTTTATAGAAAGCATGTGCACAGTGCACAACGTACTAAAAAATCATCAAACGAAAAGCAGCTTAACTTGTGCACTGAAGTCAGTATGAAGTACTCAAACCTTCACGTATTAGTGATTGCGTTCTAGTTTGGCTTCCTCAAACAACAATTTTAATGCGCTTAGCCATCGTTTCTGCTGCACTATTGTGGGCCATGAGTACAGAATTCCGTCCATGTAGCGGTCTGCGATTGAGGGCCAGATCCTTAGTCGAATGCTCCTCGTGGGCCTGGGTATTTGTGATCCACGGTTTAAAAGCAATTCCCTAATGAGCGATAGGGGTTGCCAAAATGTTGTTCTTGCTTTGATTGTTTTACCATTTTGTCATTAAGAACTTTAGGAGTCGCCTTCCATTTTGCAGCAGCACGCAAACGTATCCGATTGCCGCTTTTTTTCTTTTTACGCAGGGTTCAGACAAGTTCAAGATTCGCTATGAATTCGGTCCTCGCGGCACAAGTAAAGCAGTGATTCAACTGATCGAACTTCTCGACTACGAAACTAAAAGGGTTTACGAACTCGACGTGCTAGCTTTGGTAAGCATTAAAAACAGTATGCGCACAATAACCCTAGCAATTTTTTTGTAACCTACAGACGACTTAATTAGAAGCAGGGGGGACACATTACTGCCAAAAAGTATAGTATCTTTGACTTGCAGACCTTTTTTATAGGTCGTTCGTCCTGAAAGCAAGGAATGTTTTTTCTACCAATATTATTGCACGTTTAGCACTCTGCAATACCCAGTAGTAACCTATTGCTTCACAACAATTTATTCAAATCAGTAATTAATATATCTACAGCGTAAGCAATTCTAATGCAATAATTATTAATTTATTTAGCTACCCTCAGGGCCAGAGGCATTAGAGAGGGGAGTGGGTTACAATAGTCGCAAACATATTATAAAATGATAATTATATATTATAATTATGATAAAGATAATTGAAAAGATATGAGAGAGAGAGAACAACATCTTTATTGGCCGGCTAGAAGTTAATCAGGGGTACCAGCCTCCTGAAGGGGAGGCAGCGCCCTCGATTGCTGGCGTTGGAGGGCCTCCAGAGCAAACTGAACGGCCCTTCGTTGGGAGTCAAAGTCTTCCTTGCACACCGCACGAGCAAGGTGAGGAGGAAGCACATCCGTGGGTTCCGGGGTCACTGAGCATGTCCATAGCATGTGCGCCATAGTAGCGCGATTAACACCACATAGCACACACACGTCACTGGGTTGTAGTTCAGGATGGACGTGTTTGGCCCACACCGGGGTCCACGTCGCGCGCACTTGTAGCTGTCTGAGGATCACTGCCTCTTGCCTAGAGAGGTTGGGGTGGGGACCTGGGTACTGTCTTCTGGTTTCTCTGAACCATCTCAGCACCTCTCCGTATGTGTTAATCGGGGTGAAGTCTTCACCTTCGCTGTCGTAGTTTTCCGCAGGAGGGGGAGCCGGACAGGCGTTGCGTCTAGTGAGCGCACTCGCCATCCGGTCCGCGTCCTCATTGCGGTTCGCTTCGGGTCCTACCATACCCATGTGGGCTGGGAACCATTTGATGCACACGCCCGTCGATGATGGTCTTAGGGCCCCGCACACCCTCACTACACTCGGATGTACTTTGTTCTCGGCGAAGCGCAGGATTGCAGTCCGCGAGTCACTGAGGATGGTAGTGCAGTTGGGGTTGGAGAGGGCTAGCGCTATGGCTAACTCCTCTGCTTGCTCGGTGGTAGATGCCACGATGCTGCCGGCCGTATAGAGCTCGCCAGTGGTGGCGGCGATGACGGCGGTCGCGTAGGTGTTCTTGCGGTCCGGGTACCTAGCCACGTCGACGTAGAAGGCCCCGGTGTCGGTGGAATGAGTGGCCGTAAGCGCTCGGGCTCTGGCAAGTCTTCGTTCGTAATTCTCTTCTGGGTTCATGTGGCGTGGGAGGGGGGCGACGTGCAACTGTCGGAGTAGCTCCCGCGGAAGCGGCAGCCAGTCCCTACCCTCCTGCAGCCTCGATTGATACCCTAGCCTCTTCAGTATTGCCCGGCCTGTTCTAGTTTGTGCGAGACGCGTGAGCTGTGCTGTCTGTTGAGCTTCGACGATCTCACCTAGTGTGTTGTGCGCGCCTAACCCTAGTAGCCGCTCGGTGTTGGTGTGATTATAGAGACCAAGTGCAGCTTTGTGCGCTTTGCGAATGAGTGCCTCTAATTTTCTGCGTTCTAGGTCGGTCCAATCATGGAAAGCCGCGACATAGGCCAGATGGCTGATGGCAAAGGATTGGACAAGCTTGAGCAGGTTGTGCTCTCTCATCCCGGCATACTTGGTTGAAATCTTCTTGATGAGACTGATGGCTCTTGAGACTTTGGAGTCCAATAGCTTTACTGTGTGACCGTTGTAACGAAGTTCCTCTATATGGAGACCCAGAACACGTAGCGTGTGGACGCGTGGTATGGTAGTGCCGTCCTTTGTGCGGAACTGTATGTCAGGTATGTGAGCGGCTCTGAACTTGCGACGCGGCAGTAGCAGAAGTAGCTCTGACTTGGCCGGAGAGCATTGGAGACCCGTGTCTTCTAGGTGCTCTTCAACCACGTCGATGGCTTGTTGCAGGGACGCCTCAATCTCGCCGTCACTACCCCCGGCCATCCAGAGAGTGATATCGTCTGCGTATATGGTGTGTTTGACCTTCGGGAGGGCACGTAGGCGTTCGGCCATTCAATCATGACCAGGTTGAACAGTGTCGGCGAGATCACGGCCCCCTGCGGTGTGCCCGTACTCCCCAGTTTCTTGGTTGGTAGTTCCAGATCCCCTGCCACGATGGTGGTGGTGCGGTCGGTTAGGAAGTCTTTGATATAATGAAACGTGCGTTCTCCCATGTTGAGGCGTGATACTTGTAAGATTGCCGAGTGGTGGATGTTGTCAAACGCACTCTTCAGGTCGAGGCCAAGTATCGCACGGTTATCCATTGGGCTTGTGGTCGTGAATGGTCTGTCAATGACTTCATGTTTGATGACGAGCATGGCGTCTTGAGTGCTCAGTCCCACCTGGAAGCCCAGCATGGTTTCCGGGTAGAGGCCGTTCTCTTCGAGATAATCTTGCCATCGGTTGAGCAGCACGTGTTCGAGGACTTTTCCGACACAGGATGTTAGGGATATCGGACGAAGGTTCTCGATACTCGGTGGTTTGCCTGGCTTTGGGATGAGGACCGTTCGTGCCTCCTTTCACTTGGGGGGCAGCGTACCACTGCGCCAGCGTTCGTTGAAGAACTTGGTCAGTGCCGTAATTGCCCCGTCGCTGAGGTTCCGGAGCGCCTTGTTTGAGACTCCGTCGGGTCCTGCCGCAGATTTGCTGTTGATCTTTTGGAGTACTGCCCGTACTTCCCATTCCTCAATGTCTGCGTCGAGCTTGGGGTTGGCATCCCCCATGTAGCTCGGAAGAGGAGAGGGTGGCGTTGCTGGCAAGTACTTGTCGTTGAGGCGCTTACAGACCTCTTCGTCCCCCAACTCCTTCCGTGCCTTGAGCAGAGTGCGTGCCAGGGTGTACTGTTGTGTGCTTTTGGTTTGGCTATCATCCAGCAAGTGGAGGAGTAACCGCCACGTACGGCTCTTGTGGATCTGACCATCAGCCTCTTGGCAGATTGCATGCCATTGTTGGCGACATAGCACAGCACAGTGCTTCTCGATTTCGCGGTTGAGCAGGGCGATGCGCTTGCGGAGTTTACGGTTATGACGCTGCTTCTTCCATCTCTTCTTCATTGAGTCTCTGGCTTCGAGTAGGTGTGCTAACCGGCTGTCCATGTTTGGCATGTCCTCGTCGGGCTCTATCTCTGTAGTAGCCTGCTGTGCTTCGGTGAGAAGTGCCTCTGTCCACTCTTCGATGTCGTCGATGTGACTGGGTATGGTCTCAAGGCTGGCACGGAACTTGTTCCAGTCCGTGAGCTTTTGCTTGTGTGGAGGAGCAGCATGACCGTTGAGAGGGATGATGATCTCTATGATGCAGTGGTCGCTGCCAAGTGTTTCCTGGGTGTTACGCCACCGCACCTTCGTAATGTTGCTGAATGCAAGGTCTGGGTTGGAGTCCCGCTGTACTGATGTGCCATGCCTCGTATGGGTGGATATATCGTTGATGAGGTGATAATCGGCGTTCTGGGTCTCCTCCAGGAGATTCCGGCCCTTCGCGGTCGTGCGCTGGTATCCCCATGTAGTGTGTTGGGCGTTGAAGTCGCCACAGATGAGTGTAGTATTGTCTTTCGCCAGCTGCTTGATCTTGCGGATGAGGGTACCGTATCGTTGTGATGAATACTTGGGTTTGGTGTAGATGTTCGTGATGTAAATGTGCTCTTTATTCCTCTTGCCCCTCTTGCTGACGACCACCTCGATCATGAGATGCTCCGTGTTCGTCGTGTGCTTGAGATCGTGTTCTAGGTAGACTAGTCCCTTCTTCACCAGAGTGCATACTCCTCCTCTGACCCGTTCCCACTTCTCTGTGGACGTGGGGACTGAACTGGCGTAGGAGCGGTACCCTGGTATAGTCGGAGAGGCTTCACAGTGTGTTTCCTGCAGGAGGATGATTTCCGGCTGTTTTGTAGCATGCTTGATAGTTTGGATGAGTGCTACCTTCTTGCCGTGAATCCCGTTCATGTTCCATTGCCATACCGTAAGTTCTGTCGGTGGTGTCGAGGTCATCATGGATGGGTGTCTGGACGGTGTTGTGATGCCAGGCAAAGCTTCTGGAGTGTTTCCTGTATTTGGGAGAGAATCTTCTCTATGTTGGAGACGCGGACAACGAGGTCTGCCACTGTTGCTTCCAGGGTCGACAGCCTCTTGTTGGTAGATTCGACGTGTTGATTGTGAGCCTCTTCTAGCCACGTAATCCTTTCCTCCACACTCCGGCTGGTGCGTCTATTGGTGAGGAGGGCCCTTCGCTTCACTCTAGGTTCCAGCTCAACACTTAGGGTGCCGTCTTGCTTTTCGTCGTTAGTTGTGTTACACGCTGTGGGGGGGCTGTGCTCTGGTTGATCTTCTACTATGGGTTCCGGATCTTCCTCTTGCGGGGGTGATGATAGTTGCATGACAGAAGGTTGTGGTGCCTGCTTGTGGTCGCTGATCAGGAGCAGTTCGAATTTGCGATTCATCTCTTCCATCCTTTCCAGCAATCTCGCGTTCTCCCCGCGCATTTGTTGTAGTTCCGTCTCGAGTTGCTTAACTCTAGAATCCGCGGCGGTGTTTTTAGGGCTGGATTGCCGAGCAGTTGGCCCAGCAGCCACCGTGGCCCATGCCTTGCCTGCGCGTTGCATTGTCTGGCGGTTCACATTGTTCGCCGCTCCGCTGCTAGCATTTGCCTTGACGTCACCACTGATGTCCGTCCTCTGTGTATTAGCGCGCGCTCTTGGCTGCAGTTGCGGGAAATTTTCCATGGTCGGCGGCGGCAGATGTTTCCCCGCTCCCGACCTTTGCCGCTCTTTTTCCCAACGTCGTTGTGTTACGACATGAGGTGTCTTATACCGGTTGCGGCAGCCCGTGGTTCCAGTGGGGTGAGCCCCGTTGCAGAGCTTGCATCGGGGTTTGCACGTGGCTTCGTGCGTTAGGCCTGGGTTAGGCTCCCCGCACGCAAAGCACACTTTGGTCTCCGGGAAGGGGCACACATCTGCTCGGTGTCCCAGTTTACGGCAGCAGCGGCAAACTTCGTGGGGTTGCCTATAGAGGCTACATTTCACTATCATGGCTCCATATTTGACTGTGTTGGGGACCTTAGTACCTTCGAAAGCGACAAAAATTGTCGTGGTGTTACCTATTCTGTGGGCCTCTAGGGCGAGTGGATTCGCCTCGTTAACGATATTGGCCTGGAGGTCTTCGTGCGTTTCGGAGAGGTCGATACCCCTGATAACTCCTTTCGTAGTTCCATTAGGTGCGGAGACGTACGCAAAGGTGATTGATTGTAGGGTTTAACGCGCCGACGCAACGCAGGCGATGAGGCGCACCGTAGTGGAGAGCTCCGGATTAATTTTGACCACCTGGGGATCTTTATCGTGCGCCGAAATCTCGTACACACGGGCGTTTTTGCTTTTCGACGTACGCAAAGGTCTCATGCACGGTGTTACCGATCTGCAGCTGCTTGATTTGAACATATTTGCGAGCGTGGTCCTCACTGGGCGTGCTGATTATGATAATATTCTGAGTGGGATTAGTACATATGGTGTCTATTCTAGACTCCTGCATGGTGATTCCTACAGCTGAGAAGATGGCCGTCATGAGGCGAGTGGCCTCCGTCCTAGCTACATGTAGCCCTCCGCGTGGTCGGATTATAATCTTAATGTCTTCTCTCGGTAGCGAAACGGGTATGCGAGATGCCTTGCTGATTTTGGCCGTAACCTTCTTTACGAAACGCGAGGTGCGTGTAGGCTGCGAGGCTGCGGAGGTAAGGACTGGCTTACCTGTGGGTTCCTCGGCATGCCGGCGTTGTAACTTCTTGCCAGCTGTAGTCCAGCCGTCGTTGTCCGTAGGTGAGGCGTCTTCGCGGCTACGATGGCGAGCGTCCGGCCGTCTTCGTGATTTAGCATAATCGTTGCTGCAGTAGGGTCCGTGCTCGTGTACATAGTGGGTCCCTCGAACTCCATGTCCGCCACGGCGTCGGCAGCCGGGGCGAACGAATTTGAAGCGTCTGCCATGAAGGCCGACGATGAGGAGCTGGGCGCCGGAGCCGGAGGTGCGCGTGCTAGTAGCACGCGCCCATGCACGGCCAGGCGCACGTGATCAGGCCGGTGCGGCTAGGAGCTGGTGGAACCGAGCTGGCGCTGAAGGTCAGGCTTAGCTCCGCGGCGGCGTGGTCGCGAGAGAAAGATGTTTCTCTCGGGCGTAAAAATCACGGGAGAGTCAGGGAACTCACTTTTCAGGGTCCCGGAAGGTTAAAATTCGTTGAGGTGGTTCAGTTGTCCGGTGTAGAGGCGCACTAATTGAAGAAACATGGTTTTGTTCGGAGCTGATGCGAAGGGCGTTCGAACAGCTCGGCCACCTGGTGGCGAACCGAAAAGATATGATAATTAGATATTATAATTATGATAAAGATAATTGAAAAGATATGATAATTATAAAGTAATCCTGTAATTTAGGCCTGAACAACTGAGTGGCAAGATGAGGCATGAGTGAATCAACCTGCAGCATGTTTGTTCAGCCTAGCGAACGTCCCTATCTGACAGTCCTTATAGAAATAAGGCACCTCTTTGTCCCTTCAGTAATAGGCACAAGGCCCAGCTATTTCTAGTAGCGTAAACAAATAGCCCACGTGTCTATACCGAACTCTGGATTTTACGACAGTGATGAAGCAATAAAATCTTGTGCTGCGTACGTGCGTATGAGCATCAGCGCTCTCTAATGACGTTGTTCTTTTCTTTATCGTTACTGAGCTGCTAATGGTACAATCTGAAGGCTAACCTCGGCGAGCAGTGCTGGCACCGCAGCAAAAATGTTTGCGAAGTGACCTATCCGGTGCACATTTAAAAGTTCTGTGCTCGCGCTTCTCCACAATGCATGTGATGGGCCAGACGCTGTGACAAAGAGGAATATTTGGCGGGTTAAAAGGACCAGCAAACGATTTGGATCAAAAGTGTGATAATTGCTAAGGCACTGCTAAGTGCGAAACTTCATCAGCACATTGCGTGATGCCACACCACAGATCACAACTTAACTAGCCTAGTTACTTGGCCAAGTTGGCAAAGTTGGCCAGAGCGCGCACCCAATTGGCATCCTAACAAGGCGTACACAAATGGCCACACAAATTACGTAATCTAATTAGAAAAAAAACGGTGGTACGGGCTGTCGGAAGGAGCTAAAAGGAACGGACGCGCGTACTAAGCCGTCATCACGGAAAAAAGGTCCCATGGAAGGAGAGAGCGGAGTTGTGAAGGCCGGCTGCGTGACATCAGTGCGAAGCAAGAGCATTGTGAGGGGATCGGCTGTTAGTGGTTTGTATAAATGTGTATCCTGGACCAAAATAAATTCGTTATTGACTTCTTCAGTGTGCGTAAGGTTAGAGTACGTGGCTGTATAGTTTAGCCTTGTGCATGTATTTTTTTTTTCTTGTAGAACGCGTGGACGGACGAACGTTACGACACGCGCAACGTGGCCGTGCTGTCTCTGGCCGTTGTGGCACAGGACGTGCCCGACACGCCGCCTCGCTTTCTGGACGTCCCGCCAATGGTCACCGTCTCCGATTCGGCGCCACCGGTAAGAGACCGTGTTTTGCATCCCAAAAAACGAAGGGCGAGCTAAGAGAAAAGTTGTAATACGCATCCGAAGGTTGTCAGTTGTTTTAAGACCTAAACAACGTTCCTCAGCGTTAATTATGCGCCATGCCTCTCTTTAATGGAATAAGCTATTGGAATTTTATTTTAATAATTAAATGACACAAATTTGAAGCAACGGACTGAACATATGACGTAATGTTCATAGTGCGGAAGTTTCATTATGCCTGTGCTGGCTAGCTAGCTTCAGCAGTTTCTGTTCAGATGAAGTCGTTTTATGTCCAGCGAAATTTGGTGGCCCGGAATTTTCTAAAATTTCACTTGGACGTTTTAACCAGATACCTCAAGATTGCCTTTACTACATTGTGGGGGGTTGGGAAGGTGGATTGTGGCAACGCAGACCTAACACGATTGTTACTGCCCTCCCCTCCTTCTCCGAAGGGTCTCTAACCCTAGAAAGCAATCACATGAATCGGCATTGAATTAACTAGAGCAGAAAAACAGACAACAATTCGGCTGTTGGGCATGGGTATAGCGGTTTGGCTGGCAGCATGCCTAAATCGGTGTCGGAGGTAAACCCCTAATTAGATGGTTATAATAAAATACGAGGCGATGTAGTGACCGTGTTCAAACTTTCAGGTTCAATGAAAACATTACTTAAGAAAAATTGAAAGATAGGCACCAGGTGACAGAGAACTCGTCGACGCTGGTGACGGAGATGTATGTGCTTCCCAAACTGAAAGTAAACCATTTTGCTAGATCGTTGTTAGCGGGCATAGCGAACTTACGTGAAGCTTTCATCCTCGGCACCGGAGTGCTTTTTTTTTTTTTAACTCTGCAAGCAAGTTTTGCTGCGACGGTACATAATCACGCGAAAAATAACAAAACTGGCGCCCTCGGAGACGTATTGGGCGTTGCCAGAACACGTATGCAAATTTAGCCGTGCAGTTTCATTGTGTCGATTTTAAGACGAAGCATTACATGGCTAGGTGAAAGAAATATCCGGAGGTTCCGTGTACGCCGAAAACCCTTCCGGCACAACCCCATGCGCATGCGCGAAGAAACCAGGTTGGAGATGAGTTAGGAGGGAGGGCAGAGAGATTGGCTGGGTTTGTAGATGACGTGGCTACACTCTCGCATCTACCGACACTGGTGAGTGGGGACGGTGCATCCGAGGGAGCGAAAAAGAGTCTCTCTCCCAGCAGAGCGTGCCCGCAGCGAGCTGCTGCGCGAAGCGCACCTGAAGCGGCGGCGACAAGCAGGGGCGGTGCGGGCGGAGCAGCGCCAACGCGGCAATGACAAACACCGACCGCCCGTTACTGCGCAATGGGTAGTCCAGGCGTCATGCGTACTCCCGAAGAGCAGGCAGCTTAGGAGTTGCGACGCCGCAAACAGAAATGGGAACGAAAGAAAATACTACAAATACACCGTGTCTATTGAGAAAGACTTCAATGAACCGCAACGAGTAACATACGGCTAAACACTGGCCGCACGTTATAGATTGGCTGGTTAACCATCTGTACGGAGGGCATGGGCGAATTTATTCATAAAAACGCACGACTTGCGCAAAAAACGCATTTAGCTACAAAATGTTGGCAAAAATTGGCAGTTTATAACGGGGGGCTTATAATATGCCGGCGCGACTTGTGGACGCGAAAGTACGGCATACTTTTCTCCTAAGTGGGACAACGTCCCAGCACAAAGAAAAGCGATGTGTTTATTGTGGCGTTTTAATGCAGGGCACGAGTGTTCTCAACCTTACAGCAGAAGATGGGGACTACGGAAACCCCAGGAACCTGACGTATCGTCTCGACAAAGGTGCGCGCAAAAATCCGCGGCAAATGGCTATAGGTGATTGTCTTGCGAGCATGATACGTTCGTTCTGCGGGCTTCCCGCTACACATCACTACAATTGAAGGAGGAGCATTGGAATATAAAAGCACCCTGCTGTTACTCTTATTGCTCTCTTACAACACCGACTCCGCAGAGAATGCCCACTGCGGGTTTAAGCCAGCCAAGCCACCGGGCAAGGTCGGCTCTCGCCGCGCGTACGCCAGTCACACCAGAGGGAAGCGATAACTTTAATAGTATAAGGGTTTCTTACGTGAGCAACCACGATGAAAACACATCACTGCACTGTACACTGTCAAACAACTGTCAGCGTCTACGCAGCCAGGCATAGGGCGTTAACCTCAGGCGTCCAACGGGCGGCATCAGCACTCGTCCGCTTACCTTTAACGGCGCAAGCCATCACAGTGCGAACGCGGGCCAATCCGACGAAAGACGGAGAAGCCCGACACTCACCGGCATCCTAGACAACGAACTGCTTGCATGAGCAGGGAATAGAGAGTTTTAGTACAGCGTTTGTTGCCTTTGCGTACGGTAAACGCTAAATTTTTGCGTCACGCTACGTGAACACCGCGAGAGGAGTTTTAGTAGTGCGTCTCATCAGTTTTGCATAGCGATACGCTAATGCTTACGGCGCCATCTGTCGAATGTTTTGCGAAATGAATCGCCGGCTGATGTGCTAGCGGAGTGCCGGAGTGCTTGACCACTTTACGACTATCCAAACAATTGTAAACAAGCGCTTTCCCGTTAGTGTTGAATGCACGGCCATAACACGACATGAATATTCTCTTACCTGAGTACCTTCCATAAAGAAAGCGTTTAAGCCCCGTGGCACTTTCGTGCAATCGCAGGGAACGCCCTGAACCGAATGCCCGGGTTTGACGCATACATTTTATTCAGCTTCAAAACAATCCAGAGATGCCTTTCGAACGAACACAACGTCACAACATGCGTTGCAAGTCTGAACCGCGATTGACAAGCGATCGGTTGTTTGGCTGCTCCTGCCGGGCGTAAATTAGGCAGTCACATCGCGCGCGGTTTGCGGGGACGAACAGCAAGTCACTTAACTCTGGCGCGCAAGCCGAGAAAGCTTTTAGCCACCCACACTGCTCATACCCTATGCGAGATTGAGTGGTACGTCGATCGAGAAAGATAATCCAGAGCATGGGAAGCACTGTCCACCCGCCGAAGCACAACGTCGTATTTCATCGCGAAGCGAACGCGTTTACAACACACACACACACACCCACACACACACAGCTTCGGTCACTGGCTTGGCTGCAAGCTTCATTCGGACAGTCAGCGATGTTACGACGATGCAGAGCTGCGCGAGGGCGACGTACTAACCACTCGACGTATTTAAAAACACAGGAGCAAAGAACTAGTGCCATCGGAAGCAAATTACTGTTCACAGAAGAGCGGAGCCGTGGATGGGTGTCGTGCTACTTACCGCCATGGTGGAAACGCAAGCGGCTTCACGTACGCACGCTATTTTGCTGAACTAGCGTCCGCTATTCTTCCATCCGCTAAACGCAGAAGCGGCTTAACGTACGGCGCATGCGCAGTGCGAACTACGCAAAAAATAGCGTTCGCTAACTGTTTGCGTACGTCTCCGTACGTTATTCTAAAACTTTCTAATAACGCAATCACGGCATGCGTAAATCAACACGGTGGGTTCCGTGCCCCTACGCGAGTAGGAAACAACGGCCAATTCAACGAAGGCCAGGAGTGGACAAATGCATGATATACCTGGCGCGCTGTCGTCGGACCGCCTGCGCACACTGCCTTCCCGTCGGAAGAGGAAGGAAGCGCGGGAGGGTACCCTCATCCTACCAAAGAGGAGCGCGAGTGACTCCGCGTCCGAGAAGGTGAAATTTGCGTCAACACAGTACCTATAGTAGCACTTCACCTAACCCTAATCATGCTTCTGGGGGATTTAAAGAGACACCTGTCACCTTATTCAACTTCAACTATTATTTATTCCAAATAACCGGAAATTCGTTACCGACATATGCCCGTCTCTTCCTATCCGTCTCTACCGACTAGTCCGAATCTCCCTCGGAATCGACACTCGTGCGGTTCCTCTTCGGTTTTCTCAGCACATGGCACGTGTTGTTCGCCTAAACAGTGCTAAAATCGCGATCGTCCATGAAGGACGCTATCTCTCACCACCAGACACAGCGGCCACGAAATGCTTGGCTGCTATCGTACGGACGCTTCACGTTAATGGTTACGTAATGCTTGAATGTATCATGCTACGCGACCTGTCGAACTACCGTAAAAAATTATTTACTTTATTACAATCAGCCTACGTGCTTTTAGGCTCCAATATAGTCTCTACTATATCGTTTATCTAGGGCTATTTTAGAAATCGTAAGCGGTTTTGTGGCATGCGCTAAGCTACTCAAGTTGGAATCATTTCTTACAACGTACCATAAAATATCGTCTTAATCAAGCCCCATGTTCTCGAGCAGTGGTGATGCAAATAACAACAACAGAGCTGGCAGCTTCTAAGAAATGTATCTTTATGTGATTCGGCTTTCTTATTGTTGTCATCCGAGTAAAAGTAAGCAGGATATAATGTACACCTGAACTTACTTCGGTACATGGTCTATTGATAGGAATGAGGGATATACCACATATCCCCCTATTTTATAAACCTTGTTTTCTATCAGAGCAGCACTCTGAGCCCATTTCTTTCCGATCGGGCTGCTGTAAGCGCCACAAAAGGAATCTTCCCGCCCCAAAGCCGTTGTGTGGAAGGCACGATAGACGAGGGCGCATGCGCAGTGAAGGGCTCGGACCAGCATGGCTTCCAGGGCAGGTTAGGCGCTAGATCCCTAGTCTAATCCAATCTGGCGGTGCCCCGAAAGGGCTGTGCATCAGGTAAATGCCAGTGTTGCGACCGGGCGGGGGCACCCGATCCGAGCTCCGTGGCCTCCGACATACGAGTGGTAGCGTGTATGATGCGAGCGGCCAGCCGCTGTTGCAGCCGTGAAGAAGTCCAAAAGCCGTAGGCCAACGTAACTGTTTACTTCATAGCGAGAGGTGAGCCGAAGCCAGAGAACAATGCCCCGACGGGCGAGGTTACAATACCGGACTAGAGCAGAGCGACAGCATCGATTCGCTGCTCTAACAGGAAGGTTTACAACGCTTGCGGGGGTCTATTTATACCCAAAAGCGGTAACGGTCAAAACGCAACAAGCTGGAACACGCCACGAACGTCATAGACACACACAACGCTCTTTCCAGAGTTCGTAAGCCGTTCATAGCCTCGGCTCACGTTGAGTACGGGAGAGGGGAGAGAGGAGGACTCCGCTGAGTTCGCGGGGCCTTGTGTCCTTGAAGAGCGTGGAGACGAGACTCGCCGGCAGCCGCCGAAGTTTTGAAATGCGCCGAAAGCGAAGCGTCTGACGCGGCTTGTCGCAACTTGTCACCGACATGGTGGCGCCTGACAGCAGAAAGGCGCACGCAGTGGCTTCGCCGCACAGCCAAGGAGTGATGCGGGACAGTACGGCGGCGCTGGCCGATTCGTAACACCAGCCAAATTTTGCCACTATCGCTAAAAAAAATTCCCATTGATCGCCATTCTTTGTCTCAACGACAAATTAAGAATGAATAAAGTAATTTATTTTGGCCGTAATCTTTTATATCGCTGGTGAAAACGGCGATAACACGTTTTATTTATTTATTTTTCACATAGCCTGCGTAGTTTTGACAAAGAAACGGAGACATTTTTCAAGAACTGAAGAAATCCCTTGATTTTAGCCCTGTTTTCAGTATTTTTAGATGTATGTGTGCCCTTGGTATACTAAGGGCACCCATACATCTAAATGCTTTTCTTATAACTATAGTTCTAAAAAAAGCATTGAGGTTTTATCTGCTACGACTTTATTAACCTTAACTCAATCGCTTTGGAGGACCACGAATAGGGCCTGCTCCCTATAGACATCGACTTAGTTCCCATTATGCTATTCGTTTTCAGCCCATTATACCTTTACGAATTGTTGGTCCCGACCAACCCGCGCAGGTATCGCTGCCGCTCCATTATCCACCGAAAGATGGTTAAAAGTTATCCTCACCACCAGCTTACGGTCTCTTGTCATCAAGTCTTACACTCATGCCATGTATGCAGGCATGAAGGATTGGTAGGCTCTCGCGTCCAGTGTTGGCAGACGTCAGTGACATTATACTCCAAAAATAAAAGGCGCTGAAAAGGCGCACAGAGTGTGCGCTATACGGGTGCAAACCCCCAGCAGCCCCCTGCATCCACGGTGTGTTTGACTACCTCGAGAAAATTACTGACAAGTGCGAAGCACTCTTGTCTTCACTACACCCGTGCGAACTCGCCAGCCCGTGTCCCTTCATGCGAGAAATGTTCAACTAGCGTTGCCCACATGACCCCGCTTATCTGTACAACACTAATTCGAGCTGAATTTGACCTTGTAATATCAGTGCACTGGAGCATGGCGTTTCGTAAACAAATAGAGCAAATTGTCACCTTTTAGAGCATTGCATTGCTTGCATGTTCGAAACACAACTGTAATATAAGATTTCAGGCAAGGTAAAGACACTTCCACTCGATACATACAGGTTAAATTCTCATGGTAAAGAAAAGGGGAAGGCCTGGCGCTTGGAAAGGCAATGTCGGTTATTGTTCCCCAAGAGAGCAGTATCTCCGATCAAATACTACAGATATATATCGCGATTGGGATCATTCACTCTGTTTGTGCCCGCGCTAGAGTTGACCTGTATTCACGGGTTTCCACAAATAAAGAAGCCACCTTCTCCCGTTTCCGATGGTCCGTTTTGTTGTGATGTTTTTGTTTTTCAAAACAATCAGTGTCAATAGGCCCGAAAGGGGACCTTCATGACCCAACATTTTTTTTTTTTTTCATCTCCTCCGTCAAACACCGTCTGCAGACAACGCGTGGTCGAGCCACTTCAGCGTCAACCCACAGACGGGCGAGGTGCAAACGACCCGGCCCATCTCGGAACTGGCTGACAAGTACGGAGGCACGGCAGTCTACATCCTCAAGATCGCGGTACGTCGACACTGCTTGACGCTTTAGTTTTAGAGACAAATGCGCACGCATTCCGCTCGGCAAGGTTGTCTGTCAAAGAAGTATATCTGCCGTTTAACGCGTAGAACACCCAATGAGTTCCTCGTGATGCGTTCCAGGTTATGCGTCTATCGAAATAGCGGTAAAGTTCAATAGCAGGCGTGGACGTTGACTTCTATTGCACAAGCAAGACCCTACACGAAGGATTGTTCGAAACAACTCCATGCGCACCTGACATTGAAGCAATCCCAAAGTGCGTAATGTATACGCCTCGAGCTTCGCGATCGCTGCGCCGCCTGCCACCGCTTCTCCGCGGCGTTGACGGGATTTGCGCTGCGTGGCTGATAGGGGCTCGTGCAGTGTTTTGGTTCTGTTTTCTTCTGTTCGCCTTTCCGCGCCCTAAAAAAACATGTTATGGAGACGTCTGTTGCAAAGAGTACGTTTAGGTCGCTTAAAAAGCAGCTGCGTCTTCGTAGAGTACGCGATCGCCAACCCGGGGACGCGGTTCTGCGCGCTTCGTCGCCGCTCTTCCGGTCGTCGGCGACGGTAGCAACATATCGCCCATTTCACCTCTAAATACGTCAAGCACGGAGGAATTCTACTGTCGCCTCGTTTAGACATGATATGGCACAGTGAGAGGTTGGCTTCATTTTGCAGCGTGGACAACGAATGCGGCTTCGTTTCAAAAAAATACGTCGCAGAAAAATATGTTTCGAGATGTGATTACCTAATTCCGGACAATAACTTGTGCATTTTATAAGAATATCAAGCATACGAAAATGTTAAGTATATTCCAAGCCTGTGCGTCGTTAAATATGTGCCCACACATGCCTTGTAGCAAGAACCAAGGCAAGTTAATGAAACCACGGAAAAATAAATGCTGTGCAAGTGCGGAAGAAACATAATAGCTTTAACGGAGATGAAAAAAAAAACACTGCAGCTTCTGACATGCTAAAGACGTTCGTCGAAACTTAAGCCAGGTATGTTATTTCGCGAAACATCGATGGGGGGGGATAGGGGAGGGGGACGCTGTGCACAAATTCGGAGCGTAATCAAGCAATGAACGTTTTAGTAATCACACACACAAACCTCGGGTTCACTTTCCTTTTGTTTTTCGACTTCAATGAACAGCTTATCGTACGGCGGACGCATTTTTGGTAGTAAACAGGGTAGGCAGTTCAACAAGCGATGAAAGAGCTCGTTGGAAGAGTGTGGCATGTGATAAGGCCCTCTGATTTCAGTTTCTGCTTTATTCTGCATGCTCCCTGTGCCATATGACGATATTTCAAAGAATCATTTAGTCTCAGACGCGGATTATATTCTAAGCCCGTCTCCGCGCTGCTCGCAGATGATACATGTAGCAGATGAATGTTTGCGAGCGCTCACCTCACGACAAGACGACTCTGCGTGTGCTGATCCCTGAGTATAATTATGCATTGTCCATCGTACTTTTGTTGAATATTCCCGAAATTAACAGAGACTGGCTTGTAAATGGTGGTGATCAATATCTGAGGTATAATATTGGCAAACGTAACTCGTTTGCTGTCAGGTAGAAGTGCTCCGCTGATTATGTAAGCGCACAAAACTGATTTACATCGTAGTGTATAGCCGTTGCATGATCATCTGAGTAACCGGTGGTTACGGAGACGCTGCTAGTAAATTCAGGGCAGTGTAACTACAATCGGCTCTATCATACGCCGGTTCCGCGACGCTGGTCTGTGACACACGCCTGGCGCTTATACAAACCAAATGTACCCCACCAAGATAGCGTCAGAAACATTTACACTCTCGTAAACACACCCAATTTGCGAACATAAACATGGCTTTCAAACGCCCGCAAACGGTAAATCTCGGCCATGAACGTGCCGCAAAAGCAGCGGCGACAGTGGGGAGCGGGACGCGGACTCCCGCGGTTGCTTTCCAAACGGGCCGCTAGGGGGATTTCAGTGGCGCCCCTACAGGCAGCGCTCGAGGCGTATAATCAAAATAATATGTTGCCAGGAAATCGCAGCTAGGTAAAATACTTTAAGCTTTCTTGCGCGCACACCTGCGTTACCTAAGCGGCCATACTGGGTACTGATAAACACTACATGTTTGTTGTACAGTGCTCACGGATTGAAACGCGACACTGGGAGCGCGTGGCCTGCGGTACATGCAGCGCCGCCCGTGGACGCCCGTGGAAGCTAGGTGTTGCATTCCTTGTCGTGCTTCCCGCGAGGATGAGAGCGTGTTGACCGTAGGCGGGCTACTTCCGGTTGCCAATAAGCGGGGATGTGGTTCCCCGCAGCGACTGCGATGCGCTGCGAGCCTGGAGTGCAGGAGCGCGTTTGTGCGCCGGTGGTAGCCAATTTCGTGACATCGTGTGCTCGCGCGCTCTTGTTACGTGTGCCTTTCCGATGAGACACCATAATGTACAGGTCCGAGCAGAAGTAAACGGAGCACGGGAGCGGTGGCCGAACTGCATCGCTGCGCCGCGTATGGGCGCCGACGGGAACCATGGAGCGCCGGTCAAAGAGTGTGTTCGCACCGCCCCCGCCGCCCTATCTGATATTTTAATCGCCGCTCTGCTGGCGTGTCATGCTCGGCGAGACGTTCTTCAAAAGACAGCGCTGGACTATAAAGGGGCGTTGGTTGCATTGCCGCTCGCAGGCATCAGCGGCGACCGAATCCGCTGCTCATGAACTGGACGAAGCTGCGCGCGCCCGGAAACGTGCCTTGTTGCGCGCTGTAAAGGGCGGCATAAAAGTGTAGGCTGCTGCGGTTTGGCATAGCATGTCATTGCGATATAATTCATTGTAAGCCGGCAACAAAATTTCCATGTACAATATAGAAAGCACAGTCGCAGACATTTTCGTTGTTAGGGAACAAAATCTCGCTTACGAGATTTCTTCTTTAATTTTGGGTTTCTCCCAAGTTATTGCTGCCGGTCAGTCCAGGTCTGCACTGAAGAAAGGGAAATACAAAAAAGTCCATGCGGTGGAAATTCCGTATTAGAGAACACCGTAAAGAATAAGTACAATCGTTTCCTGCTATTACAGCGGGCCTCATAGGGCGCATATGTCGTTGTTTCATTAACCCTTTCGCTCCGGTTGACGACGATAGCCGCCATAAGATTTTGTACCAAATTAAGTGATTAAGAGTATGGTCGCCATCGGTTATGACGACTATACTCGTCATCGGTCATTTTTGGGCCTTGACGGCGCTTTTCTGCAAGACTTTCAAGTCATGCGGTGAAGCCATCTTTCAATTCCAAACGGAGTTTAATTTAAATCTGCAACACTTTCTTAACTAATATAAGGTGCTCGTTAAAAATAAGAACGTTGGTTTTAATGCCACCACAAAATATGCGCCCTATGAGGCCCACTGTAATAGCAGGAAACGATTGTACTTATTCTTTACGGTGTTCTCTAATACGGAATTTCCACCGCATGGACATTTGTTTATTTCCCTTTCTTCAGAGCAGACGTGGACTGACCGGCAGCAATAACTTGGGACAAACCCAAAATTAAAGAAGAAATCTCGTAAGCGAGATTTTGTTCCCTAACAACGAAAATGTCTGCGACTGTGCTTTCTAAATTGTACACCCGCCCAATTTTTTACCAATATCACGCGAGCGGCGACCGTTCGTTCGATCAGCGCCGTGTGATGGAGTGATACGGCAAACTCGGCGAGAGTAGCCGCATGCGCACTAAGCAAAGGCCGCTGCTGTTGTCGTCTGCTAGGCTGTTCCAAGAGCAGAGGACCGCCCCCGATTTTTGTTATTCGCTTATCACTCTGCCTAGCCATACTCGAAATCTTTCTTCAGTGCCAATTTCGTGGCGCCAACAGAAAACGGTAATCAGCGTTGCCGAACGATCCTTGCGCTGAACGAACCTTGCGTTCGGCAACGCTGATAACTGTTTTCAGTTGGCGCAACGTGCCTGGTCTTGAAGAAAAATGTCGAGTATGACAGGCATTGTGATAAGCGAATAACAAAAATCGGGGGTGGCCCTCTACTCTTGGAACAGCCTAGCAGATGACGGCAGCAGCGGTCTTTTCTTAGTGCGCATCCGGCTACTCTCGCCGAGTTTGCGGTATCACTCCATCCCGCGGCGCTGATCGACCGAACGGTCGACGCTCCCGTGATATTGGTAAAAAATTGGGCTGGTGTACATGGAAATTTTATTGCCGGCTTACAATGAATTATATCGCAATGACATGCTATGCCAAACCGCAGCGGCCTACACTTTTATGCCGCCCTTTACAGCGCGCAACAAGGCACGTTTCCGGGCGCGTGCAGCTTCGTCCAGCTCATGAGCAACGGATTCGGTCGCCGCTGATGCCTGCGAGCGGCAATGCAACCAGCGCCCCTGTATAGCCCAGCGATGCCTTTTGAAGACCGTCTCGCCGAGCATGACACGCCAGCAGAGCGGCGATTAAACATATCAGATAGGGCGGCGGGGGCAGTGCGAACACACTCTTTGACCGGCGCTCCGTAGTTCCCGCCGGCGCCCATACGCGTCGCAGCGATGCAGTTCGGCCACCGCTCCCGTGCTCCGTTTACTTCTGCGCGGACCTGTACATGTAAAGCACGGTCACGCTTATCAGAATAAAACGAGCGAATGCACGAAGGAACAGCCAACTTTATTCCATGATATAAACTAAAAAAAGAGGAGAGCCGACGAAGTACTGCACCACACGCGAACGTGCCTGTAAAGGCGTCTTTCCTGTTTTTAGTTTACAACCTGGAATAAAGTTTGCTGTTCCTTCGTACAGAAGATTGTTTTATTCAGATGAGCGTGACTGCGCATTACATGAACATTACTGCGCTGCATCGGAAGGGCACGCGTAACAAGAGCGCGCGCAAATGATGTCGCGAAATCAGTTGCGCGAACAGCCGGGTTACTACCGTCGGCGCACAAACGTGTTCCAGCGCTCCAGGCTCGCAGCGCCCCGCTGTCGCTGCGGGGAACCACAGTCCCGCTCATTGGCAACCGGAAGCAGCAAGCCTACGGTCAACACGCTCTCATCCTCGCGGTATACCACAATGCAACACCTAGCTTCCACGGGCGTCCACCGGCGGCGCTGCATGTACCGGCGGCCACGCGCTCGCAGTGTCGCGTTTCAATCCGTGAGCGCTGTACATGCAAAGCCACATGTGTAGCTAAACTGCGCAAGGCGGCATTTATACACATTCACGTGTATGAAACTGGGCGACATCCGAACAAACTACCTAAACACGGGTTTTAATAAAATGTTCATTACATCTATCTATGCGGCAAATTCGTAGGTACGACCACAAACTACTCAAATTTGAAACGTTTATCTAAACATATACATGCAGGAGGAAACATCTATGTATACACAGGGCATATTGGCCTTAACAGTTAACAAATACTGCTGTTCAAATTTGAATACACGGTGCAGTACCGGGCTCGTGCACCAAAGAAGTAAATGTCAGAAGTACCGTTGCACTATGCACAAGCAAGGAGAAGGGCAGTGGCTGGACTACCTCACAAACCTAGCTGTTCTGGACAGAGACTTAGCACCACGGAATGCAAGCGGAGTTCCTGGAGTAGCAGGTGCCGTCCCCTGGTGCGGGCTACGGAATTCTGTACACACCAGTAAAAATGGGGCAGTCTGACGGAAAGTGGCTCCTATACTCGCTCGCGACACGCAGTGCCGTTCAGCGTAAATTTTGAGTGTAGGAACTCCCCTCCCTTCCCAAACCATCTCCACGCACGGCCGAGATCCATGCGTCTCAAACAAACGAACACGAGTACAGTCGAACCTCATTATAGCGAACACTGATATAGCGAATTATCGGATTAGCGAACTATATACGAAGTTTATTTGGTCACGCTTCATCTGAATGACACCTATTCTTTTTATAACGAAACCAAAACCTCGAAAGCAGTGCGATATCGGCTATAACGAAGAAATATTTGGTTTCCGCGACGCTCAAAACTGGACAGCTAGCATATTAAAAGTAACATTTAAAAAAAAGTGGGACAAAACAACCATTTTTTAGTAGCTCGAAAAACTGCACAAATAGAAAAGGCCCTTAATTGCGTGGACACTGTGAAAAACTTCATTCCACTCATACTGTGAAAAGCCACCTAACGAAGATCACATCCTTCATCAAATAAAGAAGAACGCAGGCCTGTTTTGCCCAATGAATGTTGTTCTGTTGTAATTCCATGATCTCACGTTCCGGTCTGCTTAGTTTGAAATTCCACAAGCAGACAGATAAAGATGACCTCATTTATAGTGGGTTCGAAGCCTAGAACAATGCGCATTTTATCTGGGATTGCTGCGCTAGCCAGATTGCCGATTCATTAGGGCCGATTTTTACCTCTACGGTCATAACAAGGTTCGACTGTATTGTGTTCGATGACGCGCGGAGAGCCCATCACGGCGTCTAATAGGAGCTAGACAGCGCATTAAATTGTCATGTTTCTTTCACAGCGTCCCAAAACGTTGGGGTGGTAGCTTTCGCTTTCAGTATGATGCCGGGACTTTGGAGGTACCCGCTGGAGTGGCACGAGGACCAAAGTTAGATCATGGCCGTGGCGGCCATTTTTATTTGTCAGCATTCTTTGGCGAGTACAAAGCAAAATCGGTCGGTAACGCGAAAAAGCGTGACTTCTTATATCTGCTAAATAAATGTATAACTGGTGGGGTTAAGACGTGTAATCACTATAATAGTGTAAACGTAGATGGGTTGTTGCTGCAGAATCGGTAAGAAAGAATCATGAATCTGTAAGAAAGAGTCATGAAGCCGACTTTTAAAACTTTGTTTATAGTGTTTTATAAGGCTACATGACACCTTCGCTCCTTTAAAATAGTGCTTACGTTTCCCCCGATAAATCACCTTCCCAGCAAGTTATTTCTGTATAGTAGTGAAGCCAACTTTTTTTGTGCTCGACTTATAGCGGAGCGGCTGAAATAAATTCTCAGAATTTCTGTAGCACTTCTTTTTCCTGACGGAGGCGAGAAACGAAACTTGTGTCGAGGATTCTGGCGCATGTTAAGCATACCAGGGTGGTATAAGTTAATCCGTAGTCCTCCGTTATATAAAGCGCGCTTCATAGACGATCTATTGTTCCGGCGCTTAAAACTATTTTTAAAGGCGATAGTCTTTCTTGGGCTACTTACACACTGAAATTTTGGTCTGTCTGTCTGTCTGTCTGTGACTCTATTCAGCCACCTGGACAAAGCGAAACAGAAGCTGCGCAATAACCTCAGATTTGCTGATGACGTTGCCTTGCTAAGTAACTCGGGGGACGAATTGCAAAGCATGCTTTCCGCACTGGGCGAACAGAGTAGAACCGTGGGACTGAAAATTAATATGCAGAAAACTAAAGTAATGATCCATAACCTCGGGACAGCACAGCGGTTTGACATAGGTGGCGAGGCAGTGGAAGTGGTAAGCGAATATATCTACTTTGGCCAAGTTGTGACCCCAGATCAAAACCATGAGGCAGAGATAATTAGAAGGATCAGAATGGGTGGGGTGCATATGGCAGACATTCTCAGATAATGAATAGCAGCCTACCATTGTCGCTGAAGAAGAAAGTGTATGACAGCTGCATCTTACCGGTACTCACCTACGGGGCAGAAACTTGGAGGCTCACTAAGAGGGTTCAACTTAAATTGAGAACGACTCAGCGGGCAATGGAGCGAAAAATGATAGGTGTAACATTAAGGGACAGGAAGAGAGCGGAGTGGGTCAGGGAGCAAACTAGTGTTTAAGACATATTAGTAGAAATTAAGAAGAAGAAATGGACGTGGGCAGGACATGTAATGCGAAGGCAAGATAACCGCTGGTCATTAAGGGTAACAGAGTGGATCCCTAGAGAAGGCAAGCGTTGCAGGGGGCGGCAGAAAGTTAAATGGGCAGATGAGATAAAGAAGTTTGCGGGGATAAATTGGTCACAGTTGGCACAGGACCGAGGCAATTGGAGAGTAATGGGAGAGGCCTTTGCCCTGCAGTGGGCGTAGATAGGCTGGTGATGATGATGATGATGATGATGATGATGATGATGATGATGATGATGATGACCCACAGCCAAATCTAAACGTCTGAGTCCGGTGTCAGTGTTCATACCTGTCAACATTGTTGAACAAAACCAGGATATTACGCAAATATAAGGCAGAAAATCAATACATAGTGATATTGGCAGTGTTCCTTTATTAAAAATTTTAGGGATGCTTGGTTTTTGCAATAGCAAATGAAATACTACATCAACTGAAGAAAACAGTCGCCTGCTGTTGCCCTCGCTCCTGGTGGCATTTAAGAAATCAAACGGCCACAGTAACGAAAGGTTTCACTAGATAGGTTCAACAATCCGCTTGAAAGGCTAGTGGAGTAGAGCAACGTGGTTCTATAAACGTTGTAGTAGGGTGCCTCGATTCCCGCGCGTTTCCGCCGTACGGCAGCGCTGGCACCGAGGCACCCGACTTGGTGCAGCGGAACGCGGTAAATTTAAATTGACTTGAGCAAACCTCTAACGTGTTATCTTGGGAGGAACGAGACGGGAGAGGAACAGCATGAGAGGTGAGCGGGAAAGAGAAGGGAGGCACTTACTTGGCAAGGGCACGCCCCAGTCGACTATCGTCTTTTAAATGCAGAGCATTTCAGTAACTCACGATGTCACCCGCGTTGACGTCCGTAGTCGTTGTCCGCACCCCTCCCCCTACACTATATAAAAAAAAATACTATCCGGCGCCTGGTTTCGATCCCTCGACCCTGCGGGCGGAACGCAATGTACATGGTGCTCTACCCACTGCGCCACAAAGCCGACACAGAATGGGAGGCTACGAGCTCGCCTTATATCCTTGACTCATTCAAACTACGTCAAGAAGCTGCTGATACAACGCATTCACTACCACCAACTCCCCAAACACTAAACGTTAACGCAATCCACCCACCCCCTATGCGACGCATTTACTCGAGTCCCCCCTCGCGGGGAGATCCGCCCAATTTTTTCGAGATTGGCAACGAAAGGAGCAGATATTGGCCTTTTTTTTTGTCTTTAGGTCTGCGACTAAAGCGGATTCGGACTTCACGCTTCACGTTGCACTTCTGCACAGCCCAGCTCAGTGTCCTTTGTACAAGTGCATAGTCTTACTGAAATCGCTGCCAATTTTCGGCTCGCAGAAAACTATTTTGATAGTTTGGGAGCCTATATGTACACTGTTGGCTTGCGAGTAATATCTAAGTAATTTAAGCTTGTCACCCTATATTATTTTGCTGGGACCAGCACGGGCGAAGTTCAGTTTTACAAATAAAACTGAAATTGTAAAATGTGCGGTTAGTTGGAAGGCTATAAACAATGTGATACACTGCCTGGAAGGTTGTCTTTGTATAAAGGGCTCTCAAACAGGCTTGGAAAATCATGATCGCATACACATTCTACGTATAATGCTATTGCAAACACAAGCTTAGCAAAATATCAAGCATATATGCACAATGAAAGATTCACGAAGTCGTTGGAAAATACATCCCCTCATACCGCCTCTCGGATGAAGCCGGCGCGCACTGTCCGGCCAAACTGACGTTGCGCAGGGCAAATCTGCACTAGGGTAGAGTTGAAGCCTGTTGTGCATCGGGAATACAAACCACTGTGTTTCATGGATACGAATGGAAAGATAACGCAGCATGGGAAGTCTCTGACTGCAAGGCTTCTCTGTAAGTAAGGCCTTGTGCTTCTGCTTCGGGGGGAAGTGGGGTGGTGAGTACGCGCATCCACTGTCTGCCTGCGCCTTCTGTGTCCTTGCCGATTCCTTCAGAAGAGAGATGAACTCTGAATTTTTTCTTTGCGCTCTTCCATCCTCGGCGCAGGCTCGGGAGAGCTCGGGCACGGCCGAATACCCAGCGTTGGAGGCTACCACACAGCTTGCCGTTGTGCTCATGTCTCGTGAGAACCATCCACCCGCGTTCGGCAGTGACTCGTACGTGGGCTTTGTGGCCGAGCACAGCGCCCCGTCCACAGCCGTGCAATGGGCGGCTGGCTTGGTGCCCAAGGTTTATGACCGAGACCAGGTGAGCCGATTGAGCATGCGAACTCACTCAGGCCATTCGAACTCGACTGCTACCTCCAGATGTTCCCTAATGAGGGCATATGCAATGCTGTCGTAGATATAAACTGAAATCGAACGCCACCATCCATATGCTACCTGCACCAGCCTTTCACGAAACCCTCTACCCCGCACAGCATTTTACACTTCTCCATCAAGTGTCTCGGTTTCAACAGCTGTAAAAACTTCAAAATGAAAGAAAGATGTTCAGATGAGATGTGTGGCCTCTTTCAACGGTGGCTATAAACGCCTTTGGACGATGCTGAGAACTTCGCCTGACGATGTCGCTAAATGTGACAACAGTCCGGTCTTGCGTCTGAAGCATTTGCAAAAAAAGGTTATGAGAGGCGGCTGTTAAAAGCTATGAACAAGAGTAGACTGGGAAACCATCTCTATAATGTTGGCTTTGCCGCGAAGCTCTCTGCCACGCTTTGCCAAGAACAAGTACATTTAGCTTCTTAGCCGATCCCACGTCAACAAAGATGACAGCGGAAGTGGCGCCACCTCTGTCGGTGGTGGTGACAGATTTAGTTTTTGAGTGAGTTACCTGTGAGTGAACGTGCCGCAAAACGAAGTGTAAAACTGGCTTCAGTGCAATAAGTTCAGGACACTCGGCATGCAACGCAACCACTCGAGAACGCCATGGTAACAGCCGTAGTTGTAAAGGTTGACAAAATGTTTTCCGCATGAACAAAATTTCGCGCACCGAAAGAATTTGTACCCTTGCCACTAAAATACACCCTTTACATAAAAATGTCACCAAAGTGGAACTTTCAGCAATATATTTTCGGTTTCGTCTATTTAGGGTGACTCGTGAAGCAGTTCACCATTGTTTCTCCACCCAAGGAACGAACCATCGCTACATACTAAAGAGAGAAAGATGCAAGACGCAGTAATGTTAGTTATGACTCGGCGTTCCTTACACTTACAGTCTGGGACAATCCCGTAGTTAAGCTTCACCATAATGCGCCCGATTGACCAGCGCATGCAGCCAACAATAAACATTTGGTGAATGACGACGTCGAGCCAAAAGTTCGGTCTCCGCTTTGGCAACACGTGATGCAAAGACGACGTTCTGCATTGCGCAGTTCCTCAGCGCAGATCACATTTTTCACTGAACTGGCATGTAAGGTCCGCGCACAAGTAAACGGAGCACACGAGCGGTGGCTGAACTGCATCACTGCGCCGCGTATGGGCGCCCACGGGAACCAAGGAGCGCTGGTCTAAGAGTGCGTTCGCATTGCCCCCGCCACCCTATCTGATATGTTTAACCGCCGCTCTGCTGGCGAGTCATGCTGGGCGCGACGGTTTTCTATAGGCAGCGCTGGGCTATAGAGGGGCGCTGGTTGCATTGCGCTCGCAGGCATCAGTAGCGACCGAATCCGCCGCTGTTGAGCTGGACGAAGCTACGCGCACTCGGAAACGTGCCTTCTTGCGCGCTTTAAAGGGGGACATAAATTTGTAGGCCGCTGCGGTTTGGCACAGCATGTC
Source organism: Haemaphysalis longicornis (assembly GCF_048455015.1). Classification (NCBI taxonomy): domain Eukaryota; kingdom Metazoa; phylum Arthropoda; class Arachnida; order Ixodida; family Ixodidae; genus Haemaphysalis; species Haemaphysalis longicornis. The sequence continues at coordinate 190,138,771 of NW_027526203.1, read as the reverse complement.
ATTGCGATGTAATTTATTGTAAGCCGACAACAAAATTGCCTTGGACAATAGGTGACCGGCGTTTTGACCGGAGGTGTCGTCACCGGAAGCCTAATATCACGTGATTTCGCGCTTCCGGTTCGTGCGGGGATGCAGCGGCTCGTTGGAAACCGTGCCGCGAGAGCTGCAGCTGCGTTCTACCACAAAAAAAAATGGTTCATTGCTCCTCGGTAGGTTGTTCGAACGCAAGCCAGAAAGGTAATAAGATGTTTCGGTTCCCGTGGAACAAAGGACGGAACCTGCGATGGGCTGTCGCTGTGAAGCGAGCGACGCGGCGAGGCGACTTGAGACAACCAAGCGTTGGAGCCCGCCTGTGCGAGGCCCATTTCGTTGCAGGTTAGTAGTGCCTTATTCTGTTTTCCTTCAAGTAGGAGTCGCATGAAACAACGATTTCTGAGCTATTAACACATGGAAGAGTCGAGTAGCGGTAGAAGTGGGCGTTGCGTATTTTTCGTATCAAAGAGTACATGCCGTCTTCGATACAGACCGGGTATTGTTATTAAAATACAAGTTCACGTGGACGAGTGCTATGTATGAACTGTGTGTAATGAAACGTAGTGATCAAACATAGCCAAACTCAAACGCTTTTGTTTACCCTTTGAAAAATATTTGTCGCCGGCAGTGCGCGTTGCCGGAGCGGGCTCGCTCCCGTTGTGTGGCCCTGCTACCTCGGCGTTTGTTATTCTCGATTCGGTATCGAATCCCGGCCGCGGCGGCCGCTTTTACGCTCGTGCGTTGGAGATTTCTGTGCACGTTAAAGATCCCCATGTGGTCGAAATTAATCCGGAGCCCTCCACTACGGCGCGCCTCATCGCCTGCGCTGCGTCGGCGCGTTAAACCCCACAATCAATCGTTATTCTCCATTCGAGATCAACTTAAGATTGAATGAAGAGCACTCGTTCTCGAAATCCTCATGGCTGCCCGGGTCGCAGGCCCGCTTCGTTTAACCTGTGGTTGGCTGTAGACTTTTGCCAACGACCACTTTCCTATAAAAAGAACGTAGAGGCCCGCCCGTCTTATGCAGATATTTTTGTGCGATTGCGTAGCACGTAGATTCTAGAATACCGCAACTGTTTCCAGTTTGTTAAGTGATGTGCTTGGTTCATTTATTGTCTTGATTTTATGTGCCTTTCTTTATGTAGGATCACCAAACGCTGATCCCAACCACGTAGACTACATCCCGTCACTCGTTTCCCACGACGCTACAACCATGCAACAGTCAGACAAAAAGACAAAAAGGTAGCTAACACTTTTATTTGCAGCTCAGTGTCAATAAAATTCTCGATTTCACTGTAATTCATATTTCCAGCTACCAACGCCACACGCTGAAGACTCCAAAGAGATCATTGGCGCTACAGCAAGCTCGGGCAGCACCTCAAGTGCCATCGGCACAAGCAAACACGTTCAATTTTGAGGATTCCGAGCAGACTATGGAGTGCCAACAGCGTGTGGAGACCAGCTTGCCAGCGTATGTTACATGTTGTGCGTATTGCAGTTCCTTTGTTCATGTCTCAGCCATGACCTTTAATTTATTTCAGATGCATCTCCACACTGAGTGTGGAGGTGCAGACAGACCCCGTTTCTGCTCGCTCCACAAACTGCACCCACCTCGTGGAGGAAACGACGACTCTTAAAGCAGAAGTTTCTTCGTTGAAGATTAAACTTGAAGCAATGCGGAACAAGCAGAAGCTGGACAAGGACATTACTACCATGCGTGACGATGTGGTGCTTTTTTATGCAGGTAACTTTACTAGCTTCGTTATACACACCGTACTGCTTCTTCTCTGTGAATCCAATGCTACTTTTTGGAGTAAACAATAACATCACAGCAGGATTGCCCTCTCACAGTTTGCACAAAGTGCTGCGCCAGTGACCGACTGCGGATTCCTTCCGGTGTTTGTGTGTGTTCGCGTTTTTTCTCTCTTTCTTTAATAATATTGTAACTGCTTTCTCCCTTGCCTCTCTTCTCCCGTTCCCCACACTAGCAGGCGTAGTGTCCACCCCAAGGTGTCAAAATTAACGCCTGCTGGTAAACTTGACTATTTTTTTCATTAAATTCATTAATAAGAGTACCTGTTCTAAATTTTACTATCGCTTGATGTGTCAGTGTCAGTGTCTCACTGCACCACCTTTACACTTGTATGTCCTGTTTGTATTTTGTTATGTCAGATCAACGTATTACACCTTGCAGGCATAACAAAGGCCCTTTTTATTCTCATCTTGAGCACGCTCGCACCCCTCATGCCTGCTGCCCGAAAAAGTTTCCCACCGGTAGCTCAGCTGCTAATGTTCCTGATAAAGCTTAGGTACAACATGTCCTTTCAAGACCTGGCCTACCGCTTTGAGGTCTCCCCTAGGACGGCAAGTCGAGCTTTCCGGGCCTGGCTGACAGCTATGACGCAGCTCTGTCGGGGCCTGATTGTTTTTCCAAGCCAGGAAGTAGCTCAAACTGGCTCACGTTGAAAGAGCAGAAGCACTTCTCCAAGCTGCGAGCTGTCATTGACTGCACCGAAGTGTCCGTTTCGAGGCAAGGTTATGCTGCATCAAAGTGTATTTCGGGGAAGTGCCTTCACCTTGGTTTGCTACCTGTTGAAGCTGCGTAACATATACTTCTTAAGGAAAAACTGAAAATCTTAAAAAAAAGACGAGCTATTCTTGAATTTAGTTTTTGTAATATGCAACAGGAATACATGTTTTCTTTTAGGCCTCTGAACATGGACACGCAGCAGATCGTTTGGAGCAACTATAAACAAAATTCCACTCTCAAGTACCTTGTGGCTGTCAACCCCCATGGAGCAGTGGTGTTTGTCTCGAGGGCATGCAGAGGGAGGGTCTCAGACAAAGAGCTCACCATTGCCAGCGGTAATTATTCTTTTAGTATACCCCACTTTTTCGGTCGTATAGTCGGCTAGTTAGTGAGGGAAACATTTAACTTTTTTTCAGGATTTATGGACCTACTCGAGCCTGGGGACCAGGTGTTGGCTGACAGGAGATTCTTGTTGCATGAAGAATTTTTCAAAAGGAACGTGCAGCTAGTCACCCACAGCTTCACGAAGAACCGACTGCAGCTGTTGGAATGGAAGGTGACCAACTCTAGGGGAATTTCATCGTCCGGGATAATCGTAGAAAGATCCATTGGCCACCTTAAGAAATGGAAAATAATGACCGGAACTGTGCCGCATACACTCGTCAAGTTCTACGACGAAATCGTTGTGGTGGTGGCTGGACTGACCAACCTTTCCCCAACACTGGTGAAGAATGGTGAGAACAACCAACGACTAAACATAACAGTTCTAAACATCTTTTAATGACAGAGTGGATCATCCAAATCTTGCTCATGAAGTAACAATATATTCAATAAACTAGCAAATGTGCATTATAATAAACATCGTAGGGTCATTGCAACGAACTATACAGGTTTGAGGACCCCTCCCCTTGCTACTTGAAAGCAATTTCACACATAAAATACGACTGAACAGACCTCAAACTGTCACATTTGTCAGTAATGGTACGAAAACAAGATGCAACACGTTAAAGGGGTCATGAAGAGAACATTGCGCACATCGTCGGTCGGCAGCGCAACTAGCAGTGACGTTTACTTTTCACTCAGTTTACTTTAAACGTGGTTACTTCTGCCTGCGCCACTCGCCCGCGTTGTTGACTGAAAGTTCGACCATGTTGATCAGTGGTATTAGAGATCAGACAGCTCCCGTTCAGGGGCTAAGAAAGTTTCGTTATGACGCCGGTGTTGTAGCTTTTATCTGACCCTTCGCGAGCCCTTGCTATGCCGACATGTTGTGCAGACGACGGGGAACTGTTACTGGCTGATTTCGCCGACGTCGTTTCACGAGCTGAGGAGAAAAGGCTTGGTGAAACCGTAACTGCATTATTTTACCTATTTGTCGACATCGGGCAAGGAAGCGGCTATGCATAGCTTGTTTATCGAAGTTCAACAGTTATAAGCACCCACACAACACCATTTTTTTACATCTCTTCACGACCCCTTTAACTTCACATGACGTAGATTACATTAGGATAATTCTTGGAAGAATAATCTCACGCATGAAACTGTTTAGGCTCTCTGTGTTGGTGTCCATGAATGCCTTATCTCTTACAATCCTCAGGATGGGTCCTTGTCCCTTTGGCAGACGGTAATAAAAAAGCGGGTCGAAATTCTCTTTAAGTTCAAATGGAGCTGTGCTTGAACATGGTAGTAATACACATGTGTCAACTTCAATGTCCCTTCTTTGGTAAAACAAAAGTCTGACATTTGCTTTCCCGCCTCTATCAGGTCTTTTGGCTCGCAGTGTTCCAAAACATGTGAGCACTTCACTTCTACCTAGGTGGGCTCATGGCAGCCACAGTAAAACACTCAATCTGGGCTACACCCAAAAAACGGATAGTCCGGGTGAATCATCATGCCGCAATTCTCAAGCCTTGCATTGGTGTGCGATGCGCTGAGACACCCTAACAATCTCCTTTTTGCCTCAGGCTCGGTCCTGATACCGTACTGCACGGCAGGGGTATTCAGTGGCCGTGGCTTCAGCATTTTGTTCACCAGTGTGGCACACTTGGCCCGCTTAGACCGACATACATCTTTAAAAATGGACGCCGTAATACGGCCCTTCCGGTGCGGGACTCCCTTGCTGGCCCCGCGTTGCAACCTCTGTGCAGTTTGCTTCATGCTCTGTCACTGACAAGTTACTCATAAGAAACTCCGAAAGCTCTTGAACATTTTGGCTCACACAGCCTCGGGAGTTCAGCTCTTTGAGGTTGAATTCGCAGAGTGGCTGGTCCAGGGTCAATGTGAATTCCCGAGCTTTCTGCTGTGGTTGCTGAGGGTGCTCTGGCCTTGCCAGGCATTCGTTCAACCTGAACACTCTTGCAGTTGGTATCACCTGAACAAAGTAATTACCATTTAAACATCACGCTATTGCTTAGAAGGAAACATTTTTTAGGACTTTGCTCTGGACATTTCGCAAGTTTTAGCAAATTTCAAGACTAATTTCAACCGCTTGGAGTTTCTTCATGCGCACCAAAACCTTTAGGACACCGTTAGCCGTAATAAACATTCGCTGGATTGTGAGCAAACACTTTTGAATCTGCCCAAGTCGGTGTTACACTAGATCATACAAAAAACCTTCTGCAGGCAGCGTTCGAACGCGAGTCGCTCACATCTGTGCTTTAAAATGTTGCCTCCCATGCTTTCAGTTTAAGTCGTTGCCAGATGATAACCTCAGATAGTTTAAAGAGAGTTCAGACAAATCAGTTCTACAAGGGTGTTATGGTGATTTGCATTTAAATCCGTCTGCACACCCACCGTATTTCGTTATGTGTATATGCATAATGACTCCGGTTTTAGGTTTGCTATTTTTGAAAGCGATGAGAACTTAGTATGATGCTAATGAATGAGCACTGATCGCTAGCAAGGTAGCACTTTGCTCACCATTTCGAGTTTTCCTAGAAACTCCTCAACGTTTGGCGTCCCATTCAGCTTTGGTAGTTCCTGCTCTCGAGGACATGCATTCTCCTGTGTATCACACCTGTGGCGCACATACACGATGTCCTTAGACACTTTCGGGACTACCTGCAAATAAATAAGTGCGGATATGACAGAACATTGATAAAACTACTCGAGTTTGCTTCAGAGCCTAACGCGCATAATGATGTGTACCTTTTTCAGGGTAAGCTTCACCCACTAGCACGGGAGGTCTGTCGGTGCTTCCTCCTCCAAGGCCTCTTGAGTCCAGAAGTCAATTGCGAAGCAGACGGCAGCAGCGTGGCTACAGACTCGTCCTAGCCTGTAGACGTGTAATTTACAAGGCACACTTGAATGGAAAAATATGTGCTTCAGCCGCTCTGCCTCTAGCATAAGCATGCCGCAGGCCATGGTTAATGCCTCCATGTCAGAGTTAGGGGCAACCAATCCAATAATGCGTTCAGTGTTCCTACAAATGAAACATTCTTTCTGTGCTAAGAAAATAAAATGTTTGACTGAATCAATACGTGAGACATTACTTGTCATATCGCAAGACTGAAGCACCGTCACTGCATAAAAATCTTTGGTTATGTTTTTTATAAGTTGGCTATAGTGTGCCCTAAGTCACCTTCACCTACTCATTAAACGGCACTAATCTTACGATTAAAATCATGCCAAGCTTTACTGAACCTTGAAATTGTTTGCCAGATTTCAGTAGCGCTACTGCAATTTTAGGTTTCACATAAAATACTTGCAGCTCAAAATAGTGTTTGGCCATTCTATAGTGCTGTTCAACACACAACTGAAAAGTGTTCAGGTAATGCATGCAGTCTTACCCAGCCATGCAGGTGCACTAGGCATCCAGGATTTCCCCAGATGGCTTCACGCCTATCCAGCAGGTGTACGGCTTTCCCATTCGCTGGGACGGGCTTACTTCTCCTTTCACGACAGATATGCCACTCTCCAGTTGGGCAACCTTGATTCCATTAGCTTTTTCTGCAAAGCAGAAACCATGGTTCAAGCCAAAGCTGCAGTTTCGCAAACCAAAGACGACTGGATTATGGATTAAAGAGAGTGTGGCCACTCGGCGGCACGACGCGAACTGGCACCTCATGCTGTTCCTTCTGGGCGACATCGTTTACAGCATTCGTATGAATGGCACATGCTTCGCTCGCTTCACATAGAATCAGACACTTCTCAGAGGGCTAGGTTTTGAGTACACAGATCACCTAGGGCAGTAGTGTACGAAGGATTTTTTTCCGCAGTGTAGGAGAGTGAGTTAAGGCTTAAAGTTGGGCTAGTTGGTGTTGACTTAGATGCATATTACCAGCGAAAAAACAGACAGGGACGAGGAAAGAAGCAGACGGGACACTCACTAGTGTCCCGTCTGCTTCTTTCCTCGTCCCTGTCTGTTTTTTCGCTGGTAATATGCATCTAAGGATCGAGAGTGAGCATCTAGGTTGGCAGGAGCAGGCAAGTACTAGGAAAACAATAATTCAGGCTCTGGCTAAAGGAAGGGGGGAGCTTACAAGCCCTATTAATCATTAACTGTACTTTATCTGTGTGAGTGGTGTGGGACTGAGTGATATCGCTGTTAGTTACATTGGCAAACATTGGGACATATTTCTTTTCTGTAAACTTTTCCCCCATTAGAAGGGATATGACATCTATACAGTATATTTTATAACCGGTGTCTCCTGTAACTATGTGAATGTATAGGGCATGTATAATGTCATCAACAACTTGCAGGTGAGATGAGCGCATTGATTGAAGATAAACCATACCATGAAAGAATAACACACAAAAAGGTACAAACACACACAAACCTTTCCATTTTTGAAATATTTGTCTGTTTGTCCCTCTCCGTGTTTTCTACTTTCATGGTGTGATTCATTATCAACAACTTAATTCAATTTTACTTGTCACTGAAAAGTTGTCAACTTCCCGTTTTCCCTACACATGCGCACATTACACTTTTTTAGACTACGTATTGGGTACGGTTAGCATGCTCATTCTAACTCTGCCTCACAAGTTGTGCGCAGCAAAGGTGTGGGAGCAAGTAGTGGCTCTCAGGTTGCTTTTCTTTCACCAGCACTTGTGAATGGTAAATAAAGCTGAAAGTCACGCTCTTGTGCACGCACATTTGACCATGCTGCACACAACTCGTGCGATAATTATTATCGTTGAGCAACATGTAGTACTTACCAGATTTCACATACGGAAAAGCCTGAACAGACTTGAAAGCCCTCATGGTGTCGCCATCCCAGCACAGCTTGTCTACGAAGTACGCACAGATGGGCTCGTAGGTGATTGGTGGCCGCAGTTCTTCCCCTTCCGCATAAATCTGGTTGCGACTTTTTTCTAAGTCGAAACCAAAACTGGATTCGCTGGAATAAGAAAAACAAAATGATAAAGCAAACGAGCTTTGTCGCTTTCACTATATAAAATGTTATAAGGGCATCCAACAAAATCTTGGCAAACAAATTCTAACCACATTAACCTTACCCTCACCCTAATCTGGTACAAATAAAAACAAGCAGACACACGTATCTCGTGGAAACGAAGTGGTAGTTTGTAGCACGCGTTTATGAACGTTCTGTTATTCGCTACCATTATAAGGGCATTCGGTGTGATCGTGATAAACACAGCGACACGCTTAGTGCGAGTGATCGCATACGCTGGAGTCAAAGAGCCACGGGATTCTGCAATCGCACGCTGCTCACACACCCTTCAGAGGGCTGGCGTCGTGATGTTAGTCTTAACGTCACCATAGTACACGCTCACCGTCGCGACGGGCGCGGCGGCGAACGAGTACTGCGGGTATTTCAAGACGCCCGATTTTGCTGTCGACCTTACGATTGCGACACGCATATTACTACGCCCCTCTTCGCCCCGCGAGATGGTCATGACGGCGAGCGAGAAGTACGGTGATTTCACGACCCCTGATTCGACGGCGAGCGAGCATGTCAGCGAGTAGAACGGTGATATTATGACGCCCATAATTGCTGTCAACCTTACGAGTACGGCAAGCATATCACGACGCCCGTTTTCACGCTTTGAGACGGTCGCGACGGCGGGCGAGTACTACGGTGAGTTTACGACACCACGTTTCACGGCGCCAGTTACAGCAGTGCTTCGGAGCGCGATTAAAGCGCGTCAAGGCCCCGATCGGGTGTTGCAGCTAAACGAGTCCCAGAACTTTCATTTCGACACTGATTTCAGTCCGTGATAAGGTATAAATATTCACAAGTAAATAACGCTGCCTCAAACGAAAACTTAGCTAGAAGAACTGAGCCCGGAACGCTTACCCGACGGGCGAGATAGGCTTGCGCAAACACTCCCGCACCCCTCGTTCCCCGCTCTCTCGATATGAATGTTTCCGCGTACAGGCTCGTTTACCATGACCACAGTAGTAAGCTTAGATGTATGAAAACTCATAACTCACCAAGCAGCAGATAATGGCGCAGAATCAATCCCACCTGTTGAGTCTCGAAGATCGGGCTCGCCAGCTACAGACCAGCCGCAGCCGCCATGATTCTGCTAGCGACGAACTGGAAGTGAAATTACCCATGGTACCTTGCGGCAGCTGCGAAACACCGGTCACCTATACAGAAAGCATATGCACAGAAACTTTTGTTATTCGGGAAAAAAATCGCGTCGAACATTCTTTTGTATTTTAGTTTTAGGCTTCTCCTAAGTTACTGCTGCCACTCAGTTCAGGTCTGTTCTGAAGAAAAATACAAAATGCCCGTGCGGTGGATATTTTATGTGTTAAACAATGCCGTAAAGAATAGATACAATCATTGTCTTCTATTACAGCGGGCCTCATAGGGCGCATATTTTGTTGTCGTATTAACCCTTTCGCTCCCGTTGACGAGTATAGCCGCCATAAGATTTTGTACCAAAATGACCTTTGACGAGTATGGTCGTCAACGGTCATGAAGACTATACTTGTCATCGGTCATTTTGGAGCCCTGGCGGCGCTTTTTTGCAAGAGGTAGGAGTCCTGCGGTGAAGCCATTTTTTACTTCAGTGCGGGGTTTAATTCCAAGCTGCAACATTTTCTGAACTAATATAAGGTGCTAGTTAAAAATAACGTCGGTTTTAATGCGACCACAAAATATGCGCCCTATGAGGCCCGCTGTAATAGAAGACAATTTCATTTATTCTTTGCAGCGTTCATTAGCACATAAAATATTCATCGCATGGGAATTTTGTATGTTCCTTTCTTGAGAACAAACCAGAACTAACCGGCAGCAATAACTTGGGACAAACCCAAAATTAAAGAAGAAATCTCGTAAGCGAGATTTTTTTTCCCGAACACGAAAATGTCTGTGAATGTGCTTTCTATATTGTACATGGCAATTTTGTTGCCGGCTTACAATAAATTACATCACAATGACATGCTATGCCAAACCGCAGCGGCCTACAAGTTTATGCCACCCTTTACAGCACTCAACAAGGCGCGTTTCCGGGCGCGCGCAGCTTCGTGCAACTCAACACCAGAAGATTCGGTGGACGCTGGTGCCTGCGAGTGCGATGCAACCAGCGCCCCTGCCTTTTGAGACCGTAGTGCCCAGGATGGCACGTCAGCATAGCGGCGATTAAACATATCTGATAGGGCGGCGGGGGCAGTAACGCCCATACGCGGCGCAGCGATGCAGTTCGGCCACTGCTCCCATGCACCGTTTACTTCTGCGCGGACCTATACGTAGCTGTCATTATCCAGTTTTGCTTTGTGTGCGGCATGGATTGGCTATTTCAGTGCATTGCGGTGCGTGAAGCGTCTATGCACTTCCTTCTGTGTTAGCAGTTAGTTTCTGACGCAAGCTTCGGTACTGTTCTGCTAAATCCCTGAGCTGACGGCCGCATCAGCCATTACAGAGTTTAAGCTTACCGTTTTTGACGGGACGCTCCGCTCCCGACGGCCCGCTCCGACGGCCCGCGCTCCGCGCAACCGGAGTATCCGCAGCAGAAAGGCTTTTAGCTAAGCGATAAGCGATAACCGTATCTCCCTCGACGGGAAATCATTCGCGTCACTGGTTGTGCCTGCGCGTGTGTAAACCAGAACTTCATTCAAAAGAAAATATAGCAATTGATATTTTGGTCATTCAAATAAAGCAAAATACCATGTTTATTGCCTTATTTCACCTGTTATATATAATGTAGGCGCTGACACGATATAACGGTCCTAAATAATTTTAAGAAAGCTGCTCATCTTTTGAATAGTGCTGACAAGGCTGTCTTTCTGGGACCTGCATAGAAGTAGGCTCGCGCTTCGGTCGACGTTTTTCGCTTCCGTTCTAAACCTCGTTGAGGTGCGTGACATCTTTGCCTATTCGGAAGCGCTTTCGCCGTTTCGTCGCTCTCGTTTCAACTGAAGAAAGGGAGCTCGCAGTAGCGCGCTCGCATCGCTTGGGGCAGCCAATTTAATTCCGCACTTTAGTGTAAGCGGCGCCGCTTGCGCCGGAGTGCGCCACACATGCGCAATGGCGCTCCCGGTCGTTATCGGAGCGGAGCGGACCGCCAAAAACGGTCAACTTGAACTATTAATGCGAATCAGATGTTGTTCGAACAATGTGTGGAGTTGGAAAGGGAGGGGAATTCTTAGGTTTTACACTGCAGCGGTTACTGAAGCATTACGCGATATGGCAACATAACAGAGTAGCTAGTTCAGGAAACTAGTATTAACTGATTCCTTTCTTGATCTTGAACCACATACACCCTATTATTACCCATTAACTTTCTGGAATGATATTAACGCTGTTACCACGCGCCTGAAAACTTCATGCGGCAACTTCCACTCTGCTAAAAACTGACGCCCGCTGGTGTGTTTATGCATTTCATTTATTTGTTTCAGAACTGTTTTTATTAAGCCATTTGGCAGAGTATACGGCGCAATACCTGCGTCCGGAAGCGTACGTGCGTGCTGCGTATGTTCTCTACGCGTTTAGCACATCGGCTTAGGCTTGAAAACGCTGTTAAAAAAGAAAGAAATAGGTCATTTTTCTGCATGAGCTTTTACTTTTTCTGTATGCGTGCGTGCGTCAACAGATTAAAAAATATCCGCATTGGAACCCTTGAAATTGCGTACGAAATAGTAATTCATTATATTTACTTCAAAAATATATGGGTGGGGAGAAAAGTAATTGTGATTGCGGCTGCCGAAGTAATACATTTCATATTGCCGTTCCAGGGGCGAAACAGCACATTCCGATTGCACCTGGAAGGCGACGGGGAAGACACTTTCTCTATCCACCCACAGTCGGCCTCACGCGAAGTGGATTTTGCCATCCTGGTTCAAAGTTCATCAAAGTTGGACTATGAATTATCCGACCCAAAATACATCGACTTCACGGTGAGTGTTGACTGCAATACTGTGAGCGAGCATCGATAACACAGTGAGCGTGCGAATGCCGTTACACAAGGTTGGTTCTAACCAGAGCGCTCAAAAATGATTGACAACAAAATCGCAAGAATAAAATGAAGAAACAAGTGAAAAAACCCTTAAAATAATTTGCATTAGGATGGGATTGGGGATTTTAGTCTATTTCTGTTTTCGGCTATTACCTTTCAGTCAGCATTTTATTCCCTGCTCACCATCAACCAACTTCTACTTACGTTCTGCATTCGACTTTTAATCGGCTCAATCACTCCCTATTTGCAATATATACATTGGTTACTTTTTGCAAGGAGCTCGTGCATGTAATTTGTAAAAACAGGGAGTAGGGCTTTAAAATCAGGAATCATAACTTACTGGGCAAGTTTATTTTTTTTTATTTTACTTGGGCGATGTTAAAGGTGTATTCTTCTTTTCCCAACCTCGATTATTAGTACCGTGCAATCAAAACTAACGTTGTATTCCTATTCACAAGCCTTCAGCGCCTTTCACTCACTTACCTTACCACCCCCTCTTGCATCAGGCGAAATATTAATATAAATCTGCTTTCGCAATGGCACATGCAACAAAAAAAAAGATGTAATGTTGAACAGAATCAAATCGACTTATGTGAAACCTTCGGTGGGTATCCTTTAGGGCTATTTTCAACTTATTTTTGCCACTTGTGCCCCAGCTATATTGGTCGGCAAGGATGGCCTCGCAAGGGCATTGGAGGAGCCACCAATAGCTCCAAGCACGGCGCACTCTAGGCTGTCCGTGCCCCAAAGCTGGCTCTGGTCACGCCCGCAAAAACATAGTTCCACCCGGCGGGTCCATAGCGGACCCGGCATTACCCACGCTCCCAATGGGTTGTGCGGCACATGAGGCGCACGCAGCAGAACTGCCCAGAATGCACGTTTGAATACACATGCAAGAAAACTTAATGCATAGCCCAAACTTAACTGCCATATTGGCTCAGAGGGTATCAATTGACAGTAGTAGTGTGGCATTGCACAAAATCAAGTGCAAATACATGCTCAGGCCTCTTATTTGTTTCGTCGGATTTCATTTTTGGGTGTTTAGCACGACGAAGCTGCATCTTGGGCTATGAGGTGCGCCGTAGAGGAGGGTTCCGGATTACTTTTGACCAACTCGGGATCTTTAACGGACGTCAAAATCTCGACACACGGGCGCTAACATGAGCGGAATGAAGCGGCTTGGTTACACCCGAAAGCAGAAACAGTGCATTGAATAATTACACTGTTCTAATCCTGGATGCTATTTTTCTCAGTATGAGTTTCTAGGCCTGTGGTTGATATATTTTTATTCGGCTTGCAGGTTTCTACTCTGCTTAACCACGTAAATAATATTTTTCATGTCTCGTCTCTGGTGACACCTGTTCAAAATGCCACATAGATGTGTAAATGCCCGCCATGAGTAACGGGCCAGAAAAACAATAAAGTAACCGCGTGAGCACTGACCCTGGTCCGTTCGTGGCTGTGCCACAACCCGGCTCAGGTTTTCCAAACGACCGCTGAAGCCAACCAGAGTTCGCGCTATGATGACGGTCACGCACCCTTGTCTTCGTGCCAAGAGATGCGCAAGGTTTTCCATAACATCCAACTTGCGTCACCACCCGCAGATAGTAGCGACAGAGACCGAGGCAGTGCAGCCTCTGACATCATCCGTGGCTGTGCGAGTCAACATCGTGGACGTCAACGACCACGCTCCCATTTTTACGAGCGACATGTACGAGGTGGTCGTGGCAGAGGACGCCAAGCCTGGCATCGTCATCGCTGTCGTCACTGTGAGTTATTGTCTGCACGCCCAGTCTTCGACGGGTTTGTTGTGTAGATGCAAAGCGGTGCTTCGCCCTCTTTGGTTATACAGCACTGTAACATGGCCACTATTATTGCGTAATCAGCAAAAGCAGGAGAAAAAGCAAGAGCTCCGAAAGAAACAGGAAACGGTATCAGGAACTTGAAGGTCTATTTACAAAACATAGGTGTACGCAAGTATCGGGGAGATGTGAAACGGCTCAACAGAAGGCAATAAATCAAAAACCTAATGTTCGATATCGCAAAGATTTATAAACGTCAAATCAAAGCAGGAAAAAGCCGGCGAAAGCAGGTATCGCATGTATACGCAGTGATAACATAAACGGTAGTGCAAAAAGAACACAAGTGAAATATTTACAACCCCTGAGATTCTGTACAGATCTCTAAACTCCCACGCTATTGCCGAAGTTATTTCTAACATGAATGTTATAGTACAGACCGAAATTCCAGCTGTAGCTACAGACGACGTTGAAATTGACAGTAATAGAAAACAATATGGGATCGCGGAATAACCATAGATCTGTTAAACAGTAGGGGAGACACTGGACTAGAAACTCTTACAAAATCCTACACGCAATTAGTAAAAAAACTGAAGTTGCAAGTATCGCGGAAATATGCCAACATGTAACCTTTTTTACACTAAGGGGGCATCGGTAAAGTAAAAAATTATTACAGGCTGGTCTGGTGTATGGCGCACGTTTTTTTTTTTTTGTGTGTGTGTGTGTGTGTGGAAGGAATTGTTAAGTTAACAAGTGACGCCATAATTGTTAAGTGAACAAGTGACACCATAGATTCCCACCAATCTACAGCAGAAATGCAAAACAGGCGGCCGGCCGAGAGGTTTTGGGCATGGCTCAACGGCCAGATCCGGAAGAAAACGTGTTGGTTCTGTTATCCCTAGTCGACACGCCTGTATTACTAGTTGTTCTGCGCACCGCAGACATAAACGATGACCACGGGTATCACGGGTGTAGATTGGTCAGGCCGCTATACTTTTGTATAACACTGTTCTTGTCCCATTCTGCATTGTGCTTCCATGAACAGTTTTTGCCAACTCAACCTCGCTCGTCAGTGTATATTTATTTCGTCACAACAAATATCACGAAAATTTAAAGTCTGAAAGCTATACAAACAAGCAGTTTTATTTTGGGCCTCTCAACCCAAGAATATTTAATGATATATAACGAAACATCCGTTCCAAGCATAAAAAGTAACGAAGCACCGTGTTTAAGGCAAAACAGGGTGTTTTTTCGTTACTTTTTTGTTTCTAATGGGGGGGGGCAAACATCGTAAATTGAGATGATTTTTATATACAGGCCGCGGAAGCGTACATAAAGCATGCACGAACGATAAATATCCATCTGTTTCTCATAACATATGCAACTTCAGGACGTTCGCGCTCACTTAAGTTAACTTCTGATGCCCTTTTCCGCCATGCCATTCGCATTTCTTTTTCAATTCAGTGATTTTCTCAAGTTATTCTCATTACTGCAAGAATTGCTCTGCATCCCCCCCCCCCCCCAAAAAAAAAATGCAGGCCACAGACCCGGACACTGGGAGCTTCGGCACAGTCAAGTACACGTCGTTGAATGGACCGATCGCCAGGAAGTAAGTATGACATGAGACTGTCCCCCAAAGGCGGGGAGGGAATATGTAAACGTGGAATGCACTACTGGCACATTCACGATTTGCCGCAAGCCAATAAAGTTATGTGCCCCCTCCCCCTCTTCAACCCACTGTCAACTATTCATCGTAGCCAATTAGGGTGAGCGTGGGGGTGTCGCGCTGGTTCACTCGAAACATCGGAAATACGGAAGCTAGCGCCTCCGCTTGGCCGCGCAGCCTATACAGTTAATACGCAGTTGTAGAAGCTGTCAAATACCTCGCACGGGGCGTCCTGCTCTCGCCCAGTGGCGAACAACTGTTCTGATTTCGAACGTGCTACTATTGGTTCTCGGGGGTTTCCAGCTAGGCAAAAGAAGGGCTAGCAAGAGCAAGTGCGCCTATGCTAAAAAACAATTAACGCGGAAAATTGGATGAGTTGGTTGCTACCTAATGAACTCGTACTGCTAGTGCACATGAACACTGGACGAAACAGGAAATAAAAGACGAAACACACTATAGACTTTATCTTGGTTTATGCCAAAGGAAACAAGAAAAACCGCGTATATGTACGTGAATCGAGAACAGGTAAATAAAATTCATTTGTGCAAGTGAAACGCCGCAATCATTGCACTTGCTCTTATCCCTACTGAAACACTGAAGCACAAACAATACCTGGCCACATTACAGGACGTGCTCTTTACCGACACGTGTACACACAAGCCACCGATTACGCATAGTCACGAGACACCCCTTCGGTCTCTCCAAAAAGTTTATTTCTTTCGCTAAAAGGGCCAAAGCTGATGCACTGACGCAATTTTCGCCCTCTCTGTTTATCATATAGGCCTCGAAAACTTCCCTATCAGTTCGAGAACAATATCTAAACAAGATGCGCGCCTGCATGAATTTAGGCGCGCACCCGAACCTACGGCAAAGGTCAGCGAGGAGGCCAACTCCCATCTGCGCCATCACCGCTGCGTGGTGCTCTCTCAACCTATCATTGAGGAACGTGCCCGTTTGTCCGACGTAGCACCATTTTCACGCCGGAGGAATCCAGTAAACCACACCCGTCCCTCACTCCACGAACTTTTTTTACTTGTTTTGTGACCTAGAAACGCTTATTGCGTGGTTCATTGCCTTTTTGCGCCATCTTGGAAAGCTTATCAGGAGCCGAGAATACAACCTGTATTCCACGCTTACCACCGACCTTCTTCAGGCGATGGGACACCTGGTGCACGTATGGCACACTGCAGCCACCACAGGGGCTTTCTCCCTCAGGGCTTCCAAACCTAGCGCGTGGGCGCTCCTCACTTCCTTCAAAATGATCTCCGCCACAGAAACATTTCTGGTTGATATCCCGCCGTTTGCAATCGTTCAGCTTGCTGCAGCAAGCTTGCCTGTATTTTGTCCGGGCAGCGTATTTCCAAACGCTTCGCTGCACAGAGCACCCACGTGAAATGTCTGTTCGTGCGTTGCAGAACAGTAATTCAACGTGGTAACTGACTGCGCCCCAAACCTAAAGCGACCTAAAACATACCAAATCACCATAGTATTAACAAAAATAACGCGTATATTTGAGTATTAAAAATATTAAATTTAGAAAAAGAATTAGGCAAAGAAAAAGAAACTAAGAGATAGACCTGCTGGGGCTCGGGCTGGGGCTGGGGCTGCAGGCTCGAACCCAAGCAGTCAGCGTCAGTACTCAGTACTCTACACAGAGGCTACAGAGCCCGAAAGGTGGGCTCGTTGTAGCAGGCGCTCAAAAGAATAGCGCGCGCAGTGACATCACACTTGTCACGTGGGTGCTCTGTGCAGCGAAGCGCTTGGAAACATGCGTCCGGGCAGGACCTAGTGCGCGCCGCCCTCATAACATTCTTCGCTATGCCCCACTTCACGAGCTTCTAATGGGGTGACTGGTAAAGTAGGATGCTTTTTTAAATGCAGAGCATTTCTTTAACTCACATGTAGCGTCCGCCGTCCGTCCGCAACAGCTCAGCGCGCAGGTGCGCCCTCTCCCCCACTCCTCCTCTCCCGCATCACGCTACCCTCCTCGCTCTCAACAACAGGTCCGCACCCCTCCCCCTACACTATATAAAAAAAAATAATAGTTATCGGTGCCTGGTTTCGATCCCACGACCCTGTGGGCGGAACGCGAGGTACATGGTGCTCTTCCCACTGCGCCACAAAAGCGACACAGAATCAAAGGGTACGAACGCGCCTTATATCCTTGACTCATTCAAACTACGTCAAGAAGCTGCTGATACACGGCAGCAGTTGCATCGATCTCGTCTTCACCAGTTGCTGCAACGCACGACCACTGCTTAAAGACCCCTTAACAGTACACTTTAGCTACCACGAAGCCGTCGTTCTCAGCGTCCAATACAACAACAGCAACAAATAAATAAATAACGACTTACAACAACCTACTCCTTGCCTTCACTTTTTGCGTCACAAAGCAAAAAGAAAAACCCATCTCTCCAAGAGGGGGGACTCGAGTCGCAAAATCACGAAAGTAATAATTAATATATGAAAGAAATAATAATAATTAATAGTAATAAGCAATAATAGTTAACACATTCACTACCACCCCACCACCACCCCCCAAACACTAACGTTAACGCAATACGCCCACCCCCTACGCGACGCATTTACTCGAGTCCCCCCTCGTGGGGAGATGGGCCCAATTTTGGCTACGACGAGCATACTGCCAACACGGATGACCATTCCCAAGGAACAGGCGCACGTCCAAAAACTGCAAAACAGCCAATACAGGCATCTCGTGTGCGGACTTCGGTCATCGGGCTGATCCTGCCCCATGACAAGAAGAAAATCATCCGCATATCTGGAGACCTTGACAACACAAGTGCCGTCGGTCGTTTCTGTCGGTCGCATTTTGCCTGTCGGTCGCATTTTGTCAAGACTCATTGTATTGCCCCTGCCCTGAGCGACCTGTTCTTGGAAAAATGAGATCGACAGGTGCCTTGTCGTCTTGAAGGCAGTTCTGTTAACAGATCCCGTTAACGGCCCTCTTTGGTGCCGAAAAAAAAAACTATATTTGCGTATTCATGAAAGTGGTGCCCTCTTTCGCATCGAGTAGCGGATCCAGCTTAAAGCGCAACGCATACTTCGAGCCGTCTCCCGAATGCGCTACCGCAGTCATCACTCTCCCTTACTCCGTTTGCTTGTACTGCCGCCTACTTATCCTGCCTATTGAATAAACCAACGCTGCTGCAGAGTGACAGCTCGCGCGTGCTCCCTGACGCAGCCTGAAGCTGGACCCGGATACGGGTCAAATCACCCTGGTGTCGTCCGAGGGGCTCGACCGCGAGTCGGTGCCCGAGTTTATGCTCACGGTCGAAGCTCAGGACGGAGGAGGACACCGGGTGTCTGCGCAGCTCCTGGTGCGTATGGGCGACGCCAACGACAACGCACCTGCGTTCCGCCAGCAGCGCTACGATGCAGTGCTCACCGCTGATCTGGCAGACTTCTCCGAGCCGCTGGTTGTCCAGGTACCGTGAACACAAACTGCGCCATGGAGCACGACTCAAAAGGTTCTGCTGTCGCGATTAAAAGGGGTTGCCATATCCGCCATTACAAGATGTCTTCTTAGCAATGCAGCGGTGTAAAATGGTGAACCGGACCTTAACTAGGCTGTGCCCATAAAGCTATCTATGGGATACAAGGGATCTTCTTATGGAGGTACTCAAGAAAAAGCCCTAGAACCTTGCTATTATGCTCACATGACCCCTAAATTTTCTCATCAGCAATACGTGTGAATGTAGTAGTGCAGTACATTTAAAACGGGCTCGTGCATAGCAGAAAGACTTACGCATTTATTTGCAGACATTTGCAGAAGCTCCCACGTGGGAGTTTCTGGGAACGTTTCTTTTTTTGTTACTGCGTCGTTTATATGGTTTCCACTAATATCGCCACATCCTGTGCATGAATACTGATTCCTTCCATTATGGACACATCTTCAACGTGGTCAATTTATTTAGTAAAGCGTTGAGCCTCTCGTGTTTGGTCTGTTCCTTGCTCACATCAATTCAGCGTCAAATGTACGAAGAAAATATTTTTCTGAAACATTAGATTCGTTCTAGGCATATTTCATTTAGGCCGTTCCGCCGCTATAATTGCTAGTCGCTACTTCATAGTTGCCGTTGCCCGCGGGCAGCATCAATTCCTGGACAGATGTGAACGTTATTGTAAGTCGATATTTAATGAACACTGATGTCTTTGAAGTCGAGTTGTAACACTTAAAAAGGCAACAGAGGTATTTTTGGGGGGCAAAGCATACTTATCGAAATGAATCAATATCTCAGGAAGTCGGCCAGGTATGAGAGTATACGGTTCCCGTTCCACCAACTGAACTACGACGGAAGGCGGGGGCGACTGATGAACGTATCTGTGTTAAGTGTTGACAGATAACAGCAACACTTCACTGCTTTTTTTTTTTTTCAGTATCAGTGGTAATATACGCTAAGCTTTTTCTAAAGCTTTTCATTGTAGCTTGACGCTGTGCATCGTTGATTCTTAACAACCCGATCACGCATGGGGTGTGCCCATTTTTCCTAACTGAAATTATAAAAAGAGACGGTTTTATTTACGTCTCCATGTCTTAGTAATAAGAAAAAATTACCATACTAGCTGAGATTTCACTGCCCACTGCTGTTATAACTAGGAAACCCCACCGACGTGCTGCTGGATGCTAAATGTACAGTCATGCACAAATAAAATAAGAACATGAAAATATGAACAATTACACAAAATCAAAGAATATGGATACTGGAGGCAAAATAATAGATCGCTGGTGGTGTATTTATAAGGACATCCTTTCAATCTTTGTTACTGTAATAACGCCACGCGATTATTTTACTTGCACGGATGGAAATTGTGCTATTTGTGCGTTCTGGTTCCTATTTTCGTGTTCGCGTTTCATTTGTCCATGGCTGTATCTATATTGTAATGTTGTTACTTAAAACACCCGTAAACATAGGGTGGTCGTGAACTTACAGGGACGCAAGCCAGGCCACCATCTGAATTTAAAGTTACCCGATGATTATAGCACACGAAATCTGCACCAGGCTCAGATTCGTCAGGTTTTTGCACTAATTTTTGGTTAATCATTCAAGACCTACAAATGCATGCACGCACACTCCTTCCGTGTTCGATCGCTTTCGCGCGATCTTAGGCGACCGACGCGGACTCTACGGGGCCCAACAGCAACGTGACGTACGAGATAGTGAGCGGCAACTACGAGCACAAGTTCCGCATCGACCCGGTGACGGGGGTCGTGACCCTTTCGGCGCCCTTGCCTGCAACCACAGCGGTCCGCGCGGGATCGCCACTGGTCCTCTCCGTGCGCGCCCACGACCAGGGCATACCCGTGCTCTCGGCTTCGGTGCCCGTCCGAGTTCACACGCAGGTGAGCAAACCGCTGCGCATGTGCCGCAGCATACAGGGTACAAGAGCGGCTTCCTTCAGATAGCAGGGCCCGCAATCTAATTCCAAGTTGCAAACTTCAGAACCCATTCTCTGGTTAAGGTTGCCATCCAGCAATCGCAGCGCCGGCTGCACGAACCGCCCACGAAGCTGCAGGTGGAACACAGCTGTGACAGGTGACCTTAGGCCTAATCTCTTATACCTGTGGCACAGAAAAAATCTAACGACCTTCAGAGTGAATGACATTCACTTTTAATGGCATTCACTTTTCCGCTTGGGTACGCACTCCGAAAGAAATGGCATTCGCTAACAATAGCCGTGGGGATTGATAAACTTGGGGGATCGCGCAATATACTGAACTAATTGCATTCGCATTTTATACTCGTAATGTTTGTGAAAACAATACAATCAAACTTCTTTACTATAGCAAGTAAGGCAATTCACCGTTACAAAACACATACGCAGACGTCGTAAGCCAGGACAAGCTTTCATCAGATCCTGCCACATCCGAGTAGAAAGAAGTAAACACGACGCAAAGACAGCTGCTGTACTACGCGACAAGCGTCAAATGCGAAGTAGACGGCGCGAAGCGTTTACTGTAAACGGGGGTGATGGAAGCAATCACCACGCTGAAACTTGCAACACATGCCACGGAACCGCTTTTTGAACTGCATGCGTGAGGGGTACTGGGGAAGGGGGTGGGGGAGGTGCCGTGTTACGAATGGAAAGAGCATTATTTGTTGAAAAGTATACTTTTGCGGACAGCCTTTTACTTCAAGTACTCATTGTATGAATGTTGCAAATGACTATCTTTTTTTAGTCCACCTGTACCATCGAGACTACTCATTTGGTTCGGAAACGAATGGGTTCCCAGAACTCATTCGGTCACCGGATGCCATTTGTTGCGGATGAATGGAGTCCGAAGCCACCGCAACGACAGAATAACTGTATTTCAATCACATTGACTTGCTTGTCACTACGATCATGGCGTCCGAAAGTTCCTCTTCCTTCTCATCTTCTTTCTTCCCTAACGTCCTCGAGCCATGTCCTCTTCTTCCTCTGGGTTACTTTGATATGTGCGACACAATAAACTCAACATCCTCCACTCCCCACAAAAAATGTAGTTCAAGCTCCTGGCGTTGTTCGTACAGCCTTTGACTCAAATGCCTTTCCCGGTACACTTAAGACACTGCACACATCGAGTTCGTCTCGTGGAGCAAAATGGTTCGGTGTCACACCTACTACTTTCCACCGAGAAGTGCAACTTTTATAAACTTCCATCTCATTCAGTGATGTACGCCCTGTTCTGTTGTTCTTGCTGCCTTTCATCTTCTGCCCCTCGTTGTGACGTGCGCAGTTTAGTTCCCCATTGTTTTCTGCAACTTGAGAATAAAAGCTTTCAGGCGATGAACCGTAATGTGACCTACGACGTGAGACGACCGAATGTCGCTTCTTTGTAGCTTGTTTCATTTCGAGTTGTGCCATGGACGGTAAATTGCTCACTCGGAACACTTGACTGCTCCAATTTTGGCTCGCCTTTTGTGGAAAGCATTTGCCGCGGAGCTCTTAGACTGAACTTGTGAAGATGGTGTACCTTGGCTACGGAAAAGTGTCGTACGTTCCTTGCGTTTTGACTGGAGCCCTGTCGTACTTGCCGGTCGCTCCTGGTACTGATCACTATAACATTTACGCCTGCGTCGGTCACAAGCTTGATGCCATTTTCGCAGGGTTGGTTCTTTGCTGTCGTCGCCTTTACAGCGTCTGGAAGGCACGCTCCTTTCGTTTTCGTCATCTAGTGACTTTGCTTCAAACATTTCTAGATTTCTAGGACCCCAGAATCTACTAACCACTTCGCCCTCCGCCTCACAGTTGGGGCTCACTTTCAACACGCTGACGTTTGATGCACCACCCGATGAACTGAGTACGGAAAGGGGACCCTGGAACATCCACCCGAAGACAGAGTTGAGTGCAACTAATCGATTGTTTCTGGGATGACGATGCACCTCTCCTGTCATAACCTTCCAGAGGTGATCAGCTCCCAGCAGCAGGCTAATCCCAGGCACCGGCGCCATGCCTGACTGAAGAAGCTTGTCCGCAATAGGCTGACCGGTAGCTTCGAGAGACAAAACAAAGTCACTTTCCATCGGCACTTGCACGATGTCCTTGCAAATGAAAGGAACTTCGATGGCTTCCACAGAGAACAGTTCGTCATTGTACTGAATGCGGACGACCAGTTCCACTAGACGGCATTCCTTTGTTGCTTACGTATCCTGACCGAAGACGTTCAGTTGCAAGCAGGTCTTCCCAAGCTCCCGTAAACCAAGGTTACGGGAGACATCTTCTCGGATGAAAGAGCGCTGACTTCCCCCATCTACGATGCCACGGACGTACGCACACTGCCGACCACCATAAATCCAGAGCCGACAAGTCTGCAGCAGTATTTCCGTGCCTAGAATGGGTTGATTGCTGGAGTGAAGGCTACTGGCATTCAACTTCCTCACGTTATTTGCTCTGTCAGTTTCTCTGCGCTGCCAGGTAGGATCGCAAACCGATGACACATGTCGCCCGTTGCAGTTTGCGCACGTTAAATTGCGGCGACACTCTTTAGAAAAATGTCCTTTCAAAGTGCACCGAAAGCACCGTCTGTCAGCAGCCAACTTCCTTATCCGATCCTTATGACTGATGTTGCCGTCGCATAAATGCGTGTAGTGTTGGTCTAAGTCGCAGAACAGACAACTGGATCCGCCCGAGGTGCTAGAATTTAGCACAGCTGCCGTTGGCGGCATGCCCAAACCTCCCTCCCATCTTGCGCTTTAGACCGGGCTTGTTCCTTTTTGCTTTCAGCTCCACTCCGTTCTCGGCATTCCACTTCAGTCATAAGGTGGGTTAAAAGCGCGTCAAGCTCGCCGTCAAGGGACGCCGGTGCTCCGCCGACGGAGGACTCTCCCTCTCGAAGGCTTGACCTGTGCGAGCTATGTGCTATCTGTCGGTGATAAGCATCGACAATGTCTGATGGTAAGGCTCTCAGTAGCACATCAGTCATCATCGTGGAGTACGTGGCAGAGGAAAGCTTCAAAGCCGCGAGTCCACAAACATGACACTGCACGTGGTCCAGCAGTTGTCGCAGTCCGCCGACATCATTCGAGGACACCACTGAAGGAAGCACTCGAAGCTGCGCTAAATGCTCCTGCACAATGCGGCGGGTGTCACCGAAGCGCCGCGAAAGAATTTCCGCGGCGTGTGGGTAACAATCTTCCGTGGGTTGCAGCCCGGCAATGGATGAAGCAGCCGACCCACCCAGCAGCGACCGAAGGTAATTGAACTTCTCTCCATTGTTCAGGCTGGGGTTTTCGTGGACGGCTGCCTTAAACTGCGTCCAAAAGCTCAGCCACTGGCACACCTCGCCGTTGAAGGTTTGCAGCTGCAGCGTCGGGAGCTTCACGGAGCCTACCAGCCGATGACGCTCGTCACTGTGAGGCTCCGCCGCCGTAGCTTGGGCTGTCGACCCTGGCAGGCGTGAACCACTCCGAAGTAATTTCTCCTTGGCCTTCAGCTGGCCCAGCATGCCTTTGGCGGCGTCCTCATATTTCAGCATTGATTCATACTCAGCCGCGAACTCTTCGTCGGGTATAGTGTCTTCAAACTGGGCATTCAGCTTACTCAACTCATCATTGTTCGTCTGCAGACGCTCTATGAGTAAGCTCAACGTTTGCACATCCGCGGTATCCAGTACCGTTTTAGCTTCATTGGTGAGCCTGGTATTTTGCTGCCTACGAGCCCTTCTCTTTTCTTTCAGATTGTGCATGCTGCGTTACTTGCCTCTACCTGGTAGACACAGTCACCACTTTCAGTCCGCTTGGTTCTTGATCTGCCGATCTCGTAGCTCCGACTTCGTTCCCGGGTTTCGGCACCATATGTTGCGGATGAATGGAGTCCGAAGCCACCGCAACGACAGAATAACTGTGTTTCAATCACATTGACTTGCTTGTCACTACGATCATGGCGTCCGAAAGTTCCTCTTCCTTCTCATCTTCTTTCTTCCCTAACGTCCTCGAGCCATGTCCTCTTCTTCCTCTGGGTTACTTTGATATGTGCGACACAATAAACTCAACACCATTAGCATCGAATGTCATTTTGTACGCCCGTGTAGACTCATGCAAATGACGTCAAGAGCAGAGGTCGTCCGCTCTAAATGTCATTAGATAAGTCGTGTGTCGGGGGTGTAAGAAGCACCCATTGAAGCGCAACTCCGAAGAGACTCAATACGCCACCTGAAAAAAAAAGACATTGCTAATAAATCTCATTATTTATTTTGCAATTATGACACTTTTAGCCCCGTCACCGAGTGCTCAGAACCGCTCCTTTATTTGTGCATCTCTTTCCGTCGTTTCAGGAGTACCTGAACCGATCAATAGTCGTCGTACTGCCAGGAAGTGAAGATGAAGTGCGGCCCAGGAAGGAAAGCATAGAAAGGTAAAAGCACACGCGGTATTTACCCTTCTGTGGCTTTACATTTGACAGACGACGCGTGTAGAGCATGGTTCCTGCGCACGGGAGCTGCATTTTATAGCTTGTTGGAACGCTCTCTTGAGTACGGTAAGGCTCGTCTTAAACAAATCATAATCAGGACTGGAAGGCTGTACGGCAGTAAAAGAGGAAAAAGTGCTTTATAAACCCGCAACGTTGAAGGCACTGAGCAGTCCCCGTCGTTCCTATAAGCATGCGATTGCGCAAATGAGTGGAGGCGTTCTCTGCGGGAACCCAGGATAGGGAACGATCCAATAGGATTATATTTCTAGAGGCAATACAAGCAGCCTAACGTTAAAATATGGAGGGCCTAGAGCCTTATGACCCCACGTTATACGGGGTCACGGCGTCGTACGGACGCGATGCGCTCCACGATGCTATGGAGCGCGTCGCGTCAAGCGTTACGGACAGGCGGACAGTTGTCGAGTAAGGTAGCCGAGGAATGCTTAGGGACTAAAAAGTAGTAGCAGTAATAAACAGTACTGTGGAGAGGAGACGACTTGTTTTCCGCGAAAAGTGAGTGGTAATTGCCCATAGACCTGGATGCCGGTGCCCCTGGCCGTCCACGTCACCTTGTCCAGCGCCAAGAGTTGGTCCTCATCGATGGGGCTGGCCAGCCGGGCCTCCCACTTCTCCTTACTTGGTCGGATATTGGGTGCAACGTTGGTTCCCGCGCACTCCCACACCATGTGGTACAGGGTGTTTGGAACCGAGCCGTACTTGCACACTCGAATTGGTCGCATGCAATACAGGTCGCCTTGCGGGAACCAATCTTTTTGCAGTCACCTGAACAGGACCGCTCCTTTGCTGTAACACTGCATAGACGACCGTGATGGTGGCGCGTACGTCGTCGGTAACTTGGCTGCCGGCGAACGCGGCAGACGCGAGCGGAGGCCCGTTAACGAATAGGGTGATGCAGCATGGAGGGTTCCCTGCCCCCGTGTCTGAATCACCCCCGAACACATGCACATGGCGCCTTTACACTCCTTTACCACACGAGAGTGTAAAGGTGGCACATGCATAATGGCACATGCGGGAAATATATGCAGTTGAATTTCGCCCGAAACGATTTCATGTGAGCCAATAAATTTTCGGGTGTACCGCAGCAGATAATTGTTATTGCAATTTTAAAAGAATCGGCACGAGCGAAGTGAACTGTCGTTGTAATTCACCCGCTGCAATAGCTGTGGCGGCTCTCTTGGCGACTCGTTCAAACCGTTTCAATGTTTTATGGGGATCCGTCGCTGGTACATTGGATTGCTTTGTGTGGGTGGTCCCTTCCGCTGACGGCCACTTTGACCTATAGCGCCCATGAGAATGACCGTAAAGTGTCCCGTCTTCCGTCAGAAATGTTTTTTTTTAAACTATCGGTTTTTTGTTACGTGTACCGGCAAATTCCTTCAAGTTCGTGTTTATGCTGTTGTCCTTAGATAAGCGTTTCAAGACCTCGCACGTTGACACGATGGCACGGCGTTAGGTAGGCCCGCTCGCATGAGCACGCTCGCAATGGTAACGTTTTCGTATTTATGGCTGTCGTCGTAAATTGACGCCCTACTGTGGTTTCAGTGCATGATGTAATCTGGAATACAAGTTACGACGTGCTCTAAGACTAGTGATTTAGAATGGTGATTTCAGGTGAAATAGTATCACATGGAAAAGTCACACCTAGTGGCAGAATTCGTATACGACCTGTCCACCTTTCTTGAGCCAATTTATCGCACTCAATGCCAATAAAACAGATTCACTCTGGTCAGCAGTCGGATGACGAAAGCGCTATTGTTATGGCGATTTTTGTAAGTAAGAAAGGTTACTGTTTTCACGAGCGTGTCCGCACTGGCCTACCCGAACGGGCGGGCCCACTAACCAGTGTGTCTGCAATATAACGTCCCCTTTTGCCGTCGTGCCAACGTGCGAGCCTGCATGCGAGGGCCCTTAAAGCTTATCTGTAATTCGCAACAATCGGCCTAAGCTCTGGAGAATTTGTGATAGAACACCACAGGGCAACGCAGCAGTCTCCAAAAGAAACTCCCTGGTGGCATTCAAGGCGCTGTAAGCAACTCTCGGTCGAGGTAGGTGCCCTGCATGTACGTACGCGGGAAATGATCAGCGCGGTAAAAGGAAACTCAGAATACGACACAACGGGCACCCCCAAAGTATTGCAAAGGCCCGAATAGCTAAAGGCCGCGTGACAGCTGTAACCATGCTTGAATTGCAGCAGCACGTTGCTATAACCGTGAGCCGTTTTCTTTTTCTTATAAATAGTGTGTCATTTAATAAATACGTAAGTTATAACGGAAGCAGGGCAGATGCCATCTTACAATGACCAGCGTTCCACCGCATGCTTTGTCGAGCCTATACAAGCACATAGTGTGGGCTCCACACCAGTCAAACAAACGAGGGCTTGTTAAAACCAATACCAGGAAATATTACTGCATTTTTCCTCCAATTCTGAGCACGCTGAGACCTCGTTACTAACACATTACCTACGTCTCAAATTTCTTGGTATTTAGAATGTTTTCTTGGCTTGTTTTAATTGTTTTAGAGCTCTGGATGGGCAGTTTCAATTAGACAAAGGTGCGTTTTGCGAGCTTCTACGGTTGAATCAATTGCTCGGGATTAACATATCGTGGACGATAACATAACCTTAAATATGCCATTTAGACAAACATTAAGTGCCGGCATTCTTAAAGGCTGTACTTTTTTGTGTGTCTGTGCAGGGGCCTATCGGATCTTCTTGGTGCCAACGTCAATATTTATTCTATGATGCCCCATAATGGGTCCAAAAATGCGTGAGTATTGGTTTCTATGACCTATAACCATTGATAGCGTAATCGGAACTCGTTACTAGTGAAACATCTGCGTGGATGAACGCAGCGAGAATTAAGAAAAAAAACACAGGCAGCTTTTCTATCCTTTTCACTTTTTGCAGTCGGTCGGTAGACGGGGAGAAATCCTGGCTGGTTATTTATAACTATTGGGAACCTCAAGTGCTGGTAGAAAATACGTTCGAGTGCTTTCAGTTCTTACAATGGCTACATACTCTATGTATAGACGGGACGCATTGCACAAGAAGAAGGGGAAGAGGGGGCAAGAAAGGGGTCATTTGTATCGTTTATCGGAGTAGAAAAGTGCTGAGAGCTTTTCTGACGGAGGCATTTTGTTTGGAAGAGAGGAAATTTTTCTGTCGCCGTTTGCAGCACTGCAGCTCGAGCATGGGCCGTATACGGCTCACAGCCCATCGACCTCGTATCCTTCAGCAGGATTATGAGGTGAGAGTTCATATCTCAAGTCCTCTTGATAACTTCATGGTACATTGGAACAAACGGGATCGGTCTGTTGGACCATTGTTATGCTTGCTAAACAGGTGGTATACTAAACGCGCCGTCGTAGCGTAAATGTCGCCTCAGTCCTACGTATTATGTCGTTTGTTGGGACACCAGATCGCCCTCTGCTACTTCTTTTAATGGAAGTTAACAACAGTCCACCAAAACTATGTTTGCGGCATGTTTAAAAACACAAGGGTTCTAAATTATTTCGCGTGCTGCCACTGCGGATCACTTTGGAGCCGAAGTTGGGGTGTGTTGGGTCCCATGTTTAAAGTGCAGAGTCTTGGAATTAGTTTCTCTAAATGTTTTGGCCGCAGAGCAAGGAAAACAAGCCCAGTTCTAGTATGTTACGAAGCTAAGTCCAGGAGAGAAAGAACACCAGAAATGTGTACCACCCTGTGTACTCTTTACTTAAGCGTGGTTTTCTTCATAAGACTGCTTCCCTTCCGCTTACAAGGACCTTTTCACCAGTCATTTTGGGGTACATACACGACGAAAAATGACTCGCTTAATACTTTTTTGTATCCAACAACATTTGCAGTCATTATTTTTTATGAAAATAATTTTGAATACGATTATTTTGATCACGTCCGTAAGAAAGAAAAAGAAAGCTGATAACAGCGGGCACTGTTTTATGGGAGTTAATACTCAACAAAAGTATTAATACGGGGAAGTCCATAGATTCTGCTCCCGTGTTTGTGCATATGCGCGTGCGCGCATGTGCGTATGTGCGTGTGCGTGCGTGTGTGTGTGCGTGCGCGTGTGTGTCCGCGTGTGCGTGCGTGCTTGCATGTACGCACATGTATGCGTGTGCGCGTGCGCATGTGTCTGTGCGTGTGCCTGTGTCCGTGCGTGTGCGTGTATGTGTACGTGTGCGTGTGTGTACGTGTGTGCGTGCGTGTGCGTGCCCGTGTGTGTGTGTGCGTGTGTGTGCGTGTACGTGTGTGCGTGTGCGTGCGCGTGCATGTGCGTGTGTATACGTGCGTGCGTGTGTGCGAGTGTGCGTGTGCGAGCGCATATGTGCGCGCGTCTGCATACGCGCGCGTGCGTGCATGTGTGTGTGCGTGCGTGCGTGTACGTTTGTGCCTGTGCGTGTGTGCCTGTGTGTATGTGTGCGTGCGTGTGCGTGAGCGCGTGCGTGTGTGTGTGCGTGTGGGTGTGCTCGTGTCTGTGCGGGCGTGTGTGCCTGCGTGTACGTGCGCGTGCGCGTGTGTGTGCGTGTTTGTGTGTGTGTGCGTGTTCGTGTGGGCGGGCGCTTGCGCGTGCGCGTGTGTGCGTGCGCGTCCATGCGTGTATGTGTGTGCGTGGGGGTGTGTGTTCGTGCGTGCTCGCGTGTGTGTGTCTGCGTGTGCGTGCGTGCGTGTGCGTGCGTCTGTGTGCATGCGCGTGTTCGTGTGCGTGTGTGTGCGCGTGTTCATGAAAGTGTGTGTGTCTGGGTGCATGTGTGCGTGTGCGCGTGTGCGTGCTCGTGTTCGTGCGTGTGCGTGCTTGCGTGTGTGTGTTCGTGTGAGTGCATGCGTGTGCGTGTGTGTATGTGCGTGTGTGTGTGCGTTCGTGTGTGTGTGCGTTCGTGTGTGTGCGTGCGTGTGCGTGTGTGTGTGTGTGTGCCTGTGCACATGCATGCGTGTGCGTGTGTGTCTCTTCATGTTTGCGCGTGTGCATGTGCCTGTTTGCGTGTGCGTGGGCGTGTGCGCGTGTGTGCTTGCGTGTGTGTGTGCATGCGCCCGCGAGTGCGTCTGGGTGTATGTGTGTGTGCGTGTGCGTTCCTGTGCGTGTGCGTGTGCGCGTGCATGCGTGAGTGTGTGTGCATGCGTGTGTGCGTGTGCGTGCTCGTGCGTGTGGGTGTGCGCGTTCACGCGTGTGTGTGCGTATGTGCGTGTGCATATGGGTGTATGTGTGAGTGTGTGTGCGTGCGTGTGTGTGCGTGTGCCTGTGTGCGTGCGCGTGTGCATGTGCGCGTTTGCGTGTGTCTGTGTGCGTGTGTGCGTGCGTGTGTGATCACGTGTATGTGTGTGTGCGCGCGTGTGCGTGCTCGCGCGTGTGTGTGCGCGTGTGTGCGTGTGCGTATGTGCGCGTGTGTGTGTGCGTGGGCGTGTGTGCGCGCGTGTGCGTGTGCGCGTGGCGTGCGTGTGTGGGTGGGGGTGTATGTGTGAGTGTGTGTGCGTGTGTTCGTGTGCGCGCGTGTATGTGTTGGTGCGTGTGCGTGTGTGTGCGTGTGTACGTGTGCCTGTGTGCGTATGCGTGCGTGTGCGTGCGCGCGCGTTTGCGCGTGTGTGTGAGTGTGTGTGTGTGTGTGCGTGTGTGTGTGCGTGCGTGCTTGTGTGTGTGTGCCTCTGTGCGTGTGCGTGCGTTTGCGCTTGTGTGTGCTTTCGTGTGTGTATGTGCGTGCGTGTGTGTGTGTTGCGTGTGCCTGTGTGCGTGCTTGAGTGTTAGTGTGCGTGCGTCCGTGTGTGTGTGTGCGTGCGTCCGTGCGTGTGTGTGTGCGCGTGTGCGCGTTCGTGTGCGCGTGTTTGCGTGTGTGTGTGCGCGTGTGCATGTGTGCGTATATGCGTGTGCTTGTGGGTGTATGCGTCAGTGAGTGCGCGTGCGCGTGCGCGCGTGCGTGCGTGCGTGCGTGCGTGTGCGCGTGTGCGTGTGCGTGTGTGTGTGTGTGTGTGGGTGTGTGTGTGTGTGTATGTGTGTGTGTGTTGTGTGTGTGTGTGTGTGGGTGTGTGTGTGTATGTGTGTGTGTGTGTGTTTCTTTCTTTCTTTCTCTTCTGCGCTTACACTGGTGCGGGCAGTGGAAAGCAGTCTTTCGCTCGTTACTTGTGCTCTAGTTATCGAATGATGACAGTCGGCATTCTCAACTAAAAGTACACCGCCGTTGCACCAAAGATGCTTAATAAAAACGTGTTGCTTTTGCTTTAGTCAGAAATTTCATCTGATTTTCTATTGCATTTCGTGTGTGCATGCGCAAAAGTACCAGACCGGAGACTCCTTGTACGGTATTTGTTCTAACGGTCAGCGGCATTAGCCGTAACTTTTGCAGTAAATCAGGCGCCTTGTCACATAGCACACACCTCCTCAAATACAAAGCAAAAAATGTAGAATTTTTATCCCTTGGTGAGTACACAACTTGGCTTGACCGGTTTGACATGATTAGGTAAAAATATCGTACTACTTTACATCATTATCATCATCCTGTTTCTGTCCAGTGCAGGACGAAGACCTCCCCCAAATGTTTCCGGTCACTTCTGTCGTGTGTCTTTTGTATCGTTCTTTACCCCCGAACTTTCTTGGTTCATCTCTCCATAGAATCATGTCTTCCTTATTCCGTTTGCCACCTCGTGGTTCGAGCTCAAATATAAAGATATTCTAAAAACGCCACATTTCGCGCGTCCTTGTTTTGGCGTAAATAATGTTGAAAAATCGGGGTCATCCTCGAAGGGCCAGTTGCCCGACAGTTCCCTTCTGTTGATACCAGGTTCCCACGCATTAGTCCTTGCCGGAGCTGTAGTTGACGTCACATATTCCAGCTCAAGGCATTTCCTTTCCAGCAACCTGTACGGTCAAAACTACGAGCAGATGTCCGTGGAGAGGGAGACGCTTCTCCTGAAGCGGTCCGGCAACGACCGCGTCTTCTGGATCCTCCTTATCGTGCTCATCCTCATCATTCTACTCCTGCTCCTCATCATGCTCTGCTGCTGCTGGAAGTACTTCCTTAGGTGAGTCCGGGCGGTTCATCCCCTGTCTCTTTGTCAAAGCAGTGGCAGCGTGCGGAACTGGAATGTTGTGCCCTTCAGCTTAAAGCGCATGCGGGTAGCCTCACATTCTAGGGACTCCGTGAAATCTTACTACATAGTCTCATTGCAGTACGTCAACATCCCCGAAATGAAATGACGTGGGTGTCATCACCGTATGTTTCAGGGGTTTTATTTAATCAAGCCACAAACGCCCTTGTCCATCAAGCGGCACTCTTGTTCACCATCATCGATAAAAGGCGATACTATGGTTGTAGAAAGCAGGGGTGAAGCGGATGCGGCTTCCTACATTTGTTTAGGTCGCGTAGACCCGGCCAGAACGAGCGGCCGCCAAGCTGCTGAGTCGCGTTCCAACTGTGTCACGTGGAACTGTCCACGTTCCAATCCACTCCGCTGATGATGATCATGGTGCTGATGGGGACGATGGCGATGGTGACGCTACAGGGCTCCCCCGTAGCGCGTAGCGCGTGAAGATGAAAAATTCATGACATGGGTTGCGCGAAACAAAAAAATAAACTATGTACAGGTATGTACAACACCGATTGTCAGTAAGATGTGTCCGTGGTCAATGTCCTTATACTGTCCTAGTCGGTCCTGGGAGGGCGTCCCGTGAGTTCCTTTCCCTCGGGGGGCTTGCCTGGGAGTGGCGCAGAGGCCGTAGACGGAAGCGAGCGTCCTGCGGGGCGGAAGCTGCTAGCAGCGCCCAGAGGAGCGAGTGATGTCCCACAAAGTGCACTCTCCGGGCCACAAGGTGGGCCAGACAAACGGGTGCAGATGGCTTGCGGGTGTACGGCAGCTCCGTTCTGCTGCCAGCTGTTGTTCCACAGACGTCGGCAGCATGTGCGGAGGGAGTGACGCAGTCGACGCCATGTTCGTCTACGGATGAGCGACCAATGGGCCATTGACCGTCGTGATAGCTCGAAGCGACGTTGCTTATGTGCGAAGGCCCATGAGACACCTAGAAGGGGGGTGAATGGTCTGCGAACTCGTACGCGTTGTTGTCGAAGAAGGCGGGCAAAAAATTGTCTCCGGTGAACTTCTGACTCCCGCACTGTCATGAAAGGAGCGAGTTGACAGGGAGAAACAAGTCGGTCGCAAGGTGCATGACATTTGTGTGGTCTAATGCGGCATTGGCGGCTCGAAGCAGAAGACGCGGCGCCCGCAAGCGAAGCAACAGGCAAGAGTGCACGTGGTGGATGGCTCGGAAGTCGACTGCGGTCTTCTTTGTTCTGGTCTGCCTGACCCGGAAACGTTTTGGTCACAGGTAGTTGAAGGGTGTCCATCTTTGCTCGTTGAGAGCCTACTAGCCCAAGTGCTTCCTTGGAGGAGTCACGCTGCTCCTGCGCATTCACCAAGACGGAAGACGTAATGTCACGACGGCAGATGGTTGGGAGCCTCGTCGGTGGCGCTTTGTACCTGTCGTGTATGCCATTCAAATGGCTGCGTTGCGGAGCACACGTTGTGGAGTGGTGTCAAGGAAGGGCTCACAGTGGGCTTAGATGGGGGTGGCGTCAACCATGGAGGGAGGGAGGTCGCCGCCTCGGTGCTCTGCGGATCACCGGCGCCTTCTGGGGTGAGGTAGTAGTGGATAAAGCAGACGGTGGTTGGTGAGCGTCTGCGATGGCGTCAGTGGCAAGATTTGTCACTGATGGTGCGGCTGCCGCACTGGAGGTGGGGGCCAGGGGGACAACGCTAGTGGCAGGGGGACGACGCCGATGGCGAAGAGCGTGCAAAGTGTGGCGGCGATGCGTGCGCGGAGCGTGCGGGCACCTCTTCAACTGCAGGCCGAAACAGGTCGTATCAAAAGCCGTAGCGCGCGAGCACGGCCGCCCGAAGGTCATCATAAGGCGTTACGCTGGGCGGTGGTAGGGCGAGAACGCAGCGCAGCTAGAGCGGAAGCGTCTCCCAAAGGATGGAGTGCTTGAATGGCTGTATGGTGACCTAGTTCAGTGAGAACGTAGCCTCAAGCTTAATAAACCAACCTTGGATGTTGCGTGGCTCAAATTCCGGTATCGGTGGGTTCCCCCGTCACCATGTCGGTGTGCGGCTGGCCGGGTGACAGGATCGGAACGTCCGGCTCACCACTTTGTAGGAAGCAGGCGTGAAGCGGATGCGGCTTCCTACATTTATTTAGGTCGCGTAGACCCGGCCAGAACGAGCGGCCGCCAAGCTGCTGAGTCGCGTTCCAACGGTGTCACGTGGAACTGTCCACGTGCCAATCCACTCCGCTGATGATGATCATGGTGCTGATGGGGGCGATGGCGGTGGTGTCGCTACATGGTCAATATCCCGTAAAGCTGTCCTTTTGCCCGCCTCTGTCATTATCAGATCGCTCCCGTCGAAATATTGTTCCTGAGAAGAAAAGAGGCATGAATGCGGCTAGAAGCGGGAGGGCACGGGTGCTAAATCGGTTTGCTGGAAGTGGATGATTAGGTGCGCTTGTTATCTCACTCCAGTGCTCCCACTCGTTTCTTGATGGCCAAACGTGTTCATCCTAGGTTATTTAAACGTGGTGATACTACTTTACCCCAGTGGACAACACGGTGGCGCCTTAACGAGCTCATTAGCTCTACTCGGCCGCCTTCCAGTGTTACTAAAAACGCCTCCATTTTAAATGACACTTCTCGATTCGCTGCACGCAATGGGTTGCGCTGAGGGGACAGCGTTCGCGATTACATGAGGCTGACCAGACCGGTCATTTTAACATGAACCAGAAAGGAATGTAAACTGCTTACGTCAGTTCAGAGCAGGCTTTCGGCAGCACCTGCTCACTATCTTTAGGCCTAGAATGTCTTGAGTAGATACCAACTCAACAGAATTCTTGTGTAGTACATTTGTGCGTGTGAATATCTGCAGCACAGAGATAAAAAATAAACTTCATGCAGTATCAGTAGCGCGATTTCCACTGTACAGTCCTGCGGAGTTCCATGCATCCGTGAGTTTCGCGCATTAGTTTCCCGTGGAGTTTTGAAAAAGAAATTGCGGAATTTGAAGTCGCTTCCCTATAGTTTCCAATACATATACTTCGATAGAAGGACCGATGTTCCCAGAAAATGGGCGCAACACCCATTCTAATAAACATATCTGAAGACGAATTATGCGAAGTTTTTTTTTTTTTTTTTTGCAGGCTAAAGCGCGTCTAAAAGCAAGCCCAGTTTAGCTTCAGTGACTAACCCATTATAAGTACTCACGGTTTCATATTCAATTGTATGGCACCGGCACTTGCGCAGCTGTTTTTCATCCGCACGGGGCTGGAGAAAATGCCTGAAAAACGAGTTGTAATACGGATGTGTCCAAACGAATAATAGAATAAACAAATCATAGCATATTCTTGCTCTGAGATTAGCTGTCACCATACCAAATTTCGACGTCATTTGCACACTCATAAGTGTGTAACACCGAAATTTAAAAATATTCGTAGAAACGCATCTCACCCCCATTTAATCACAACTTCAACTATGTGCGCACTACGGAAATCTTGGCGGTGGGCCGCGAACCTCAGGCGTATGCCTTTCCTCGTTATGTCGCCAGCCAACCATGATTTTCGTGTTCACCAGATAGGTGTGTCCTGTTACCTTCATTTATAGTCCAACTTGACATCACGATAATCTAAAACGGTATTTATGCTTTTGACGACTTCTTCTGAGAAACGTCAACAGTCACACGTGCAATCAAGACGAGAAGAGGGAAGAAAATGGCAGGATTTATAAAAAGCGCAGTTTATTAATTCGTGTTTGATCGAAGTCTGGTTGTTTTATTACGTGCGTATGAAGAAGTTTTCGTACATGGCTTCCAGCTTTCGTGATGTGAATTCAGTTGGAAATGCACGACAGTCAGAGCTGTAGGGCCCAGCGAAATCGAGTAAATTATTTGTTTTTGTACTAAATCTCGCTCTGGCTCCCTTGGGTAGTACCAACGCATTTATGAACTACACGATCTTTGCTCATTTTCATTATTCATCTATTCTTTCTTTTTTTGCCTGTAAAATGCTGCTTAGTAGAACACATTAACCGTCCATGGGAAATTAGAATATAATCTGTCCCCCTATCCGTTAAATTTACTTGCCATTGCAGATGCTTAGTAAGTCAGAGCCCCCATAGACTGGCTCTGCAGTATTTTCAGGGATTGCAGTTTAAGATATAGAAGAGAACACGCAGAGCTGACATTACTTTTGCCGTGTGAACGGTCCTCCTCGTTGCCCGTGCAAGAGTAGAAACTGTTGTGGTCGTCACCGCTTTTCACAGATTGAGTGGAATTATCGTGCATGAAAGGGCATTTCCTTCAGTAAATGTTTCCTTACACGTTATCGAAACATGCGTTAATAACAGCAGCTGTAATCATCTAAACTCTTAGGGAATCCCGTGGTCCAGCTTTCCCGCAATGTACATGATTGTCCAATTCATGCGGCCAACAAAAAATAATGCACCCTTCCGTTAAACGACGATGATATTTAACGCGAAGCTTTCTCTTGACGGATTATTTGGTTGTCGTCTAAGTTTTCCAAACCGGTTTAATCATGTCTAAATGGAGCAATCGGATAGACGCCGGCTTCATAACGTGAGGGACGTGTTAAGGAGAGTTAAACAAATGCCTGTAAAATAAACACTCAAAAGCTTTCAATTCAAAAGCTTTCTTTCAATTATATACCGGAACGCTACCCGTCAGTCCTTGGCTGCGGGAGAAAGGAATGTTTGTATCGGGGTCAGTGAATTGTCGACACTGCGGTAAACTGGAGACCATAGAGCAGATTTTCTTGTACTGTTCTGACGCAATGTTCCACTGGGACATTCTCCAGCGGACACTAAAGCAAGAACTGCCGCTATCTTCGTACGGAATACGTTTCCTTCCAACGCGTAATGATGGAGGCATGCCACTTGACATGTTTGTGGTCTTTAGCCTGCACAGTCTCTGGAAACCCCGTATGGCCGTGGGACATACAGACCCGGATGCACGACCGGCGAGGGAATACTTTATTGAAAGCATTGCTTATATCAAAGATGTAATGAAAATGCAAGACGAGCAATTTGACTGGGCTAACCTCTTGGATGAACTAGTCAACCTCAGACGCTTTTAACACGCGCCACCCGTAGCAGCGGGAGGGGGTTTTATCATTATGTTGTGTTGAGGCATGTGTAATTGTTTGGAGGGGTTTTTTACTATTATGTTGTGTTGAGGCATATGTCATTGCTTTACCCGCCGCGGTGGCTCAGTGGCTAAGGCGTTGCGCTGCTGAGCACGAGGTCGCGGGTTCGATTCCCGGCCGCGGCGGCCGCTTTTCTGATGGAGGCGAAAAGCAAAAACGCCCGTGTGTACGAGATTTCGGCGCACGTTAAAGATCCCCAGGTGGTCGAAATTAATCCGGAGCCCTCCACTACGGCGCGCCTCATCGCCTGCGCTGCGTCGGCGCGTTAAACCCTACAATCAGAATCAGAATATGTCATTGCTTTGTTTTTTGTTCACTGTACCAAGCCGTAATAAAGAAAAAAATGAAAATAAAAAGACTCAGGGTTGATTCCAGCCACCAGAAGCATTTTTTTTTCTTTTTTCCGGCGTTTTCTAGCTACAGACGCCATCAGTGAGAACACTAAAGCAACTAAGCTTCACTTTATTTAAATTTCCGTGAATGACGAATCACGCATACGCTTCGACTTAAAAATGGATTCTGCTGTGGCACAACGGCGCGTCGCAGGAACCAGAGGCCGCGCTCGAGCAGTAAGGTCTCCCCGCAGAGAACTGCAGCAGCATCGACGACGCAGCAGCACACGTTCCGCGAGCGGCGCTCTACCACGGACAAAGCGACGGCCGCCAACGGAAGGTGCGCCAACTAGGGATCCTCCCATTCTCCACACGCTATCCCCGATGCACTCCTCTTCGCCCGTTACCCTCTGCACTGCGTACAACCACCGTAATCCCAGGTATAGTCATTGACGGTTAGGCCACATGTGTATACCATATAAGGAACGCACGGAGAATTGAGCCATATTGCCATGCTCCAAACGAGAGGCACTCGCATCTCGTACACAACTTACACGTTCGGCCATCTCTTCGGGGATTATTGGAGTAGAATTTGCAAACTGCTGAATAGTCGAACAGCTATGCAGATTGTGTTGCGTTCTTTCATCTACGCAGCTTCCAAAACTGAATTGATCGTGAAATTCAATAAGCTCTAGCCACTGAAGACAGCGCCATCGTTTCCCTAACTTCTACAATATCACGCGCTCATTGTTGCCTTATTATTTAAGCACTAATTTGGTTTACTAATTCGAACATAATGAAACAAAAGCAAGTGCTGGTTTTTTTTATACAACGGAAGCGCGCAAGAAGTTGAGGGCGAAGCTACTATGGTGTAAACGCTGTGACCAAAGCGGGAGTGTTCAAACTAAGTGAGTTGACATTTTGAGTGGAATAGTTGTAGTCTATTGAGATTATATGTAACTGTGCTGGCGGTAGCACATGAAGTCACAATATCATATGAGCGATGTTTAACAAAAAGCAAGGTCGCAAACAAAAGGAGAAAAACCGTAAATATAGACGACGTGGAAGACAAAATGATACACCAAAATAAATATATTAAACGTAAGCATGCATGTCAGTACTGTCAGTACAGCACTTGCACCAGACTGCATTACACATTGTGCATGTACAACGACATGCTGAGTTGCTAAAATCGTCTTGTATTCACTCGTTCGCAGCGTCCCCAACGGCCGCCGCGGCTGTCAGAGTGTCGGCGGCAGTCCTCGAGCGGGTGATGGTGGTGTTCCATCCCACTCAGTCGCCGTTGGCACAACAGCTGGACTTGACGACGCGCCCAGCCACGGCGGCACCATGGAGAACCCGCCAAGGGGGCGTCCTGAGAGCCGGGAGCGCCTCCTGCTTCACGGGTCTAGTTTAGATGCGGACGCCGTCGTTCACACCGGCGAAGGAGGAGGGCGCCGAATGGGCGACTTCCTGGTAGTGCGAAGGGACGTAGCTGCTGCACGGCGGCGTCGCCGCGAGGACGTCACTGATACGGAGGCTGACCTTTACCGGCGCATGCCATCGTCACCAGTGAGCGACACTTTTGGCACGACTCGAAGCGTCGAGTACAGCGGGGGTTCAGTAGGCGGCGTCGGTGGCCCGCGCAGGACCGAGATCCTGTACATCCGTAGCCCTCCTCCGGAGGCTGCCAGCGTCGCGGGTGACTACCAGGATGACTCGTCGTCACGTCGTCGTCGCCGCCTCCGTGAGGAAGAGGCCGACGACAGTGGAAACATCCGACACCGCGCCGCCGCGAACCGCCGCGAAAACGCCCGCCGTGTCAGGTTCTCCCGGTACCACAAAGTGGACGGCGCGTCCTTTGTCCTGCAGTCGCAGTCACCCGACAACGTCAACGACATCGCTTCATCGACGTCCGGACTGCCCCGCGACCAGGTGTGGATCGTGCCTCAGGAACCGCGGGATGCAGCGCAGCGAGACGCGGTTCGCTACGAGGAGCCCGCTGGAAGGCCAGTTCCGGCCGCCAGGAATGCGCGCCAGCGGCTCATGCACCGTAGGGTCGCCGGTGACAGCCAGGAGCTGGAGACAAGCGACTTCGGAGAGTCGTTCGAGGAAGTTGAACTCCGGTCAAAAAACATCTTCGCTAATGATCTGCCTCGAGTCCATGGCGGTGAAGCGGATGGCCCCACTTTTAAACGTGTCGCTGACTCGTCGCTGGAAGAAGATTCCTCCTTAAGACAGCGTGTAGTGCCCTCAAGCACGTCAGATGTTCCTGCACAGACACAGGACTTAGACGCCAATGTTACAAAAGAGCAACCGGAGTACAAGAGAGAAGATGATCAAGGCGGGGGACATTATCAAGTTTCGACTGTATCTTCTCAAGATACGCCTACTAAGCCCCTGAGGGCAAGCGAACAAACTTCGTCCATGACAGTCTCTCAAGCGCATAGTGTAGTCAATCCAGAGAACTCACAACATCAGTTAACCCGATTGGGACCGAGTGCCGAGAAGCCTTCATTGGCGTCAAATATTAGCGAATCCTCTGTATTACAAGCGGCGGCAAGTTCCAGACTAGTCGGCACAAACGTAATTAGTGATGCGGGAGCTAAGATAGTGCAGTCCACAGACGCATCAACACATTTTCACTCAACTCAGACACACCACATTTCACAAGAAAGCACTCATAATCAAGCCCACATCCAGAGTACGCTGCACTCACTTGGCCTTCAAGGCCCTCAGCTAGTCGCAATCACTGGTATGTCACCTGTATTTTTCAGCACCCCATTGTCCGGTGCCCAACTAATATCCCAACCCGTGGATATCGTCCAGCCAGGTTATTCACAAGTTCCCTCGCATACTCAGCCACCCTCACATCAGCACGATGAAATGCCACGGGGGATGCTACATGTGAGTAATTCGGAAAAAGAAGATTTCGGAGCAGCGCAACACTTACGAGATTCAGTACCAGTGGTGATCCCCGGAGTCACATCACACCCAGTAGTACCACAAGTCGAACCCATGCGTAGTAATCAAGAACAAATGACAGCAACTTCCCGATTCACTGCGGATCGTCAGGGACCCGTTGCCGGTGGGCAGCAGCTTGCGGCACCGACTGTTGCAGCCGGGGCCACACAGACGCAAGGGTCTCGAGGCAGGCTTGAAGTGCCTCGTTCCGTTCACGCTTCGGAACAGACGTCGAGTGCAGAAGCCACACCGACGCACGGTGGCTACTCGACGGTGCGAATCTCCACCAAGGTGATCACAACGGATGGGAACATTGTCCAGGAAGACTCGTCGACACAGGCTGGTGCGGCCAGCGACTCAGAGCTGGAAGCCATAGAGCGGCAGCTCAAGGTCAGCCTCGGAAAGTTGGACGAGTCTGAGCAGGAGGACTCTGACTCTGGCATCGGGCCTGGCGCCAAAAATTTGCGTCTCAAGAAGAACGCCTTCATCGAGAAAAAAAGCCTTTTCACCATCGCCTACGATGGCGTCAACACGGAAAGGATCCGCACGTGCCTCGGAAGCAGCTCTCCATCTCCTTGAGTCAATGGCATAGTATAGTGTGAACTAGAGGGCACCGATCGCCCCCTATAGGTTTTTCTACCTCGCTTTTACCTAGCACTTGTACCCACGAGCCACTTTTACATGAAGCTACGCAGTTTCCTACAACTATAAGTTAGTGAATGACGGCATACGTTTAATGCCACGATTTATCGCTGCACTTGCCGTTTTAGCGCTAGTCTTTCTACGGCTTTATGCATTCCGGGCTGTTTTGTACGTTGAGAAGTCGGTTCTAAGAGCCCACGGTGCCTGAAATCTGTCTTTTCATGGCACTTAGAGCCGAGAGAAGTTTTATTGAGACAATGTAAGTCGTTGGGGTTAGCTCTTTTTGACCCACTTACATGGCTGTCATGCAGTGTGTCACAGAGGTGAATATCTCGTTTCAGGGGTATTGAAATGAATTTAAAAATGTCTGCACCATCCGTGTGAGAATGTAATAATGGTCACTGTTGCGGCTTTTCTGAAGTTGTATGTTACAAAGTTGCATACTCTATGGTTATTGCTCGCTTGTTACTCTGGCTTTTCCCATTATTTGTTTATTTTGTAGAGACACGCCATAAAAGCTTGTTACTTTTGGCAATGTTGAGCTCTGTTATGAATGTTGTATTAACTTGGCTATAGGTGTTCTATGAAATGTTACGTGTACGAGAAACAATTTGGAAAGTAATGAATATATCTATTGTAAAGGAAATCTTATATCAATCTCTGTTTCGGCGACAAATATTGCAGAGTCATTTTATCGAATCTATTGTAAGACATTTTACAGATTTTTATGATACGTTGATAAAGTTCAAATCACGCTCAAAGTTGAAACCTGTTCCGAATCAATGGATATGCTGTTGGTGAGGCACATTAGCAAGAGCTTACACTCAGAGCTCTTCAAAATCGGCATAAAATCAAGAAAACAGCAGTCAGTGCTTGATCTCTCTCAACCCGACGCGTGTACTATTGAACCCAGGGATCAACTCGGTCGGTCCAAATTGATCAGTATAGATGCTGACCTCGGACCCAAAACAACCTGCAGTTGTT
Organism: Haemaphysalis longicornis; assembly: GCF_048455015.1. Taxonomy (NCBI): domain Eukaryota; kingdom Metazoa; phylum Arthropoda; class Arachnida; order Ixodida; family Ixodidae; genus Haemaphysalis; species Haemaphysalis longicornis. The sequence goes on along the minus strand of NW_027526203.1, from coordinate 190,096,334 downwards.
TCTTTTGCTCCAAAACGGTGCCTGTCGCATCAGAACATAGTGTAATCCTGGCTTCTTTGAGTGCAGTTGCTCTCGAAGATATTTCTATGCCTGGGAGCAATGTCACGCTTCATACTATAATGTACAGAGGTGAGGCAGTGGTCCATAAACTCTGAATGAAAAGCAACTTTGTCACATTTCAGAGAATTTCTCCAACACCCAGATTCCGTATCCCAATCTTTAATACCCCTGCTATTTGATCTGCTATATGATTAGCCGGTTTGTAAATTAATGACATCTGCAGGCGTCTAGCAAAGACCAACTAGCTAAATTCTGTCGTTGACGGCTTGACTATGGCCGCAGGGACGGCGATAGCAGAACTTAGGCGACCACCACTTTTCCTTGTTATAACCTTCGCTGGAGGACAATATTCCCGAAGCGGATGAGGATACCAAAAATCTCAAGATGAGGGTACTTTGAATTTTCCCGATGCCGTGGCATTGGCAACAGATTTCGATGGGTTTAAGGCAATAGGTAAAAGTCATTCCCAGAAGCCGTCTTTACGACAAAAGACAGGCGGGCAAGTGCCCTCAGAAACTCGGCAGGTACTCCAACGCAGCCTGTCAATGCTTGGAGTCCGAACATCCCAGTAGACATACCACCGGGCGGAGGTCTGCAGGTGCCTCAGTTGACGCGCCAACTCATGCACCACTCATGCGCAACTCATGCGCCAACCATGCACAACGAGGCACTCCGAACAGTGAATCGAATAGCTCCCGGTTATTTGAATAATACGGTGCAGCATGGTGAACGGCGGCGTGATCTGGCATCCCATTCTTCTGAGTTGGAGAACAAGCCCTCCCACCTGAAAAATTGATTGATTGTAGGGTTTAACGCGCCGACGCAACGTAGGCGATGAGACGCGCCGTAGTGGAGGGCTCGGGATTAATTTTGACCCCCAGGGAATCTTTAACGTGCGCGGAAATCTCGAACACACGGGCGTTTTTGCTTTTGGCCTCCAACAGAAAAACGGCCGCTGCGGCCAGGAATCGAACCCGCGTCCTCGCGCTCAGCAGCACAACGCCTTAGCCACTGAGCCACGAAGGCGGGTACCTGAAAAATGTCGAAGAAGAGCGAAGCGTTCTTCTAGAGGGCGCTAGTTTCTGCGATTTGACAGCAAAAAGTGCTCTCTATACATGGGCACTGTTTTCGGTCTTGCATCGGGTATTCATTGACGGTTTCCATTGTGAGCGTTTTTATGCGACAACTGTTCTGTTGTACGTGTAATCCAAGTGACCTCCACTGAATTGGTTTTGTCGGCTGCTCCGTACTGTACTGCATCTTACATTGCTATCCTGCTTCCCCTCAGAGTACGCATTACAATGCTCCGCTATGCAAAAGTCACATTATAAATCTTCATAGCAAGATTTTCATAGCAAGGCGCCAATTTTCTTGTCGAACGAATCGAACAGACATTTGGTGGGAGATAAATTGGTTTGAAACAAAGAAAGAGATGGGAAGGCCGGCAATATTGGCTGAAGCCTTGTCATTTGAGCTATTATAAGCCGCTGCTTGGTCTGAAGAAATCGTGTTATTTTAGCCACAAAGTAATTGGAACATTAATTAACTCTTTATTCAGCCGGGTTAAGCAAAAGAGCAAAAGATTAAAAGAGCTAAACCGCCCAATTGGAAACATTACCGCGTGGCTACGATCCATATCAAGTTAACATTTGTATGCTGCGTTCTTTACCGGGCAAGCGCGAACACTGAGCTAGAAGTGACTGGCACTTATTAAAAACAAAATCTTTAAGCATGCGAATAAAGCGACGGGCAATCGGGAGGTAAGTAGTAATAAATTATTGGTAGAAATATTTCCTTCATCTCGTTCCCTCAAACGCGTGCAGTTGAGATTTGCTTGAATCTCGAGTTGCGGGAAAAATAAAGTTCGTACATGTTCATCGAGTGCACAAATCAAGCTATTACAATGCGTGAAAGCACGTGATCAAAGTCAAGAGCGGTGTATCGTGTGCAAGGGTGCGTGTAAAACATCCGTCCATCTGTTGTTCTTTGAAAATATGTACACGCTCCCCCAGTATGCGATGCCCTCCTGCATGCTTACGTGTCTCCTTTCATGCCACGCAACTGCCAAAACGTGCCCGAAGAACTTTTTCCTCTTAACATATATAACTCATATCTGCTAGTTACTACCGCTTAATATGGCGTATTATATGAGGAGTGTATCTATATCCAAGAAAGAAAGTGTTCATGAAGTGGCTTGTTGTTTTAATAAAGCGTTTGTGGGTAAATCCTGGGTTCTCTTCTGTCTGCAAGCCATCTCGCCTATCACACTCTGTCGCTTACACGGGTCCACCACACCGGGAGTTTCTCACGCGTTGCGGAGGAGTCAACGTCGCGCTCGCCGGATTTGGTGCCGTTGCTCTAATGTAGCTGCCTCTTCTCCTGCATTAGCTGTGAATAGTTTATAGGTGGTACTTTTGTGTCAGCGCGATGCGCCGTGTATGTATTCGCCGCCTGCATGACTGCCCATGCGCCGTAGAAGGTGAGAACTGACCATTTACTTTTTACTCATGCTGCCCCTTGGCAAGTCGCAAAAAAAAGGCTCCTGTTGTTGCATTTTGCACTGAATCTTTCCCATTGTACACCCTAGCTTGCAGAGGTGCAGCTTTTACAGGTAAAGAAGAACCATTGATTGATTGATTGATTGTGGGGTTTAACGCGCCGACGCAACGCAGGCGATGAGGCGCGCCGTAGTGGAGGACTCCGGATTAATTTTGACCACCTGGGGATCTTTATCGTGCACCGAAATCTCGTACACACGGGCGTTTTTGCTTTTCGCCTCCATCAGAAAAGCGGCCGCCACGGCCGGGAATCGAACCCGCGACCTCGTGCTCAGCAGCGCAACTAAAGAACCAACATCAGGGCTAGTTGCTAATCTGTCACTGTCTGTCTGCCTGCCTGTCTGTCTGTGTTCAAGCACTTATGATGTGCGTATGTGAGCGAGTGAGCGAGTGATTGAGTGAGTGAGTGAGTGAGTGAGTGAGTGAGTGAGTGAGTGAGTGAGTGAGTGAGTGAGTGAGTGAGTGAGCGAGTGAGTGAGTGAGTGAGTGAGTGAGTGAGTGAGTGAGTGAGTGAGTGAGTGAGTGAGTGAGTGAGTGAGTGAGTGAGGGGGCACCACTTTTCACGCTGCCCCTCGCTCCTCTTTTGGCAGCATGGCGCCCTCCTGGCGAGCTATTGCAGAGAACGGCGACGCCACCAATCCGCGAATTGAGCTCGCAGCAGTTTTGCCGCCACGTCGTCACCAGTAGCCACGTCTCCGCTCACTCGTCATCAGACTCACTTTTTTTGTTGCGGTCTTCAGTCGACATGGTACGCACACGTGAGTTTGAGTGTAAATTAGTGTACTCGCGAGTGAGTACGCCGACCTATGGCTGACAACTCACAGTCAGGGGAGCTAAAACTAGCGAACTCGCCACTCACGCTATTCACAACCAGTCACTTGATCTCTGCGTAATTGGGCCTGGCTTCCGGGAGTCTGTAGTTGCAATTATGCTACTTGGCTGCGGGCAGTATACTATGATCTGCGATCACGCTGGGAAATACTATTTGAATGGACTTCTGACGCCATAGTGCGCTGCGATGTTAGTGATAGTTACGCCCATTCAGGTAGGTTACTTCCGGTGGGTAAGGTCGGCGCCAAAGTTGCAGAGAGCGGCAGCAATGGTGTATTCTCCTTGTCTAGTCAATGTTATGTACTTCGACAACATTTGCACAATAAAGCAAATACGCACTTAGCTACCACTGAATGCTAGAAGGATGGCTAAGGCAACGAACTGCTGCCGCAGTTGTCTAATATTGCCGCAAGTATCCATTGCAGCGTACTACAAACGCCGCTGTCGCTCACTGCAATGTCACCGGCCGCTACCAACTGCATCGGAGCTCAGCTCTATTTATTATCATCGTCATCAAACGGTCACCTTTAGTTTGTGGTAGTTTGAAATGAGTAGTGAAATACTTTATTAGCATTTCCGAAACTGCACAGGGTTGTTTCATTGCAGTACGAACTATTCTGTTTCTTTCCGACTTGCAGACCATTTATTATTCCTTTATTATATTAACTTTCCATGAATCTTGGTATAAGGCGTGAGTGCGCACATATTTATCGGCGAACAGTCTTGCGCTAGGATTAACGTTTTCGTGTGGCTCATATTCCCATAAAAGCCACAAGGGGTTGTCAGGTATTGGGTAATCACATACTCGAAACGTATTTTAAAGCGAAGCTTTTATGCTTCACTGATGGCATGCTGCGCACGGCAAAACGCACTACAGGAAAGCCAACTTTACACAAGCGTCTGAAGGGGAAAAAAATGCTTCCGTAGTCGGAATCGAACCTGGGTCCCTCTCGTTATCTTATGAGGCCGACGTCTATCCGACTGGGCCATTCCGACACGGTCGAAGCAGTTTCGATTTTTAAGCGAAGCTTTCCTGGCCTCAGTTATGGCGACCCGGCAGAAAAGCAAACTTTCTTTGGCGACGATGATGATCGTGGGTAGAGTGGAAGATGGTTAAAACGCGAAGCTTTCTCTGGTCGAAAGCTAATGCCTTAAAAGTCCAAAGTCAACTCCAAAATCCAAAATCGTTACGCCTAGAACGCACTGCAGGAAAGCCAGCTTATACAATGGTTTCCACAAGGGCACATCAAGCGGAGGTGCGCAATCAACACTTTATCCCTGGCCTATCCCCCCGAGTGGCTATATGCGAAACACTTCAAGTATATCATCATCATCAAAGTACAAACACAGACGACAACGAACGAATCCCTCACGATATTGGACTTCGATTCGACTTGGTTTTCGGTGGAAGAAAGCTTCGTGTTTTAACCATCTTTGTCGTTAGACGAAGTGGTTTGATTTTAAAGCAAAGCTTTCTAACTCTACCAGCCAACGGTTTCGTCGTAACGTGCGCCACAAGAAACTCCCAACCAGGCTGAATAAAACTAGTGGCACCGCCAGCGATCGAACCTGAGCCCGAAGAGAAGCGGAGCGTGAGTACGTCGTCTTAGCCATGGAGTTTCATACAATGAGAACTAGAGAGGAATCTGACTCTGCGATCGTACGCCTCAATGGGCGTGATGGGTAGTTCTGGAGTCGGATTGGCGCTCGATGGCTTGTGGAAGTTACTATGGATTGGCGGCCGTTTCGTTTTCGTTTTGGATTTACAAGAACGCATTTGCCTACGCGGGGTATTAGAAGAAGCTATCAAAAATACGTTTCTCCTTGAACTCTATGCTGCGCGCGCACTGACGCCGCCCTGAGTGGAATGTTTTATAACCAGAGTCGCGAATTGGGTGGGTTATCAATTCATTGCCGGCACAGCGAGCACGAAAACACAAATGACGACGCTCTGTGCGGCGAGTTGTCTGCGAAATAGGAATTGCGGCGCTGCTCATTCGGCAGAGCAATGTATTGTCGAAGCTCACGACGGTTGCGAATCGCTTGGAACAGCCACACCTTCCGTGCGAACGCCGGCTCCTACGGCGTAGACAAGCAGTACTGGCGGCTGATATGGACGCAGTTTGATGAATGTCACTAATTCAGGGAAAAATAACTTCACCAAAGGTTTCTTTTTTTTATGAGCACAAACCGTTTCTCTTGCTATTACAAACTACCAGCGCCGAAACTTTTAGAAGTAGTTTTTAAAGAAGTCCGCGTCCTGCTGTAGTTGGCGACAAATGGCAAACCTGTTCCACAAACCTCCTCGACTCCGCGTCTGCTTTTATTTAAACACGCCGTTTTATTTCGTTCAAAACCAGTTTTTCGTCACTAACATTCTTGTTTGCCATGTAATTTGTAAACGGCGAACCGGGCACTAAGAGTTTTTTTGTCAAAAAACACAATTTGCGCAGTCAGAGGCTGTCACAAACTCGAGCGTACGACGTGTAAAGTACCGTGTAAATTTTTCATTTTATTGTACTGCACCTAATTCTTCTTGCAGTCATCCGGTTCATTCAGTTCGGTTCCATTCGCCCCGAGACAAGGCTGCAACTTTTGCGAACGAAGAGGCGGTAACACGAGCACTCGCCGGCTCGCCAGCAAGAAAATACCAAAATAAAAAGCTCCGCCGCTCAACTTACACCGAAGCTTCGAGCACTCTCGAGGAGGCACGGGTAGCCTTGCCAGTGCTAAAGAGCGTCGATGATTCTAGAAGGGGAAAGAGGGAAGTTATTCGCTGACGGCGGCGGGCGCGTTGTGCGTTGTGCTCTTTCTCCCCTGCCGGCACGGTTATAAAAAGAGAAGCCGCGCCTAAGCAAACTAGGTACGTTTGGCAGTCGTGATGTGACAACGGCACCTGCCAGTTTGTACATCATACCATCGGCGACCCGCGCCCTGGAGGACTCCAACGTACTCCCGGGCCTCGAATCACCGTGATCGTCTCGGACGGCCTGGCCTACAACGAAGCCACGCTTCCCAGGTAGCCGAATCACCTCCGACAGCGGTGCATCGTCCGGCCCGGTCGGTGAATATGCTGGGACTCTGTCTCTCATAAGCATCGAACTGTTCGTTTTTTGTGTGTGTGTGTGTTAACTGCTACGCTTCGTAATATTCATTTGTTAGCGCTTCTGTTTGCATCATTTTGTATAATTTTGAACTGTTTCTTGAATTTGAATTCCATCTAAGTTGCCTGTGATTATCGATCCGTTACCTCGTGCTTGTGTTTGTGACTTGCCTGTCTAAATATAGGTCTTTGTGTGGTTTTCGTTCAGGGCTCTTGCTCATTCTTGCCGCTCTGGTCGGCGAAAGCCGCACATCAGACGGCCACCCCCTTTGTCACCTGTGCCCTGTGGATTCGGTTGGGTTTGTTGGCTCTCTGGAGTCGACTCCCCATATCTTCCGACAGTGCACCCGATTAAGGAAACGGGTGACAGAGGCCCGTTTCGATCCTACGCAATCCGGTTCCAGAACTACCCATCATTCCCATTGAAGCGTAAGCGCCGCTGCCATATTCGCGTTGACACTAGCGCCAGTTTCCCCTCTAGTTATTATTGTATGACGACTAAGGTACGCAAACACACGTGGAGATGGGGAGACAGACGCTGGTTTTGATTCATCGCCTAATGAGGGGGAGGACGTTTTTTGGAGGCGACCACGAAGTAAGAGGAGCGCCGACTTCGCTCTCTCCGACGGCCCCTCAATGTCCCTTCCTCACGGAGCACAGTGTAGGTGGTGCGGCGAATGGGCGCTATCCAAATCTTCAAGAGGGAAATATTCGGCTTCCAGAAACCCCAGGATTTCAGGATAGAGCAGAGGGAGTAAATTTCAAGCCTGTCGAGAGGACTAAAAGAATATTCAGATGCTGGTGGACGAAAAGGAGAGAGAGGAATAATGCCTAGGACAGCTACCAGCTGCAAGAGAAAAAGAAAAGTGCTTTGTGCTTGCCCTCTAGCAGCGCTAGTGTTAAAGAAAAAATTACGTCCATCTTCCCGCGAGGGAACCCTGATGTGATGCAACGCATCAGGGGGGAGCGTTTGGACTGACGCTGGTATTGGATTGTGTCAGTCCACTCGCTGAAGAGACTATCGCTTCCATCACGTCTCCATCGGAAAATCTTGCACGGAGGTATCGTCAAGCAAAGTCAAGTGCGAGAGCGAGCGCTGGACTGATCCGGCGCCGTGCGCTCCCCCGCTTATATTCCCGCTTTTGAAAGGAGATGAGCCGGGGGGGAGAGTCGCGCGCATGCGCACACATGCGCGCACCAAGAGCAGCGAAGCGCACACGCGCAGCTGTTGTTATGATAATGAGACGGAGTGAGTGTTGCGCACAGCAGTCGGAGAGAAGAACGGAGGAGAGTTGCGCATGTGCAGTGAGCATGCGGACAACACTGCGACAATGGAGGGACATACCCGAGAGCAAGAGATGCGTCGCATCTAAAAGTGTAAAACATAGATATAATATTTGTTTCTTCTTGGTAAGATGATACGTCATCACCCAGTTTCAAAGTGGATACCACTAGCAATCAATCATTACTCAGCGTTCCCCGCGCGCCGGAGCCTACTCACCCCGGCGGGGACGACGGCGGGACCCATTCCGTCGGCTTTGTCGTCTGCTTTAGCGACGGCTATTTTGGGCCTGTTAAGGCGCACCTTAGCGTCCATTGCGCGCTTCCATCGCACGGCCATTATCTTGTTCAACAGCACCTCTTGGGTTACCCGGACGCGACGGAATTAAGTGGTCGTATGGAAAAAAGATACGTTAAGGATTGGTTTGCAGGGTGGGAAAACAAAATGTAGAGACCACATACAGAACTCTGGCCGCTAGAGAAACGCTACCTTTTGCGTACTGCTTGCCACGAATGGGGCTCCGTTTTCTAAACTGGTGAATACCAATTCGGTTGTGTTTTAACAGGTATTACAAAAGGCGAAAGAACCAACTGGTTCTGATAAATAGCGATTATAAAAGTTCCCTCAGCTTTCTCGCAATTCTAAAACTTACTAAACTAACTAGTTTAAATCAGTATAAATGGGACTCACTAAGCTCACACGCTGAATTGTTTCGGTGTCTGCGCTTGTTTTGCGCGGTGGGGTAGCCCCGAGCTAGCACATCAGGATGGTAGGTTCCGCTGTCTCACCCTTCGAAAGACCCTCCTTTCCATTTTCTTCCTACACCGGCATCGTCCACCGCTCTTGCCAGGCCGTGGCCGACGTTGCTGCGCTTGGAACGCCGCCCACGCGAATCCAAGGTAACGGCTGGCAGAATCTCTGGTTTCACTCTTTGTTGTGGCTGTCGCTTACAGCTTTGCTCTCCAACCATCTTGACAGCGTGAATTGGAGCCAATTTTTTTTTTTCTGGACCATCCTGATTTGTTCCTTTATGCGGCGCTTCACTGCATTTGCTCAGCCCATCAGGCCCAGTGGTTAGGCTTAACGGTCCCTGTGCACCGTGGCGTCGAGCCGCTACTTTCTATAAAGAAATACCCTGCGCTGTCACCCTTCTGGAGCACCAGTTTTTCTGGGAATATCTCTTAGCTACTAATCCTCTTCGGCTTTACCGAGGCCTTCTGGCAAGGCTTCTAGTTACCTCCGCGCTTCCACCGAGAACGCCAGTCCGAAGCGGCCGAGCGGGGCGTATTGAGACGAGCAATGTCTCTGCCGATTCTTACTGGCAACCAGGGGCGTAACCAGAGGGAGCGGAGGGGTAGCCTTGGTGTTGGAACACCCCCCCCCCCCCTTACCCCCCCGAAATTTTCTGAGTGCTTCATCTACCCTCTCACCTCCGGCAAACTGCCTTTTTTCATTCATGCTCGTTACACTCCGAATGGATATTTTAAAACGTAAAACCTCAGATAGGAACAGTGTCAATTTGTTGATCAATGGTTCCTGGGAGCCCTATTTTTATATAGATATTATACAGCGAACAGGGCATCTAATGCATCGGCTTGATTAAAGCAGAAAAAGGACAAACGTTGTTTGGGCACAGGTGCTTCTTGATTTATTTATTGTTAATTTTTACCGGCGGCTTATAACACCCACGAAAAATATTTGTGCCTACACCACTGTTGGCAACAATAGCTTTTTCTGCCTTCCCACACTGTAACGTTACCAAAATGCGCAACGGAGCAAGCTGCTTCCTGTGGGGGAAGTGGGGGACAGCGGAGCATGGGATCCTCGGCTGCAACACAGCAATTTTTTTTTTTTTTCTGTTCCTCGGCGTCCGCTTGGACATGGACAGGTCGGGACTGCGGGATAAGAAAGTTTCGACGTCACAGCTGATGCTCTGCAAATGTGGAGTGACTCTAGGGCTCCATTCGCTGTGGCGAGCGTGGCTGGATGCGGTCGAGGGCGCGCCTATTGCCGGGCCAGCTTGGAAGACGGAATGGACAATGAGCTCGCTCAGAGCACACGACTCGGGCATGCAACTATGCGAGGCCGTCGTGCGATGCTGCCGCGCCCCCAATTCTTTCAAAACAAGGGAAGCAGAACACTTTAAGTGCTCAGGAAGGCAAAAGGCAGCTGATGCCGCCACAGTAACGCCTGTCTATATGAACTACAAAAAAATGTTAAATTACTTGCATCGCTGTAAATTGCACTTTTCTTTTTGTGTGTGTTTAATGTGTCATTTTGCCTCCTATAAACCGAAGTCTGTTGTTTGGGTCTCTCCGTTACCAGTTATAAGAGAGCGACCATCTCTCAAATGCCACAAGTCTGTGTAAATATCTCGTTTGCTTTTCTTCCCTTATGTTATAAAACTTTACTTTGTCAATCAGCCAGTCTGTAATGGCTCCTACTCACCTGAGTGCTTCTTTCTTGGATAGACCTATTTGTTTTTGTCTTTTAGCGTGGTCCTGCTCAACCTGGTCTACGCGCCAGTTTGTATTAATATTCACGCATTTTGGAATTTTCTTCTCATGCGCATGACTATTTTCTCGGCACTTTTTTCACCATTAAGGTTTTCCCTCATCATTAAACCTTTCTTTGGCTGCAAGTATGGTAACGACATGACAAAAAATGAGCTGCAGTGAACAGCACGCCAACCTTAACCTGTATGCCTTTTCCATGTATAGTCATCAGTCTGTACCCTGTATATCGGTATTTTATTCGTGTAAATCTGTTTATGTACAAAGAAAGCCCATTTACGTGGTGCACACACAAGGTCCCCACTTCGTTCCCGCGCTTAAACAAGATTTATTCAATATCTAGGGCGCGTGATGTTCTTGCGGTGGTCAGAGTGTCGCAAACGCAAACATATATAATCCACCCTTCCTTTTTACGAAAAAAAGAACAACTGATTGCAAGTATTAATACTGAAGTAACGCACCTGCAGCGTAGAAAATGAGACCTTTGCACTTGAGCCTACACTGCCTGTGGACAATTGATATCAATTTAGGATCCTCAAAAGGACCGTCTCATTAGCTAGTTGATTTAACATTAATTGGGAACACATACACACGGCACTGTACTGCATTCAAACCGAACTGATGTCTAACTATACGCAAAAAATGATGATGGTGCATGCAGGAGCTGAGGGTTGATCTCTCATTCGGTGGCACCCGGGTTCGAATCCCAGGCCCACTAAATTTTCTTTGCTTTGCTTGCATTGTGTTCGCGTTGTCGGCATTTTTTTTCGGACCTTGAATAAATCGCGCCAAAGCCGACGCCGTATTTCCGCTTAATGAGGCGTTTAATGCTTTCTAGTTAATAACGAAGGGCAACCAGCGTTTGTGTATACCCATTTCGTCTCGCCATCGACCAACCACGCCGAAATCCGAGCGGATTCCCCACGATGTAGATACATGGCCCACTGGACACAACCTCGTATTTTCGAGCAGCCGCTATCATGGGCCTAGAAATAAGGGTTAACTTTCTTTAAGGCGAAAGCCTTAGATCTATACGTTTCAATGTGCCGTTGGGTGCACATGTACAGGTGTGAGGAACAGAAAATTAGAGCGCGCGCCAGGGAAGAGAAACAGCAGCACCGGAGGTTCTCGGAAAGGGTGACGAACCGTAGAACGTTATGCGCTTCTTCTATGCGTCGCCGCGTCGGCTCAGAGCTTCATTCCACGTTACCATGGAAAAGCCTCTCGTCGTCACCGCCGTCCGGGAGCACTATGGAGAAAGCCGCGGCAGCGTCCCGACGAGAGCAACATGCAAGTTCAACAGAAAGCCAGCAGATCAACGGAAGATCCAACTAGGATTTCACCTTCGCATTTTTGGAAAGTTCTAAGCGTTGCGCGTAATTTTTTTGTTTGTTGGTCACATGAGGGGGTGCAGGAGCGCAGTAAATTGCGTTCGGCAGCCACCTCGGGTCTTCTTAAGTCCAAACAGTTTCGGGAAATGCACATCTTGTTTTTAAGACTTGTGGTAACCGCGGGGTACTTGCGCACTTCGGAGTGTTCGTTTTTCCCTCGCGGTGCAATGCCTCATGCCGAGTAGATCGTTCCTTTACTCGAGCGAGGTACATCACGCATCTACTAGTGTCATATGTTCATACGCTAGAACGTTCGGGGGAGGGGGGGAGAGGGGGGGTGACGCGACGCTGAACGTATACGCCAGTGTTCTGGTTGTCGCCACTGAACAGAAGCGGCCTTGGCGTCGGCAGTGAGTGCGGCGCCGCGCAACGCAGGGCGCCAGGGGCCCTTTGGACATGCTGCGTCGCTAGGTAAGGCCGGCTTTTCACGGAGAAATAAATGTAACGGGTTACTTGCCAGAGTGTCGCGATGTATTCGATACACCAACAACGTATTTCACTACTTAGCTACAACTACATGTTTTCAATGTATCTCGATACCGATATATAGATACTCAAAAGTATCGCTAACATACTATAGCGATATCCTAGCACCGCGTGTTACGATTCAGCGCGCCACTATTCTGTTGGCCGTAATGCAAGCTTCGCACAGTGCTCTTGTGCTTTGTGACAAAGCCTACCACTACGTGCGCCTCCGGCCTGGGCGTCTCGCTGTCGGTGGCTCAAATCGTTAAAGCGACAGCCAACGGAACTGCAAGTTGAAATTTACCCCGGCGGGGTGGACTAGAGCCCTGCACGGGTCCGGGCCAGCCCAAAAACCCGGGCCCGACCCGGCCCGCGGGCCGGGCCGGGCCGCCCAAAGTCGATTATCGGCGGGCCCGGGCCGGGCCCGGGTTCAATGTCGCGGGCCAGGGCCGGGCTCGGGCTCAACGCCGTGGGCCAGGGCTGGGCTCGGGCTCAACGCCGTGGGCCCGGGCCGGGCTCGGGCTTGAACTCATAGGCCCGGCCGTTAATAGTTCCGACGTGAAGTGTAGAAAAGACCATTAGAATGAATATTCTTAGTTTATTTTTGCGCGCTTCTTGATGTTACTCTTACGCAATGTTTTAAAAACGTGTTTTGTTAGGTCTGATAGTCACTATGCTGTGATTTTAATGACAGTTTATGTACTGCATCAAGATTTTATATTTTGGTGTACAACATAACAAAGATGCGGTAACAAGGAATGCCTAGCGGGGAAGGAATTAATTCAGACAACCTGGAGCTGTGCGCCTATGTCTATGTACACGTGTTTTAGATGTCGCGCCAATCGAAATGCGGCTGCCGCGGCGGGGAATCGAACTCGCGTGATAAAGAAACCACCGCTGAACAACCACCGGAGGTGAAATATTTCAACGCGCGTACATACTCGTGGATTCAAATGTGGATCAAAAAATTTTAGCAATACCAACTTGTGGCCGAGACAACTAAAGGTGATGGTGTCTCTCGTGCAAGAATACGAGCTATTATGAGGTCGATGTGACGTGAACTGCAGACGTTGTAAGCTAAACTACGTGCACTTTCAAACCCTTATTTTTTGCGTTTCCCTTCATGGCGTGATTGTACAAACTAGATTCTCCGTCTGATTACCCGCTACGAAGACACTGAACCAAATATAATAAAAAAATTTTCTTCGTCGTCAAAGACCGGGCCTGGTCACACACGCGCGGGCCCTCCCTAGGCTCAAAAATAAATGACCGGGCCCGGGCCGGGCCTGGGCTTGAGACGACGGGTTACGGGCCGGGCCCGGGCCAGGCTCACTTACGAATGCCAGGGCCCGGGCCGGGTCCGGGCTAGGTGTTACGGGCCCGGGTCGGGCTCGGGCTTCCCAAAGCGGGCTCGGGCCGGGCTCGGGCCTTAAAATCAGGCCCGTGCAGTGCTCTAGGATGGACGCCGAGGCCGAGATCTCCTCTGCCACTTTCTAATACTCAACAAACGCCACTGCTGCCCGCCCTCACGAACTCGGAAAGAGTGTTGTAGGTGTCTGTACTGTTTGCGGGCCGTGTGCAGAGTAGCACTGTGAAAGCCGCGAAGCCATTACGGCTATTGTGTATAAAGCCGCCCTCTCGGTGCATAGTTCGCATTCGTTTTGGAGCAGCGAATCCATGCTGTCGCCCTGTTCAACCTCGCTGTAGCCTTGCCCGTAAGGATATTGTTCCTGTATTGCTTCGGCTCATCTCTAGCCATGCAGCAAACCATGCAGTTAAGTATGCTTTCGGTTTCTTGTCATCGTTCGCCACCAAGACAGCAACTTTTGCTGGCCCCTCTTCACCACGCTACCTCACATGACGGAGTTCAGGGAGTCCCGTTCGGGGATGCTTTCCCGTATGTAACACCGGTACTGCCCAGCCCTGGTATTCCGAGATACTTTTTAAAGTTCACTGCCCACCCCTGGTAAAGAACCTCTATGGACCCTTTACGAAGCAGACCGAAATGGCACACATGCGCAGAGAGACGCAACGCGCATTTCCGTGAGAACACCTGATAACAAATTCTAGGGCTAAGTTAAACAGGAACGCTTCTGTCGTGGCCCTATTGAGTACAATTTGCAGATTTTTAACACCGCGTTCCCACAACATGCGAGTACTTTCCTACTATAACTGACAAATCACACCAAAATTTAAGCAAGAGTTTTAAAAGACAAAATTCCGTAAAACGAAAAACAAAGTATTATTTTAAATAACGTTACACGGACTTCCCTAATATTTCTGGAAATATTTGCACGTTTAGGGTCAACAAGTTAATTTGGGAAAACAATAACACTAGCAGCCGTCTGGTGTGTGCACCGAGCGAAGATTCCAACATAATCACTGTTTTCGGCGCCGAACCAACGCCTGGGCCATGAGGCGCGCTGTAGTGGAGGGCAACGGATTAATATAGACTATCGGGGGACAGTGGGGGATCTTTAGCGCGCATCTAAATATTGTACACTTTTCAGTGTTCGCCTCTACCAGGGAAACACCCGTAAGGCCTCGTATCTGTAGGGGTCGCGCACTTCACGGCTGGCTCGCTGAAGGTGCCTTTCTCACGCTTGCTCGGGTGGTTCGCGTTACCTGACCCGCCGGATGTATGACGCGTGACTTATCGTGTCTCACGCCTGCGCCGCCGCGCCGTCGGCGACCGGGTGGGTTTCACTATTTCTTTTCGCTTAACAAAGACGTCGACACTTGAGTTCCAGCAAACAAACGGTGTGTACGCGGTTCTGTGGTACGCTTTTATCAGCGCTCATCAGCCGACGGGAACGTATCGAACCTGCGTACTCGTGCTCTGCAGTAGAAATTTCTAAGCGGCCGCGACGGGTCTGAGTCAGAATCACAGCCCAACTATAGTGTACTGGAAATACTTCTTTCTCCGTGACTGGAATTGATTCTAGTACACTATACCTAGGGTTCTGCGTTTTCGGAGTTTATTTTTGAGCATATTCGGAGGGCGTTTTTCGGAGTTTGTTCATTTTTGCAAATTCGGAGTTTTTCGGAGCGTCCTTTCAAAGTACAGAGAATTCGGAGTTTTTCGGATTATTAGGCTCCTAGAGTATTGATCTTTAAGAAATGCTATGCACAAAAATAAAAGAAATCAAAGAGCAGAGAAATTTTTATTTAGTCTTATCAAAATGTGGCCTACATTCACAATCTATGCAATGTATTGTAACGGCGTATTTTGGTCCAACACTTGTCGCTACGGTAGCATGCCGTTCGGAGGGAAGAAGTCGAGGCGTTGACGAAGTTTTAAAGTTAACTGGTTTAATTTACGGGTAACATTGGTGACATTTAGCACATAAGAATCAGAACAAATATACCTGTTACATAAATGAGAAAGACAGTCGATAATTAAGAGTACTTAGCGGGGCATGGCTGACTGGATCTCGGTCTCCCGGCGGGAGGGCACGACGACGGGCGGCAGAGTTTCTGAAGTGAGTCCTGGTGCCGGTCGCCCTGGAGAGTGCGGACGCTAGGGAACAAGGCTTTCTGCAGCCAATCGGGGAGACGCTTCTTAGCTCCAATCAGACATGTTCCCGCCAAAGTGAAAAGGAAAAAATCAAACACAGAAGACACCAAGTTCAAACTCGAAAAACGCGCGCTTGGAGAATTATGGGTGTAAATAAAGTAGTTCAGACAAAACGCACTAAGTAAAGAGTGGAAAAGCAGGAACGTCGTCTGAAGGACCCTGAGTACACAGAGCCCGAACGCGACCAGCGCACACGCCACGGGGGGAGTGGAACGCCGCGGCCGCGGTAACAGAAGCCGGGACGATGGCTCGCTTCCCTCAACTAGAGTGAACTAGAATAAGTTCTAGTTCACTCTACCTCAACAGCCGCGACTCTCGGTTTCTCTCTCTCTCTCTCTCGGTCGGTCAGCGCGCAGAGACACACTTCGGATGCGCTTCTTAGAAAAAAAGGGGCCAAGGCATCGCCGCGTCCGAACCGCTTTCTCACAAAACACTTGGGAGGAAGAGCCCCGGCGGCGGGAACAGAACTCCAAACAAACAGACAACATCAAAGGCGTCTTCGATTTGGCTGCACTCGCTGCACTCATTCAGGTGGTGGAACCCTTGCCTCTTCGATTTTCGAGTGCAGCGCGTGGCGCCTGCACTTTTCTCTTCGTTTACCGGCGGTGCAGAGAGTGCAGGATGAGTTCACGGCTTTCCCTGCACTTCCCAGGGAGGAGGTGCAGAAGCAGACGACAAAACTGTACCACCGGTTCTGCAGTGGCGGCGCCTGCGCTGAACTGGCTGAACTCATTCTGAACTCTTGCAGAAAGTGCAGCCCAAATCGAAGAGACCTCAAGATACCTCGGCTTCGCGACAGTATGCCCAGATGTCCGTTACTATAGTCTTTTCTACATTGTTCCTATGCTCTCTAGGTCGATCATTTAAGCAACGACCTGACTGACCAACGTACTGTCTCCACACGATAAAGGAATCGAATATAGGAAACGAATATCGAACGCAATCAAATAAGATTGTGAATGTAGGCCACATTTTGATAAGACCAGCATTGTAAGCCGACACGAGGATCAGCTAACAAGATAAATCATCGAGGTCTACCAGATTGTTTCATTGAAAGACGAATGCGCTAGCACAGCTTCCATAACACTGACAAAGAAAGAACTGAAATTCTTATCCAATCACTAATTTTTGCCTTCCTAGAGTGCCTTTTTTAACGCGGGTGTTTGAACTGTCATCCTCCACTTATTAGTTTTTAGTTTTTATTGTATTTGCTAGTGCTCCTCCCCTTTCCCTTTTTTCTTTCGTTCGCAGTGTACCGTCCCGTATAAAATCGGGCGTCACAGTGAAAATATACGAGTTGATAGTTGCGCCGTGTCCCGTCCACTTCGTTCGTCCTTGTTCCTTTGCGCTTACTCAAACGTTCAATCTTTAGCGAAATGAGGTTAGAGAAGGGCGAATGAAATTCTAGAAAAAGAACATATCCGGGGGAAAGGCCCGAAGTGGAGTGGCGGGGAAGGTAAGAAGAATTTGACCTTGGTTCGACTTTTGTTGTGGGGAGAGATCTTGTTTTTCATGATAAGCGTCCAAAGCGACTCCCTTTGTGAAGCTTGGGAACGTAAGTGGAACGAACAAAAGTACAAACTTGAAAATAGAATAGGAAAAGTAGTTCGAGGATGCCAGGGAAAGATAAAGGGCAGCCTGGTTTTCACAGGCAGTGGTCCCTGATTTCGGAGTTTTTCGGATAAATCCGAATTCGCAAAATTTTTACCGGCGAGTGTTTTTCGGATTTTACCGGATTTATCCGAAAACGCAGAACCCTAACTTTACCCCAACACTGGCTTTTCTGCGTGGAGGAAAGGAGGTTGCCCTACTGCATCTGCCCGTGCCACGGAGAAAGGCCCGTGCACGACGCCCGCCAGAAACACCTAGCGACACCCGACGACGTTTCTGTGCTCCTTTCTCCGAGAGTCCTCCAGGTGGTGCCACGCGTCTCAAAAACTTCCGCAGGCCTGGGCCTATGGCACTTGCGCGGCGTTTTGATTCGGTGTCGTGAAACGGGAGCACTTCATGTATCTGCGGTCGATTGCGACGAGGAAACGGCTCAGCGTGATGTATTTTGTTGGGGACTTCTACAAGACCGTATCGCGGTACCGCCGTTTTTATGTACGTCAGTGTAGCTCCGGTGTTACAGCATGCTATGCCCGGGCACAACACAACTAGGGATCAAACACAACGGAGTTGCCCCAACACCTCATCACCGCAGCCGGCTCTTTCTCCGCGTCACGCAAAGAGGGCGTTACTGCGAGTATTCGTTTCCGTGATTTTTCGGACATGATCAGCTTGAAACGGGTGCAGCGATGACAGACAACTTACGTGAGAAAAAATTCACAGAATTGTCTACTACTGCGTAGAATTCTCATGCCGCTCATTTAAAAAAAAAAAAAAGGTCGTGGCAATTACTAACAGAACCGACGTAATACCGACGTAAAAGCCATATCGTGATCTATGGACGTAAAAAAACTGCATGTCACGCAGTTCGGTTGGCTGAGCCGTGAAATGACGTCATTCTTTAAAATTATTACAAAAGCTGCGGCAACAGCCTGAACCCGGCCTAACCAGTTACTTGTCCCAGTATAAACTAGGTACTTAGTGTTTTTACAACTGCCCATGCATAACCTAGTAAAAAACTACGCGTGGCAATGTGGATCGGCTGAGCGGGCAGCACGACATGGACACATTCAACACGCACGAAATTGAGCAAGAAAAATAACGAGATGCACAGGGAGAGCGACTATAACTTAGTTACCTTGAAAGTACATCTCTTCTTGCTTTTATACTCAGCAGCGGAAAGTTCACTGATAGAGTCGGTGGGCCTATTACAAAAAGCAAATATTTTAGCGATAATTTGATAATTATGCATTTTAATGTGAGCATATGCAAGTCAGCATGTGCATCAGCAAAAACTTTTTAATCGTGATTTCGAGTGGGAAAAGTGGTGTAGATATTATATTCAATGATTTGTAGAATTTTGTTACTATCAGGGAATGTTAGTGTCAAATAAGTAGCAGTTAATGAGTGCATGGTCTAGACAAGTAACGATAGCATTTAGGGTTCCATACTTACTGACAGAGCCTACGTGCCATTCTGCGGGGTAGTACGATCGTAATGGGGTAATGAATACATACGTTCCTAACATTTTACGAGCTTTTTCGTTAAGAGTACTTGTCTTGAGTGTGAATTCTTTACACTTTTGTTGGTTTTTCTAAATCCGATCCGACCAATTATCTTCATTTACGTTATTATGACGATTAGAGGTGTTACTTGCGCCAAATCTGCATTATTGTGGATATGCAGGGCTACGCGGTTCACCATTTCCCGTAGTTTTTTTATATTTTTATTATTGTTTTGGTTTTTCGAAATTTGGTTCGGCCAATTATCTCTATTTGCGCTATTCTAACGATTACAGGTGGAACTTCCGCGAGCTCTGCATTATTGCGGAAATGAGGGCATACACGGTTTGCCATTGTCCGTAATTTTTTATATTTTTATTACTGTTTAGTTTTTCAAAATTAAGTTCGACCAGTTATTTCCATTTAAGCTATTTTAACAATTACAGGTTGGAATTCCACGAAATATTAATTATTGCGGGAATGCAGGGTTCACCATTTCCGTAGTTTTTTGTATATATTTTTCTTATTTTTTAGTTTTTCAAAATTTTGTTTGACCAATTATCTCCATTTACGCTATTTTAACGATTAAAGGAGCACTGACACGAAAATTTTATGTTACACTTTTATTGCTTTTATCGATGCTTAATCGTCTGGCGAACATGAAACAGCACTTCAAATACTTAAGCACGCGATAGTTAATCACATTGAACGGTCTGAAAATCGTTTGTTTCAAATTCCCGCGCTTTCATCCCGAACGGCGCATATGGCAGCCTCCCGGTTTGACCTCACCGCTTTGTGCGGATGTCACCGGCGCCCGCTTGAGAGGGTGTTGCGCCCGCTCGCCGCTCGCGGGGCCGCGCGCGTGAAGTGACGTCACGAGCTTTTGGTGAGCGCGGTCGCGTCACTTCTTTTTCCTCTCCTGGAGTGATGTCACGCTGATGTCCATTTGCTGAGTGCCGCTCCGCGCGCTGCTCCGTCAGCGCGATAAATGCGATCCAATTGAACTATGTTCTTCGCGTCGCAGGCCGCTCATATTTCAGCCAGGGTATTCTGTTGAGTGAAGGAACCGAACTGTGCAATAATATTAACGCCGAAAATTGGTGTCAGTGCTCCTTTAAGGTAAAAAATAGCTTGTACTGTTGTTTTAGACGCACGAAGGGTAAGAAGAGATTTCATGAGTTCAAAAGATATCGTAATGACTTGAATAAGGAACTTAAAAGCCAACATTCAATATTTTGAAGACAGTTTTCAGCCAATTGAAAGCAATAGCAAGGCTTTGTCGAGGAAATTAAACCAAGATTTGAACAACTCTCGCCTCACGAAACCAATCGATTAACTCCTTATCAATGGGGCAAAAACAAATGGCCAAAATTTATCAAATGCCTTAAATATGCAGTTTACAAATTTGCCTAAACCGTCTATCAGGCATCAAATCCACACTGCCAATAATGGCAACCAGTTTAATGGCATGTTTTTAAACCCTGTTTCGGCTGAAGATGTACAGCCGGTAAAAGGCTTGTCTATAACTCTATAACACAGCGTTCGTACTCTAAGCCCTATCCTGCCCCGCCGGAGCGGGATATGAATAAAACTACTGCGGAATTCTGAAGTCTTAGCCCTTCGCTTTTGCCTCCGACATGTTTGGAACGAGTATGTTTCGGCAGTTTTCGGATGTAGCTGGTTGAAGTTGAAATCGCTGTAATAGACAAGCGTTTTACCGGCTGTACTGTGCACTTTCCTAGCCCTAAAAATACCAATTGTTGCAACGCGGAAGACATACAAATAAAACCTGTAAAATTTGTAATCGACGTCATAGCTCCAGTGTTAACACATATTTTTAACTTATCCTTTTCCTCTGGTATTCCTCCCCAAAAAATGCAAATAGCTAAAGTTATTGCAATTTATAAGAATTGCAATTGCAGTTATTGCAATTTATAAGATCGTAATAACCTTGGGAACTAGCACCCTGTTTCTATTTTACCAGTGTTTTCTAAAGGATTAAAAAAATTATCCATACTCGCCTCGCATTCTTTGCAGATAAAACAAACTTTATAACACAGGCAGAATACGGCTTCTGCCCTCATTGATCCACACAGATGGCCCTCCTTGACCAAAAAGAATACATACTAAAAGGTATAGACAGCAAACAATTTTGTGCTAGGAATATTTCGCGACTTACCTAAGGCCTTTGATTACTTAAACAGAGATCTTTTACTTGATAAACTAAGCTGTTCTAGAATAGGAGGCCAACCATTACAATTTATCCAATCGTACCTATCCAATCGATTTCAGTTCGTTAGAAACAATGGGTATTCGTCAATTCTTTTGCAGACCCGAAATGGAGTTCCCCAGGGAAGTGCGTTAGGACCATTCTTGTTCAACATATATATAAACGATATTCTACACATCGATTCTCGGGCAAAATTTGTTATATACGCAGACGATATTAGCATATTTATAGCTTCAGAAACCTGCTTGAACTCTGTGATACGGTGAACATTATATTATCCAAAAATGGAATGGACATCTGATAATGGTTTTTAATGCTTCAAAAACCAAAGCAATCATATCCCACGCAAAAGCGAGAGCCGCTACACCATCCTCGAAACTTATCTTTGGTAACTCAGATACAGAAGTTGTAAATGTATTCAAAACCTTAGGTATAATTTTCGCACGCAATATGTCGTGGGATAAACACGTGCATATTGTGTCACAGAAACTTGCATCAATAATCGGTATATTTTACAGACACAGAGCATACCTCCCGAAAAGCATCATGATACGATCATGCAAATCTTTGTTCCTGCTTTATTTGAATTATTGTGTGCTTGTCTGGGGTACCACCTCGTGCGGTAACATACAAAAATTGTGTGGATTACAGAGAAAAGCGGTTAGGATAATTACTCACTCTACAATTGATGTTCCAGTGCAAACTTTATTCGGAAATCTTAAAATAATGAGAGCTGAACAGTTCTATAATTGCAACCTTTGTAAAGCATTAATTAAGGACTCAAAACAAATTAACTTTTTCAAAAAGCAGAAGCCAACTGAACCAAAATACACCGACACAATATAATACACGTAATCCCGAACACTGGACCGTGCACGCATATCGAACCAATTACGCCTTGCAAACCTTGAAGCACCGAATTCCCACACTTCTAAACAATTATCTCCAAGAAAATATTGACATTCTCCAGCTTACAGGTAGACAGCTGAGAAGCGTGTTTTTTATATACGATTCCCTATGATATTCTTCTAAGGTTCTTCTCTTTCTCCTGTAAGTTGTTCTAAATGCGTACCTACAATCCTTCATGTGGGCTATATGGCCATTGATATTTATCCGACAAATAAGTGAGGATTTCATTGCAGAAACGTAGATTGTATATATATATATATATATATATATATATATATATATATATATATATATATATATATATATATATATATATATATATTAAGAGGTTCAACGCTGGTCGACCGCTCTCGACTTGTCGTAGACACTCTAGTCACGGCCCGGGGGTTAAAAAGAAGGTCCCCTCCACCCCGAGTAGTTCGAGTGGCGCTGGCTACCACCCCCAAGCGCAGGAAACAAAAATACCTTAACATAAATACCCCATAAAGTGGAGGGGAAAATAGCCCCGCCTGTAGCGTAGTGGTCATCGCACCAGACCGGTATTCTGGAGGTCGTGGGTTTGGATCCCACCCGGGGGGCATTTTTGCTCCACTTTCTTTCTGTCTTTCCAAATTCTTTATTTGTTTCAATGACCTAACACATCCTCCTCTTTGCTTACCGAGGTTTTCTTGACTGCCAACCCTTACTTTTGTCTTATATATATATATATATATATATATATATATATATATATATATATATAGAGAGAGAGAGAGAGAGAGAGAGAGAGAGAGAGATGAGTTTTGCAACGGGCCAGAAGAAACGTTCAGGTAAAAGATAAGAACTACTTTGCGGTTAACTTGTTTATTATAAATTAGTCCAACAGTTTTGGAAGTGGAACTTCCTTCCTCAGGGACAATCGCACGACGGGATTGACAATCCCATGTGGGATTGTCCCTGAGGAAGGAAGTTCCACTTCCGCAACTGTTGGACTAGTTTAGTTTTGTTGAAATGAGGGGATGAGGGGCTCGTTGAGGAATGAGGAAATACAGAAAGATAGGTCGGCAGTCTTCAATACCTAAGGAGGCATAGGGGAATAGGGGAAAAGAAGGTCCCCTTCTCCCCGTCTAGTCAGAGTGGCGCTGGCTACCACCCTCAAGCTTCAGATACAGTTGTAGTAAACACAAATACCCCAGAAAGTGAAGGATAACACAGTCGCCCAGATAGCCGAATTGGTAAGGCATTTGAGATCAATTGAAAGGCGTGGGTTAGGACCCCACTCTCGGCGCGTGTTTTTCTTTCTTTTTTTTCCTTGTTACGTAAGTTTAGAAAATGTTTTCTTCACTAACCGTAGCAAAAAAAGCCTAATAATTCTCCTATGCCTCCTTAGGCATTGAAGACTGCCGACCTATCTTACTGTATTTCCTCAACGAGCCCCTTATTTTCTAACCATATTATTCTGCGAAAGCCTAGCGAGGGTCTCGGTTCTGGCAGCCTTGATGCCAAGGTAGCATAAGGGGGTTTCCCGCCAGTTGCCCGCTCCTGACAGGCTGTAGACGTTCGAGTAACGCCCCGAGGGTTGAAAAGAAGGTCCCCTTCTGCCCGTGTAGTCAGACTGGCGCTGGCTACCACCCTCAAGCTTGAGATACAGTTGTAGTAAATATAAATACCCCAGAAAGTGAAGGCTAGCAGTCACCCAGATAGCCGAATAATAAAAATAATAAAAGCCCAGATAGCTGAATCGGTAAGGCATTCGAGATCAAATTAAAAGGCGTGGGTTCGGACCCCACTCTGGGCATGTGTTTTTCTTTCTTTCCTTCCTTGTAACGTAAACTTAGAAAATGTTAACTTCACTAACCATAGCAAAAAAGCCTAATCATTCCCCTATGCCTCTTTAGGTATTCAAGAATGCCGACCTATCTTTCTGTATATATATATATATATATATATATATATATATATATATATATATATATATATATATATATATTGTTATATATATATATACATATATATATATATATATATATATATATATATATATATATATATATATATATATATATATATATATATATATATATATATATATATATATATATATATATATTGATTTTTCCCAGACCCGCTCCACGCTGTCGTTTCCAAAATCCCGGGCGCACCACGTCATAAACACCGGATCAGCACCACCAATTAGGCAGAAACCTTATCGAGTATCACCATCCGAGCGCAAAGTTATTAACGACCAAGTCGGCGAAATGTTGAAGCAAGGCGTGATTCAGGAGTCCTCGAGTCCTTGGGGAGCGCCCGTTATTTTGGTGAAGAAGAAAGACGGCTCCTGGCGGTTTTGCGTTGACTACCGCCGCCTGAATGCTGTCACAAAAAAAGATGTATATCCTCTACCAAGGGTTGACGACGCTGTTGACTGCCTCCACTCAGCTTCTTACTTTTCTTCCGTCGACTTAAGATCCGGATACTGGCAGATTCCTATGCATCCAAGCGACAAAGAAAAGACGGCTTTCGTCACCCCAGATGGACTATACGAATTTAATGTTATGCCCTTTGGCTTGTGTAATGCGCCTGCCACCTTCGAACGCTTCATGGACACAGTTTTGCGTGGTCTGAAGTGGAACATATGCATGTGCTATCTGGATGATGTCGTCATTTTCGGTCGCACTTTCGACGAGCATAATTCCCGCCTAGCTGTTGTGCTTGACTGCATACAGAACGCAGGCCTCGTATTGAACTCAAAAAAATGTCGCTTCGGCGAGCGCCAAGCCCTTGTTTTAGGCCTTTTGGTTGACAAGGATGGTGTGCGACCAGACCCGAACAAGACTGAGGCTGTTGCGTCCTTCAAAGAGCCACAGTCTGTAAAGGATTTAAGAAGTTTTCTTGGCCTCTGCTCGTATTTTCGACGTTTCGTGCCCAGATTTGCTGACATTGCGTCTCCCCTGACGCGCCTGCTTCAAAAAGACGTCCCTTTCATCTGGACTCCAGAATGTGAAGAAGCTTTCCGCCAGTTGAAGTTTGTGCTTACATCGGGTCCAATCCTGCGCCATTTCGACCGCCTGGCCCCTATAGAAGTTCACACAGACGCTAGCGCAGTGGGAATTGGTGCCGTGCTAGTTCAACGTCATGACGGCCGTGAACACGTTATCGCTTATGCCAGTCGTTCGCTGAGCAAAGCCGAGCGTAATTACACGGTCACGGAGCAAGAGTGCCTGGCAGTCATATTCGCGACTCAACGCTTTCGTTCTTACCTGTACGGCCACAGCTTTACCGTAGTTACGGACCATCACTCACTGTGTTGGCTTGTGAACCTCCGCGACCCTTCAGGCCGTCTTGCACGGTGGGCTTTGCGTCTTCAGGAATTCAACTTTACGGTCACCTACAAGAGCGGCCGCAAACATTCCGACGCCGACTGTCTTTCCCGCCTCCCAATGGAAACAACAGACGGCGATTCTGATAACCTCGACGACTATCTTGCAGCTGTGACCACGGAGTTTCCCGACCTCAGTACATTCAGGAAAGCACAACTGCAAGATCCGCACCTCGCATCACTGTTCGATTCAGCACGTCAAAGTCCAACGCGCAGCTCCTTCTGTGTGCACGACGGGTTACTCTACAAAAAGAATTACTCGTCAACCGGTTCCCGATTGCTTCTTGTGGTTCCCCAAAGCTTGCTTACATCGGTTCTCCAAGCTATGCATGACGATGCCACTGCGGGCCACATGGGACTTGCTCGGACGCTTCATCGCACGCGCCAGCGCTTTTACTGGCCCAAAATGCGTCAGGTGACAGAACGATACGTCGCTAGTTGCCCCGAATGTCAACAGCACAAGACTCCTGCGTCAAGGCCACTTGGCCAACTGCACCCGGTAAACCCACCGCACTCTCCATTCGAGAAAGTTGGTATCGACCTGCTCGGTCCATTCCCACGGTCAGCGCACGGTAACCGTTGGATAATTGTCTGCGTGCACTCTTAGGCAAAAAGGACTAAAAGTTCGTCCTTTCGGGGACTAACGGCCTCTGCCACAATCATTAGTCCCTTTGGGGACTAAATGCGAGGGGACGAACTGTTAGTCCCCCACCCGGATGGTCCGTTCCGATACTCCCCAAGGACGAACTGCGTAGAGTGCAGAAAAAAGAAAAAAACGCCAGCACCGGCAGGGATCGAACCCCTGACGCCCGGAATTATACACAAAGAACCCGACGCGCTATCCGCTAGACCACGCCGCCGGATGGTTCCTGCGGCAGATAATATTCAAGTGTACAGGGTGTAGTTTTGTGCTTAACGCAACAAATGCATTGCAACTGGTGCCCGAATTTCTATCTGTGCAAGCGAACGTGACCGCGTTTTGCGCCTTGCGCTTAGCGCTTTGCTAGGTTTAGGGACTATTGCTCAGTTCGATTCGAAGTAGAGCCTCACAACCATAGTTTTTTCGTAAATAACAATCAACTCGTCGTCGCCTAGTTGAGATAGGTAGCTGGGCGATCGGACGACTCATTTGTTTCCGCACAAATTAGCGCAAGCTAAGTGCTTTCTTAGTGTTCAATACATATGTTAAGTGCTCTATGTAACATATGTGAAAGGTGTCGTCTGTGTGAGTGTCAGAATAAGAAAACATGTCATATTTTCCTGCATCGGCGAAAGCGAATTTGTTGTTGCTTAGCCTGAATTATTCAAGTTCGCGTCGCTAGACGATTGCGACTGCGTAATGCAAGCGGGTTTTACAGCAGTTGCAGCATTGTCATAGCTTTGGTGCCCAAGGCAATTATGTACCGAGTGTAAAAGATAACTTCGAGACGCTTACCTGTAGCGAGCATTTTTGTTTTACAGTTGTCATCAGCAACAGGCGTTTTTTCTAGTCTGTTAAACATATACATATTCATTACGCTCAGGAATCCACTTTTGCTACTGTCACTAATTTTTGAGTTACTGTTAAGGCGCTTGGAAGCTTTCATTGGCCGTTATTATCTCGCACGAATCGAATGCAACACAGCGTATCAACATAAGCTCGCCGAGAAGCGTATGACAATCGCGCTTCGCCGCTCCTTGCCATTACCCGCCGCTCTACTAACCCTAGGCGATTTTCTTATAACTAACATCAATATTTTCTCCCGTGGCACCATCTAAGGCACCCAGTGACTGCAATGCCTTGTGTTTTGGAAATATAAAACTGTTCGCAGACATATGCGCGAAAGGGCAACGACGACGCCATTAGGGGATTAACGACGCAGCAAAGAGACTAACTGCATGCGTTTCGTCTTCCCGTTACTCCTTATAGATCGGCGGGGACGAACAGTTAGTCCGAATTTATGCACACGGCACGTACTCTGCCGCAGATACTCCCTTTGAAGATGAACGGTCGCCCGCGAAGACTAACGGCTGTATTTTAGTCCCTATTTTAGTCCTTTTTGCCTAAGAGTGTGGACTACCTCTCCCGTTACACAGAGACCGCTGCGCTCCCATCAGCTACTGCCACCGAGGTCTCTAACTTTCTTTTGCACCGTATTCTGCTCCGCCACGGCCCGCCTCGCGTCATCATCAGTGACCGTGGGCCCCAATTCACCGCCGATGTTGTCGAAGAACTGCTCCGGAATTCTTTCTCGCAGCTTCGTCACTCAACCCCTTACCATCCGCAGACGAACGGCCTCACTGAGCGCACCAATCGGACACTTACGAACATGATAGCTATGTACATTGATTCCAAACACAAAAACTGGGACGCCATCTTGCCATTCATTACGTACGCATATAATACCGCCCGCCACGAGACCACAGGATACAGCCCTTTCTACCTCCTTTATGCGCGTCCGCCGTCGAGCACTTTGGACACGATTTTTCCGTTTTCTGTGAACGATGACCGCAGCGTAGCTAAGACTCTGTGCCTCGCTGAAGAAGCCCGTCGAATCGCTAGGTTACGTACTCTGGCCTCGCAATACCGGTCGAAGTTGCGCTATGACAGCTGCCACCGAGACATGTCGTTCAGAAGTGGAGATTCTGTGTGGCTTTGGACCCCCCTCCGCCAACGCGGTCTGTGTGAAAAGCTTCTGGCACACTACACAGGGCCATTTGTAGTTCTCAATCGTACCAGCGATGTGAATTACGTCATCTCACGGCTCCTTAGAAATGGCAGACGAAGCAGCAAGTCTCAAACAGTTCACGTGGCCCGACTCAAACCCTACTACTCACGCGGCATGCCTTGACTGGCCCGGAGGGCAACGTCTCCACCGGGGGAAATGTTACGCTGTCTACTCACGGTCCACAAGGTCAAGTGTCCCAAGGGATTGACCAACGAATTTAAGGGAATGTGTTGGCAAGGTAGAGAAAGACGAGGTTGCTAGCGTTCGCGGCTGCAGTCGGACATACTGAGCTACCCCCTTGTTGACTTGGCAATAAACCGTCGTTCCCCGCACGTAACAATATATATATATATATATATATATATATATATATATATATATATATATATATATATATATATATATATATATATATATATATATATATATATATATATATATATATATATATATATATATATATATATATATATATATATATATATATATATATATATATATATATATATATATATATATATACATGTGTGTGTGTGTATGCGTATATATACATTGTATTCATTGGTTAGTACGTAGCCCATGTACCTCTCACGGAATAATTTGTATCAAATTATTATTACAATTTCTGCTATGCGTACGCCTTCTGTGTATTACGGCGCCGTAAACCCACGATTTTATGTATGTTATACTATTGTTCGCTATAATTTCTCTTTGTATACCGCATATTCAAAGTGGTCTTTATTACATTTTCTGTTCCCAGTGCTATTCCAATCGCTGTAGCCACGAGGAGGGAGGGGACTTGTCAAGCTGTTCACATAGCTTTTTTCCTCTCCTCCACCGTCGCCGATGGAAAATTGAACCAATAAAAAAAAACTTCCGTGAAATCTGCATTTTTGTGAAAATGCAGGGCGTTACACGTTTCTGGCTGTGGTGGGTACTCGGCAAGGAATGCTACGCATTGAAAGTGAACGATGTTACACAGTAAGCGTCATTTCGTTTCACAACGCGCGCGCCCGTTGCCATCCGGGTCTGTCCCTTCGGAGAAATGATACACTACATAAGCTAAATCTAAACTCGTACCCGAATTTAGCGGCAAGTGCAACCGTATGGCTACGTTGACGGAGGTACGTCCTAGCTTTGGGTGATGCGGCACAGTCGCAACTCGAGGCGGCCGATTCCAGCAGCCTAGCAACATCCCCGACACTCTTCCTGTGCCACTTGCAACGCGAAAGGCTTGCGAGGTTTCGTTCGGACAATCTCAGAAACGGGGCTTACGCAACTTTTTATTGGGATTTATTATTTGGATTTTAATCAAAACCGTATATACACGATTCTTGGGCACCATTGTTTTCAGAGATGCTTCTGAGTGTGGGAAAGCGTGCTTAGGTTCGGTGGACGTAAGTGTATGAGTGCATGTATGAGATCAATAAATGTGTGAGTACAACTGCAGAAACCAGCCTGAAATGAATCAGTCAGAACCAATATGGTTTCAAGCTTCGCACCGATTAACACAGTCGAGTAATCCAGCTTCAGGTCTCCATGCTGTCTTGGGAGTGTTATTCGGTTCTAATATAACTACACGTTGCGCGCTCCAAGGCAAGATAAACAGGGCATTCAGTTAACGAAGCGCAGTTGGACATTTTACTGAACATCCAACCCCAATCCAACCTATTATAGCACTACGAAGGGAAATACAATTTCAAATAATATGAAGGTGAAAATTACTCCCGTTACACTTTGCTCTCTTATCCAACACATTTGAATTAAATCCAGTGACCCTCCTGAATAATCATTTGAATTTCGGATAGGTTGACGAAATTTCTATGCACTGGAATTTCAAATGTATTCAACCTATTCTTAATAATCCTCAAACTTGACTGACTCTGATAGTCTTTCCAAATAGGTCAGACGAACGAGTTTTCGATTTATTCGTTTATGTGTGTTTTTTTTTTAGAATTTCTGCTCCAGAGGGCCTTTTGCAGGCTGTTACATGGGCGGAGGCCTATGTGTACCGCCCTCCGTCATGTCGAAATAGGATGGTAGGCGAGCGGGTTGCAGGAGAGTTGGCTGTGTTCCGACGATGAAGAGCCGAAGCCAGACTTAACTTGTTTAATGCATGGCGAGTAGAGAATAGTGTGGATACAGGTTGTGGCACACTGGCGTTCTTACAACATGACAACTCGAACGGGCAGAGAAACGTTCTCTACGGTGGCCCAGGGCGCACAGCCCCCTAGTCAGAAAGAGGGCATATTTATAGTATCTAATGCAACAGTCAAAAAGAGCCGCGACAAGTTCGAAGCAGAAAAGGCTTCGCACTTTTCTGACAAGCAAAAGCTTTCTCGCAGAGTTGGAAAGGCGGTGAGTCGGATGCCGCTGTCATCAACAGCTGCTGCGGCAAGCCTGTGCATGCGCAAGAAGGCTCTTGCAGCGCCGTATTCTCAACGTCGCATGAGCTCAGCAGCGCGTACCGACCTGCACGATTTCGTCCCATGAGTGGTTTCCCTCTCACATCGCCAGTGTTCTGCGGGAAAGTACTACGGCGCGTCGTCGCGTTGTGCGCTGTAGAAGCCTGGGCGCCGCGTGAACACGCACCACAGTCCATTGGTAACACGGCATAATGATACATGTAACGCGTTTTTGTGGGGCTGCTTGCTACAATATGTCACATATTACTCTAGTTTATGCATTTGTTTGTTTAAAATAGCAGCAAGTAGTCTGACTATCCGTTTATTGTGGTTCAAAGTCTACGGATACAATATTTCATAATGGGATAATGTACACCTGCAACGACCAATTTGCAAAGTTACTGATTCGACTATTTTACGTGGCTGTAAATCTTTTTTGGTGCACCATTATCTGCAGCAATTTTTTGTTCTGAGTAAATATGAAAGCATTTATGATATATATTTCAAATAAATAAATGCGCTATGTAAGTTTTCTTCGGCTTTAAAAAAACGGGCTTTGCGATGCCACCTTTTCTTGGGCCAAGAGCTGAGAATCAATCACTGGCACAACTGACAATTATTTCCAACAAATAACAGCACAACGACATATATTTACGACATTGCACATGCGTAAATCGACACAGAAAAGGATAGATTATTAAATAATTGGAGACTTATATTGCAAAACAGCTGTATTCGTGAAATGTAGTATTGCTGCCATACATGATATTGTGGCGACTCGTTTCGTCCAGCCCGGCACGGCGGCACGTCTTCGGTGCCGAGCTTACCGTTTTTACCCGATTCTAACGCGCACTTTTTTTTCCGAAAAAATAGGCCGAAAAATCGCATGCGCGTTAGAATCGGATACTAAAACGAAACTGCCGAAACAGCGGAAATTTCATCCGACCCATCGCCATCGCCATCCCAAGATGGCGCCAAAGCTTTTAGCAAAGATTTTTCGGACGCAGCAAGCCTAGGCGCCTAGGCCTTTCTATCGGCGTTCACACAAATCGTCAAATCGTTTCACTTGCGCGCTTGATAACAGCAATGGCAGAAGCGGCTCCCACGCGTTCAAAACGAGCGGTCGGCTGAAGCGTGCACCTCTGGTGAAGCTCTCGGGATGGGCGTGCGAGGGGTGGGCCACGATCCCATAGACCATGGTTGAACGTTCGTTCAGAAGTGTGGCATCGCGAACGCGCTTGAAGGCACCGAGGCTGAGATGTTGTGGTCAGCGGACAGCGACGGGGAGTGAGATGAGTGAGATTACTTCGGGAAATAAATCGCCCCTTTCTCTCGCATTCGTTTGTATGTGTCACAAAGTCCCGTGCGCGTTACAATCGGAGGTGCAAGTTTTTCCGGTTTTTTTCCCCAGGAAAATCGGGTGCGCGTTAGAATCGGGGGCGCGTTAGAATCGGGTAAATCCGGTAAGTTTCGGTGTCCAACTTGATCGTGAAGCTGTCGTCCCACCTTCACGGAATGGATTGTCCCGACATTTTTTAGTCAGATATTTTATGGCAAACCCACTAAAAGGTGTTTTCCTAAAACAAAAATTACCACCCACTCCAAGGCAGCCAAATGGCAACAAAAGGAAGTTAGGGGCTTCCACCAAAAGATTATGCCAGCCTTCGTGAACGCAGTTGCAAGGAATCTCGGAAGCTTAGATCGCGCTCAGCCAAAAAATGGGCTCGTATCGCCATTCATGATTGGCGACATCCAAAATCGCAGTGCGAAAAGACGTATGAGGTGGCAATACCTGTTTTCACGCTTTTGATATTTTCTGCATCAATTGATTGATTTGATTGATTGATTGTTGGGTTTAACGCGCCGACTCAATGCAGGCGATAAGGCGCGCCGTAGTGGAGGGCTCCTGATTAATTTCGACCACCTGGGGATTTTTAACGTGCGTCGAAATCTCGTGCACACGGGCGTTTTTGCTTTTCGCCTCCATCGGAAAAGCGGCCGCCGCGGCCGGGAATCGTACCCGCGTCCTCGCGCTCAGCAGCACAACGCCTTAGCCACTGAGCCACCTCGGCGGGTCTGAATCGATTAGCAACTGCTATTTCTGCAAGTGCTATATATGCATTCACGGCACTGTAAGCTACTGGTAGCATCCAACATGTTTCTGCTCTTTAGTGATATATATCATGAACCATTTATCCCCAAAACTAGCGTAGAATGGAACCGCCTCCCTCCCACCATCGCTGCCATCATTGATGCCACTCTCTTTAAAGCAGCCATTCACAACGCTTCTTGTTGAATTGCTCTTTTGTTCTTGATTTCTGTTTCTATGCCGTTTGTGTAAAACAACTGCACCATATGTATGTATCTTACCACTCCTTTCTGTTATGCCATATGGGCCTTGAAAGTATTTTCAATAAATAAAAAATAAATTTAAAAAATTGGCCGCGTATGTGCTCCTGTCGTTGCAAATGCCGTCAAAAGACGATAGTCTTTATCGGCTTTTGCGAAGTAAATGCCTCCCTTCGCTTTCCCGCTCACCTCTCATGTTGTTCCTCTAGCGTCGCGCTCCTCCCAAGGTAAAGACGTCAAAGGTTTGCTTAAATCATTTTAAATTTCCCGCGTTCCACTGCTCCGAACCGGGTGCCTCGATGCGAACGCTGCCGTACGGCGACGACGCGCGTTAATCGAGGCGCCCTACTTCAACGTTTATAGAACCGCGTTTCCCTACTCCACGTGCGTTGCAAGCAGAACGTGGAACCTATCAAGTGGAACCTTGCGTAACTTTTGCCGGTTGATTTCTTAAAATGGCGCCAGGCGCGGGCGACAGCAGGCGACGGCGGAGTGAATTCTTTTTCTGCAGTTGATGAAGTATTTAATTTCGCAAAAGTCAAGCATGATTGATTTTTTAATAAAGGAACACTGCAAATATCACTTCTGTATTGATTTGTTGTCTCATATTTGCGTAATGTCTTGTTCTTCTTCAACAATGTTGACAAGTATGAACATTACACCGGACATAGACGGGTAGATTTAGCTGTGACTATATAAGACTATTGCGCATGCATTGTTTTGCTTTGGCCGGGTGGCTGAATCGAGTCACAGACAGACAGACGTCTTTCTTTAAAAATAAATCTTTAAAAATAAATAGTGTCTCTTTGAGGCAGATGAAGAAAACGCATGGAAGTGGGGTGATCCGTTAGCTACTTCCTCGGGAGCCAGCACGCCAAAAATTGCTGGGTGGGGACGGCGGCGCGCCGCAAGGAGGCGCTGAATTGAATCTGCTGGGGAGAGGAAGCAAATCTATTAGGTTAGGTGTGTAATAAAACAGGCAAGTCGGTTGCTGACAACCGACGCCCCGTTTCAAAGGGAGAACCACTCATCATCATCATCATCATCATCAACAACAACAACAACTTCGCAAGCTACGCTTTGCTGAACAATCAGTAACGACCGTTATCGATCAACCGATCAGTCCGAACTTGACTTTAACTGTACAGACAACAACGCATGCGCACATATAAATAACACTGGTACAATATTCGTCTGCTCGATTGTCATATTTAATTTTTCAGCATTTTCGCTGATTAAAATTTTCAGATCCTTTCTTGACTTTAGATCTAGGTTGAGGATATTGCTTTATGTGTGAAACTCCGCCTGTCCACGTACGAAATATGACAAGAACGGCCTCCTGATTTTGCGTACCGGCAGAATAAATGGGACCAATTTCTGTGTCGCAGACCCATTATTGTTGCGCGAAAACAGTTTCTTTTTGCCGGAATAGGAACTACACTTGAATAGCTTCCTCGAGGTGGCGTAAATAAAAGCGCAACAAATGACACGATTTGATGTGACAACCCATGTGCGCTTTTGTCAATGCCTCGTATGGGAACCTTATTTATCTAGGAGTGTCTTTTTTATTTACTGCTCGCTTACAGAAGTACGGGAAAATCTGGAAAGAAAATTCCTTTCCAGTGCGGCAACAGGTCTTGCACACTAGTACGCAACAATAAACCATCGCGTACAATAATAGTGTGTTCACTGAAACTGCGGTACAGAAAAACTCTTCATTTAACACTCAGTCGAGCCCGAGCATGCGTGCATGTCTCTATGGTGCATCGGCAAAGACTAAGCGCTATCACCCGAGAAAAATAAATCAAACAACTACTGCGGCAGACCGAGCAAGTGTGGATAGCCTACGAATAGCCGACGAAAAAAGCTGCTTAGCGTATTTGGCTTCTTTTAGTTCTCTCCAAAACCACTTCACCGAATAGCGCTACATTTGATCCTCGCTTTTTTGGGTTCACGGGGATCGCCCTGCATGGACAGGTCATGTTTCTCACACTCCCCTACGACGTCAAAGGGACTTGTTTGCGTCACTGGATAAGCGGCCGCAAATAAACAGGATTTTAGATTGTAATGGGGCCTCTGGCTCGATTTTATGGCACCACTTTAATGCGAGCGTGAAGTACACTCTGATTACTCTGTTTTTGGCATCCCCCGTATGACGTCACTACCGGCGGTAACGGCAACGGAAATTCCGAAATTTTGTCAATATTTGTTATCATTTCTTCGTAAAACGATGTCTTTTCGTGCTTGAATCGGGTTGACGGAGTTAGACGTCGTCCTTTCAAATGGACATGTTGCTTCTGTGGTTTCGGTAATCCCTAAAAGAAGGAAGTTACAAAGCAACACATTTTCCTGTTGAGAGGGTACCAGCTCACGTTCCTAGGTTTTGTAGCACCAATTTTTGTCGCACCAATGTAGATAAATTGTGTTATTCGTCTTGGTACCGCCTTTTCTGCGTACATTGTAATCGTTCATGTTTTGTCTCAATGAAGCTTTGCGCAGCTGAACTGGATGCGAATAGCTAAGCCCTAAGTTTGTTAGAGAGCATCCATCCGATGCTGTTCTGTTCTTTGTATCTTTTTATGAACAAAAGAATATTTCGCCGCCTTAATAAAGATTGATTGATTGATTGATTGTAGGGTTTAACGCGCCGACGCAACGCAGGCGATGAGGCGCGCCGTAGTGGAGGGCTCCGGATTAATTTTGACCACCTGGGGATCTTTATCGTGCGCCGAAATCTCGTACACACGGGCGTTTTTGCTTTTCGCCTCCATCAGAAAAGCGGCCGCCGCGGCCGGGAATCGAACCCGCGACCTCGTGCTCAGCAGCGCAACGCCTTAGCCACTGAGCCACCGCGGCGGGTGCCTTAATAAAGACTTCACTCTCAAAGGAACTGCAATGGCAGGGACCTGATTGAAAGAAAATAGCGATTGAGTGCAGCCCGCAACAACTCAAGAGGATTTGTGAGTGTGCGAATAAAAGATAGTCGGCATTGAATCTTCATCGTATAGTTCTCGGCGTGGCTCTTAAATTCAGGATGACCTAAAACACCAAGAATTCATTCTGATATCTGTATTGTTCTGAAGTGCACAATTTATTCATTGATTGTAGGGTTTAACCCGCCGACGCAGCGCAGGCGATGAGGCGCGCCGTAGTGGAGGGCTCCGGATTAATTTTGACCACCTGGGGATCTTTAACGTGCACCGCAATCTCGTACACACGGGCGTTTTTGCTGTTTGCCTCCATCAGAAAAGCGGCCGCCACGGCCGGGAATCGAACCCGCGTCCTCGTGCAAGTGCACAATTGGACAAGAGTCATACAGAGTGTAATTAATTCTGACGTATTCATTCTTCTCAAGGGCACAAATTCATACCCCAAGGCAGGTTAGTCTTCGTGGCTTTTACAGCTCCATCACCACGAATTCGGCTTCCGGGGAAGCCAGACGAGAGCACGGGGCTTTACGGTGCCAGCATAAGGGCTAACGGCAAAATAAATGACTAGCACAAGAACAGCTGCCAGCTTCCAGTGAGGGTTATGTTTCTACGCGTGTGGCTGCTGTCGAAGATTCAATGTCTCCTTTCTGCAGCTTGTCTGGGAAGTCGTGGTGTGCAACCTCAGTATGCGCTTAAAGGGACTCTGCAACACTGCCGATAAAGGCATTCACCCATTACTTCGCGTCTGGAAGCATTTTCAAAGCTATAGTTCACAGCACGGACCGGCTTTGCGTGATTTCCTCGTCGCAGAAGAATTATCCGACTTCCGTTTCTGCTTTGCTTTTGTGACTTGTTTTTTTTCTAAAGTGGCTATCGAATGCGCTTAATGCTGCAACAAAAAGAAGCGGCCAATAGTCACTGCATTGCTGTAATGACGTAGTTGGAGCCCTTAAAGAACGCGAGGACTCGGGAAAGAGGGAAAAATCTTTAGAACAGTTTTCCCAGTTATCTGATGGGCATAAAGCAGTAATTTGTGGCTAAGCTACTTGTGACCCTCAGCTATCCTAAGTACTGGATGTGTATGTTGACAACGTTCTGAAAGCATTTAAAGGGACAGACAACCGATTTCTTAGTATGTTTTCTTTATTCCAAATGAAAAGCATCACTTAAAACACCTTAACCCGAAACGGTTTTGCTGATAGCGCCTTGGAACTTTTGAAATCGGAATTTTTAGATCTACCAGCCGTATACGTGACCAGCCGAATAGAATGCTGGCAACCATGCAGTGAAATGGGCAGCAAAGTACTTATCACTCCGCGTTAGATTAAAGGGACACTGACGTGAATTTATCAAGCTCCCGTTTTTGCTTGCACTGCGTAGACTGGCTCAAATGAACACACTTTTCATCGTTCATCCGGGCGATAAGGCGGTATTTATTTCATAAAGCCTGAAAGAAGAAAAACTACCGTGCACAATTTGCGGCGGCTGCACCAACTAACTGCAGTAACGTCAGGTAAAAGTGCTACGTGATTGGACGATGTCCAAGATTAGCGTTCAAAGAAGTTTCGGTTTCAGTTCCGTCAAGCAACATGCTTCACATCAGACGTTACCGTTGGATGGGCATTCTCGATATCTCAATAATCGCCATACCGCGCTTCTGTCATGTTGTCGGCTGTAAAATGCCTCAGATAAGCCTACCAGGACGGCTTGGAATCGCAGCAATCACTATCCGAGGCTACGCAGTGGATGAACGACCTCCGTGTCACCGCAGACGTTCAAATGCCATGCGCTTTCCCCCCATCTTTGGAGCTTGCCTCACTCATGCTTGTATTGCAAAAAGCGTGCCCGCACCAGGCCAAGGGTCTACTGATTCTGGCCTGTGCCCACTGCCCGCAAGCAGTTGGTACTTAGGGCAACAGCACGCCAACGAGAACTCGATGGCGCGCCAGTGTCAGTCTGCGCACGTTCTGCGATCTCGCTCGTGGAGCAATGAACGTTACGGCCCAAAATGGTGAATTCAGTATAGAAAACATCGGCCGAAAACGAAGAAGTCAGCTTACAAAAAAAGATGTACCCTCGGGGATTCGAACTTGTGACTTGCAAAATAACATACTTTACAGTTCCATACTACTCGGCCACGAGACAGCGCTGCCAGCCATGGAAATATAAAGTATATAATGTATAACCAGCTTATATTTTTATTTAGTTTTAGCATTTCAAGCAGCTTAGATGACTATTTGCTGTGTAGCGTTCGTGCAGTAAGCGTACCCCACATTTCCGCAATATCTCACGTCTTGCAATTGCATTTCTTAGACGGAAAAGCGTTCGCAGATGTGTGGTCGTGCTGCTGACCGCTGTGCTTATTCACCCAGCGCAAAAAAGTGCTTCCTGCACCCTAATTTTACGCTGTGCGGTTAAAGTTTCAGTCTATTTTATTTCCTTAGTACCTATATTAACTTCGCTGACTCTTCTCCCGCCTTCAATTGGCCTTAGATTTTCCTACTGGCGTACCAGTCAGCGAAGCGTCGCATGTGCGCTTGTGCAGCGCTTTTGTGGAGCGACCTGCACTTGGAACTTGATACAGTGTACAAACTAACAAACTAAAGAAAGGCACATTCTTTCATTCACAAACGTGTCGTGGCTTAGTTTCAACTTGGCGAACAAATTGCGACGACCCGTGGGCGGCCGGTGGACTAAACGCTGGGCCGACTAACTCTGTTGGAAGGTCGGCGAGCCATGCAGTAGCGCAGTCAAGTCAAGTCTTTTTTTTCTGACGTCACACGACAACGCCACAGAAAATGGGCGAGGATGCAGAGAGGAGGACAGCATTTTCGAAGATTTTTCTAGTGAATAAATTCGCGTAAACGCACCCAGAGTGGTCGAAACATGGCCTAGGGACTCCAGACTACAATTTGGGCGAGTAATCCCGCAATGTTTGCAAATCACTTCAGTGTCCCTTTAAAAGGTATTTAAAAACCTGCCCCCGTAAAAAAAAACAATAATGTGCAACCTTTTTTATTCCCTTATGCGATTTTTGCATAACGCTTTGAAACAGATAGAGTTGTTTGGACACGTACGGTGCTGTGACTTTTAAGACATGGCGCCAACTTTCAGACTTCAGAAATTTTAGCGGAAAATTACAATCTTCCGCCTTTTT
Organism: Haemaphysalis longicornis; assembly: GCF_048455015.1. Lineage (NCBI taxonomy): Eukaryota > Metazoa > Arthropoda > Arachnida > Ixodida > Ixodidae > Haemaphysalis > Haemaphysalis longicornis. Next base: position 190,057,398 of record NW_027526203.1, on the reverse strand, counting down.
TAGAAATTTCTTGCGGTTACCCCAGCATATAAAACGCTGGCTTTCATATGACCTAGAAGACATACACTCCACTAGAAATCGGTTGTCTGTACCTTTAAGATTTAGAAAACAGTTGGAAAAAAGTGCCCATTTCACGGTGGCCGTTAGCTTGCGTACGACTGTGCCGGCAAGCCTGGACGTCGTCGCAGTGAATGTAGTAGACTGAATGCACGAGGCGGCACTTTGAAAAGGCCGCAAAGATGGTGATAAGCGCGACAGCTGCGAGAGCAATGGCCCGTTTTTCGCAGCCTGTTGGTGGCGCGCTTGACCTCGGTTTTCCCTTTCCCTCACATAGATGCCCGCTGAGGGAATGCCATGCGTCGCGGTTCCTCGAGAAGAACGAAAAACGGGAATTAACGCCACCGGCTTCTAAGCAAAACGTCCAATTAAAAAAATTGATTCAAGCCTTTATTCGAGGGAATTTCCCATGCCCGGTAGGGGAAGGGAATGGAAGGGAAGGGATGGGGGAGTAGTCGAAGTAATTCGTAAAACAATGAAATCTCTGTCTGAGCACTCATTTTTCGCCATATCCATGGTTTGAAGGATCTTCTTGGGATGGGCAATCTCACAGCACTACACTAATCTGACATGGCCACTCCGTATAGTATAATTGCCTACCGCTTTCGGAAAATCGATGTCGTCGTTATTTGAAGAATGTAGAGGGCCCCGTGTCTGGAGGGACTTCATGGAACAATTCCTGTCGTTGGAGCGCGAAACGAGCTACACACCCGCGTGAGGTGGTGAAGGTCCGCCGATATGTTCTGGTGGCAATACGAGCGATGCGGAGGTGGGTGCCCATTCGGATGGTGCCATTTTCTGGTAATGGACGGCGTGTAGGCACTGTTGCGAATGCTTTTGTTGATTACCTTTTCGGCTACCCAGGATATTTGTAGACTGCGTGGAAGATACCCCTTCGGACTTTAATGTCACAGGGTCTTTTTGCGTAGAACGCGCTGAGCATCCAATTCAAGGCGTGGGTTCGTACAAGGCGAAAATAACAAAAAACAAAACAAAATGAACGCTAGAAAATCTTTCGAGCGCAATGCCCGATTTTCAGCAGCCTGGGCTTTTCACTAGCGCACTTACCTTTTCTTAAGTTCTTTCGTTTGAGGGAGACAATTCATCCCCGGTGCCATGTGGGATGCCCTTTTTTTGATTTTGCTGAAAATTAAAAGATAAGAAAAGAAATAGTACTGTGGGTAACAAAACACCATTACCGCGCGGATGTACTTACCTTGAAATTGCTGCACATTTCTTGAGGGTCCGTAATTTTGCTCCGACGGACGACCGTACGCGCCGATGACAACAAATGGCGCCGGCGACGAGCGCCACCGGTACAACAACCCGACTCAAGCAACGATGGTTGAATGAATGAGCCCATAACCGTAGTGTGCCAGCTAAAAACCAGGGACCTTTTGTGACGGGAGACAGATTCTTGAGCCGTGATTCGTGTAGCATTTTCACCTGTTCCTCCTAACATTCCCTACTGAACCACATGTCACTCCCCTTCCAATTGGCGCGCGTAGTCAGGCCCCAGCCACGCGACGTTCCCTGATTGGCGCGCGGTTTCCTACGCGTGCGTGTCGAGCGTAAATTTCTACCCCATGCATAAACAACCGCCGGTACGAACTCGTCTATGCGGGCGTCTACAAAACGCGTGCGCCGCTCGCCGCATGAATCGCGTGCCGAAACGCGGCATACGCTTCAGCCTTAAAGGGGCCATGAAGACAAAATATGTTTTGTTCATTTAAAATATCGCTTCGCTAGAACAACACTGGCGCTACTTTTAACGCAAACTTTACTCAAACGAATTATACAATGAGGAAAACAGAGAACAGGCATCCGACTAACCAGCTACTTCTCCGCACTTAAGCGCGAGACACATGCAGGATGGAGCGGTCCGATGCGACGCATGATTGGTCGGAAATATAGCTGCCGCGAATAGCTGCACGCGTGAATTTGAGACAGATGCGCGTGTGCGGTGCGTCTTCAACGTCGCTCCGCCCACTGTTTTCGCTCCATGGTTTCCTCTCTGTTTCGGCGCATGCACCCCGGCCAATTTAGATAGGTGCATAGAAATCTGAGAAGGAAAAGAAAATATTTATCAACTTCAAGTAAAGATAAATAGTGCTGTAGGTTATACCACGGCCGCTCGATGGAAAAAAGTTCTTGTTTCCATCGAGCGGCCGTGGTTATACACTGCATTTTATATGTTCAGCAAGGCGGTGTGGGAACGTTTAGCACCGACGATTTCGCTCGTCAATGCCGTTGTTGCCGCTGGCAACATGCGTCTACCTGGTGCCTGCATTGTCACTGTTCATGGACGATGCGTGCCGCGTTTTCTATCTTCTGCCGTTACTCTGAGGTGTTCGCTGGAGCTTTTCGTTATTGTTACCTTCGCGCTGCCGTGAGCCATCTAACCCACCGACACAAACCACTTCCCGAAAAGAACTGGCAAGGCATAAAAAATATTGTGCACCCCAATTCGTCTAACGACGACAATGGTCGAACGCGATGCTTTCTCGTGATAGATTCTTTGGTTGGCCAATCCTCCATCTGCGAGAATGTGCTACTGTAGAGGTACGCATTACTTTTCTGGAATACCCACAGCAAATCTCGGGTGTGCAATCCGTAGACCTAACGTTTGGGTTTGGGGCGTACGACGTGAATCGGCGCCTGCTGCTTGGCGTTCGCTTCGACCATGTCGAAATCTAGCATTCCACTTCCGGGCACCGCTGTGAACGGTTGTGTAACCATGAGCTCGCACCGAGCGGCGATAGCGGCCGAAGCCAGCCGCGGAAACAGGAGCGAGGGAAATGAAGAACAGGATTATCAGATTATCTTGTCGACGCTGCCTACCGGACGGGTTGTGTTAAACACAGTTTTTCTTCACGCCGGCGTAAGGGAAGACCATACCGTGTCGAGGACTTCGCAGGGACGCTCTGGCCCAGCATGGTGCGCTGCCCGAGGTTATATCCTTGAACGCGTACCAAATCAACCATGTCTGGGCAGTGACCTTCAAGAACGCCGACGCAACTAGGAAGATGCTGGCCGCTACCGAGATGGTGGTGAAGGGGCGTCGCTGCCTCGTGACTGACCCGCAGAACCAGGAGGTGAAGCTCAAACTCCACTGGCTGTTGTACGGGGTGGCGGACGAAGACATTCGCTCCGCGTTTTCACCCTATGGCAGTGTCAGCGAGGTGACCAGAGAGCGGTAGCGTGTTGCGGGTGTCAACGAGAAAACGTCGACGACGAGGACTGCGCTACTCAAGCTCAAGTCCGGGCCCAAAAAAGCTAGGCGACCTCCCCCACCAAGTTCGCGTCGCCGGGGAGCTAGCCCTCGTCATGGCACCCGGGTTGCCTATGCAGTGCCTCCGTTGTCACGGCGAAGGCTACGTCAGACGTGAGTGTAAGGTGCCGAGGTGCTCCCGGTGTAGACGGTTCGGCCACACTGACACCCACTGTGAGCGCTCGTACGCGAGCGTTCTGGGACCCGCTGGCACCAATGCGGCCACCGAGTACATCATGGACGCGGTGGAGGCTGCGGAAGTTGCCAAGGGGTCCGGGGGCCTGGGGCCGGAGGAGGCAGCCGCTGGGACAACGGACGTGGCCATCGCGGCAGCAGGGGGCGGCGACAGTGGAGCCACGGGGAAGCCGGTTGATTCGGGGGACTTGTCGAAAGACGGCGCCATCCGAACGGACGACCACCTAACGGCAAGTCAGAACCCCGATGCGATGGAAGTGACCGGGATTCCTGTACCCAAGCGGGCCCACGTCGACGTTGCCGAGGGTGACGCAAACAACCTCACAGCCCAGGCCGACGAGCCGCCGATGAAGGCGACGCCAGGGCGTCGGTCGACGTCGGGGCTCAAGACAAATGTATCGGAGCGCAGAACGACAGGGGTGCTGGTAACGGCCCCAAAGCACCTAGAGGACCCGGGGCCCAAGGGCGTCTCCTAACGGCGCACTGGACGTGAGAGGTAAGCACCATGTCCCCGGTTTCTAGTCTGTGAGGGTGGAAATGGAGCCTTGTGAGTCACTGAACCTTGCAACCCTAAGCGTCCGAGGTCTTTCGGGTAAGCGACGGCAGAGCCAGGTGTATCGCCTGTTGGCTGACCTGGACGTGCATGTACTGGCGGTTCAGGAGACGAAAGTGAAGGGGGATGATGATACCGGGGACATGATGCGACGTTTCACGTCGCGGTATTTTGTATGTGTAAGCCATGCAGTTGGCCTCTCCGCTGGCTGCCTTTTGTTGGTCAAAAAACTGCCGGGCCTTGTTATTCAACATGTCTTCTCCGGTTTATCGGGCAGGCTTGTGATTGTTGACGTGGCGTTTGCTGAAGTGCAGTGGCGATTTATCTGTTTGTATGCGCCGAATGACGCTAAAGAAAGAACTGCATTTTTCAGCAACGTACGGCCTTATCTATCGGCAGAAAAGCGACTCGTCGTGTTAGGTGACTTTAACTGCGTCTTGCCATCGCGCGTCAAGGCTAGCACCACGCCTTTTCGAGATGAGAGTACTGCACTCTTGTCTGACATAATAGATTATTTAGGATTAGTGGACGTGGGGGAATGCTTAGAATGTGAACGTGATGTGAAATTCACGCATTTTCAGGCAGTTAGCCATGCCAGACTGGATAGGGTGTATGTAACAACCGACTTGATTGGGAAATGTGAAGCGTACACCGTAAAACCCGTATCCTTTTCTGACCACTGCTTGGTTGTGTGCAATCTAGGATTTAAAAAACGGACCAACCCCTTTAAGTGGGACCTATGGAAGTTAAACGACAAATTGCTTCTAGACGGGGACTTTGTGGAAACAGTGAACAATAAAATACGGGAATTAGAGGGGGGTAGAATCTGCGAATGGTGGGAGGAGTGCAAACAGGACGTGAAACCGAGAAACATGCATGCATACATACATACATACATACACACACATGCATAGATACATACATGCATGCATGCATGCATGCATGCATGCATGCATGCATACATGCATACATGCATACATGCATACATGCATACATGCATACATGCATACATGCATACATGCATACATACATACATACATACATACATACATACATACATACATACATACATACATACATACATACATACATACATACATACATACATACATACATACATACATACATACATACATACATACATACATACATACATACATACATACATACATACATACATACATACATACATACATACATACATACATACATACATACATACATACATACATACATACATACATACATACATACATACATACATACATACATACATACATACATACATACATACATACATACATACATACATACATACATACATACATACATACATACATACATACATACATACATACATACATACATACATACATACATACATACATACATACATACATACATACATACATACATACATACATACATACATACATACATACATACATACATACATACATACATACATACATACATACATACATACATACATACATACATACATACATACATACATACATACATACATACATACATACATACATACATACATACATACATACATACATACATACATACATACATACATACATACATACATACATACATACATACATACATACATACATACATACATACATACATACATACATACATACATACATACATACATACATACATACATACATACATACATACATACATACATACATACATACATACATACATACATACATACATACATACATACATACATACATACATACATACATACATACATACATACATACATACATACATACATACATACATACATACATACATACATACATACATACATACATACATACATACATACATACATACATACATACATACATACATACATACATACATACATACATACATACGGCATTCACAGACAGGCATTGCCGTTATTTAGGCGCAGAAGGCATGCATGTACAGGGGATGGCTCTATAAAACTGGGGCCGCCGCCAACTGTACGCTTGGTCCGCCGGAGCACGAATAAGCAAATTTATGAAGCCTGGACCCCCTTCCGTATCTGTCAAGCGCCTCCAAGGCAGTATCAAAGCAACAGCAAGAAGGGAAGCCCATGAGCAGCGCGGGCGCATACGACAGCGCGCGGTCGCCTGGCTCGGTCTCCAGCGAGGCGCGCTCCAGTAGCAGCACAACGTTGGCGAATAACACAGGGGCCTTTCTTTGCTGCATAATTCAATTAGGGCTTCCTTCTCGGACGGGCCAGTGGCTATAGCCTCTGGAAGAGGAAGCCGTCAGCCGAGGGGCTGCCGGCAGCTTCATGCGGCTCAATGCGGGAAATTTTTGCCCGTTGTGTTTGCTGCTGACCGTGCAACGCTCGCTTCAGATCTGTCGGTTTGTATAACGATGCAAGCCGAACCGTTCACTTCAGATTTATATTTACGTTAGCTGCAATCTAGTTCACGCGCAATATCGTAGCAAAGATGTTATTTCGAGAACTCGGGCTCGAATCCGAATGAGAATGAGAATCAGATTTCTTGTGACTGACATTTTGTATCTATGTACACACTATAGAAGTTTAAATCGACCTACATCTTTTCTTGTGTGAGGGGTTTGTATCCCTCAAATTTGTCAGTTTTTCTTTCCACACATCATCGGGGTTGGACGTGCGATAGCCCTCCCTGGGATAGTTTGACGCGGAAGTGCGAAAAAGGGCCGAAGTGTTTTCCCTGCTGTGTCCGGCTCACTTCTGCTATTGACGTGTGTGAACGACATGTCTCAGATATCAGATTAACTTGCCTGCCGGAGCAAGCATAGCAAAGGCAATGGAACCGAGCCTTCATCGGAATTAGAGTGGAACTTTTCGTTGATTAGTTCATTTCCTGAAGTTTTATTTAGCAGCAAGCGGTTTTTATCCGTGCATTCACGCCGATTCCCTATGAATCAAACACAAATACGTTCAAAACAGAGATCCCACTTGAAACAAAGCAATAACAGCAAAAACACTGACACCAGGAACATTTTCCGCAGATATCTAATCGTGCCCGGGAATATTGTTAATGTTACTGTTCAACTTATCACATATACGTGAGGTATTTCAAAACTAAAAAGTCGTAAAGCATGCACCCGAGATGAAGGTTTTGCGGCGCAATTCCCCGAAGCATTACTAACCCGTGTTTGAAATGAAAGAATGCAATCGCAGAAAATATTGTCACGAACCAAAAACGGCGCAGTTGTCTTTAAGGAAAACAAGTTTATTGGAGAGAAGTTGTGCTCCCCTAACAACTCAGAATACACAGGCGGCGAAGCAGCAGCCAACAAAGTGACGTATACGCAAGCGAGCGTCGGCGATCGGAAAACCACGGCGTCTGCTCTGCAGGCTTTTATCTTTCGGCGCGACTGTTTCTTGAACCGTCGATTTACATCTAGAACATTGTAGATCAAAGAAGATTATTCGAGGCTAGTGACCGTGCGCTACCCTTGGGACACAGATAACACAGCCGGGCGCGGCCGGGCAGTAAAAACAAAACATAAACAAACAAACCCAATGCCTAGTTCGCGGCAATATGTAGAAAGCACTTCTTATAAGTAGTGAATGCGAAAGCATTAAAGTGACGCTGAAGCGTTTTCAAAAAAAAAATGAGTAAGATGCAGGTTTACATAGTTCTCGCACGCCGACTCAGAATATCACATTGAAATTTAGCGTACATGAGTCGAACCGTCATTTATCTTTTAAAACGAGCTTTTCCGTTTGAAAGAGGCGCGCAC